>NC_057863.1:175042719-175367094 GCF_019393635.1 Dromiciops gliroides | reverse complement strand
TCCTGGCATAAAATGTCCTTTGCATAAAAATATACAGATTAATCCTGCACATCTGCTGCTTTCAGATTTATTCATTCACTTCTGTATATTTTCTGATATTTTTTGCACAAGTTATAAATACAGGAGAAAATACAGTGTTCTGTTAAAAAATGTAATGAATAAAAAAATCTCCATAAACTGACTATATTTTCTGAATAGTCCTATTGTCCCCAACAGCATAATATTATTTAATATGCAACTGAAATCAAAGATCTTCAAAATCTGCAGGCTTTTTGCCTATTTCGAATCAGTCCCTACAGTATGAGGGGTTACCTTGCTGACTATGCCTCCTGCAGGTGTATAAACTCCAGGGGTAGAGCAGATATATTTGTTTTCATTCTTCTCATCTTTGACCTTAAGAAGATGGGAGATGGGGGCAAAATAGGTAAGAGAACATGATGAATATGAAAAGGAAATATTCACATTTGAATTTGCTCCTTTACACCTGTTTTCTGTCTCTTCTTATCCTCTGCTTTAAGAGTTATCAAGACTGTGGCACTTTTTGGCATACATTACATTTGCAAAAGATTAGATAATCATCAATTATTGCATTAAATGTCCATTAGTGTGTCTGTTGTAATAGGCAAGAAGTATCACCCCTATTTTACAAATAATGAAATTATTTGTGACTTGCCTGAGCATGAGAAAGAGGGGAAGTATGGGGGTTGGAGGAGGAAAGGGAAGTCCTAAAACAGTTCTTTTCTTTATCCATTGAAACCCTAACCACCTTTAACTCCTGTACTCATTGCCAATATTTTTTCAATCCAATTAACTCAAATAATTTTGGATGGATTTAAGAGGAATAAAACATAGTCTCTCATCTCAAGAAGTTTGGTCCAATAAGGAATAAACACATGCCACATATACATATATATAAACATACACAAATTTTATATGTTAATATTTCATATATATGTATAAAAATTTAAACACAAAGAAACCATCTAAACAACTATGCCAAACAGTAGAAGACATGTCATGAAATAGAACATAATTAAATATGAAATGGTTTATGTCACTCCTAATTGCTATAGAAATCCAGAGGAAAGGTTATCTAAGACTACAGTGATTAGGGATGGCTTTAGGTAGTAATTGGGATTAGATCAAAACCAGGGATTACAAGGTTTACCATGGAAATTTTCAACATATCCATACAATCATCTTTAAAGGAGAGCTACATTTTAAAAATGCCACAAGTATACCTTAAATATCTATTACTTGCCAGGAAATATACTAGGTATTGGGGAGACAAAAATGGAACTGTCCCTGCCCTCAAGGATCTTACATTCTTTTCGGGAATAATAACATATATGGGTAAATTAATATAAAATCTATCCAAGGTGATTTCACATAAGATTTTTGTTTGTTGTTTTGTTTTTATTGATGGACATTTTTTTTTGTGGGTTTTTTGTTTTGTTTTGGTTTGGTTTTTGGTGAGGCAATTGGGGTTAAGTGACTTGCCCATGGTCACACAGCTAGTAAGTGTTAAGTGTCTGAGGCTGGATTTGAACTCAGGTCCTCCTGAATCCAGGGCCAGTGCTCTATCCACTGCACCACCTAGCTTCCCCTGATGGACAGTTTTAAGACATATTTAGTTCTCTACAAAAAGTTTGTTGATCACTAATCTTTAATTTGAATTTTCATATTTTGATTCCACGGGGAATCAAATCAAGCTTAGTTTTAGATTTTGGAAAGACGCATCATAAAATTATTTTTTTTCTGATTATAATTTTTCTAAAGGAACTTTAATCCACTTCAAACAATTAATTTGCTGGAATTCTATAGAGGCCTGCTGAACTTAAATTATGAAGCCCAAGCGTCATACCTCTCATATAAAACCTACTAACATCACTCAACAATTTGAAAAAAATAAGAAAAAGTCACAATATGGATTAATGTGGATCTGTAGAGCAATTATTAAGATCTCTTGGGCAAACACTAAGGAAAATGTCAATTTTCTATTAGTAATCACAGTTTAAGGGAAAACATAATAAGCAAAATTGTTTCCACATTAATACATTGACCAATAGAAAGAACTTACACAAAGAAAGCCAGCTAGCTTCTACTCAGTACAAAAATGGCATTCATGTGATGGGTGCTTCCCTATAGATCATGCTCCTGTCCTCTATGAACTTTCAGTGTCTTCTTGTAACTTCTACTTATCCCTTTCAAACTCTACTTTGTTTCCTATTTATTTCTGTTTACTCCTTCTACTACATTATAAGCTGTATGAGGACAAGGATCATTCTTCACACCTACTGTTCCACACAGTGCCTTGAAGATAGTAGGAATTGAACTCCTATGTTGTCAAATTCCATGATAAAAGAGCAATGGACCTAGAGTTGTATTTCAACTAAAACAGGAACCAACTTTGGATCAACACAACCTGGACAACATGGGAAAATGAACTTTGTAAATACACCTCCCTGGTTGACCTGAAAGAAACAAAAGGGAATATCTAAAATCTGCTATAACAAACTGAATTTTGATTAAATGATGACGACAATTGTGTGATCCAACAAGAGAAAGAATACAGCTTTCCTTTGTTTTGTTCAAAATGTTGCCACGGGTATAATACTGAGTTATGAGTTGCTGGAAAGTGGCTTTCTAAGGAACTCAAGGAAGCAAATGAGAATTTGATTCATATTAATGAATGGAAAAATAACCAATAATTAAGGACTTAATATATATATAGCAAGCACTGTTTTATGAAATGGGTTATTCTGGAAGGTCAATGGAACTATACCTTAGTGGGCCCTTTACTTGTACCTTTGTTTTCCCCAAGGAGGAGATAATTTTTTAATCATTAAAATTCAAATGTTTTTAAAAGCCATAGGTTTCATTTTTTAATTTTCATCTAATTCATTTTCAATTATTAACATATTTTAGAGAGAACACTGTCTCTCAATTGAAAATGAAAGGTGATTACCTTTCCTTTCCCCTCAAAAAATTGGTTTCATAGGATTTTGCACTGAAATGAAAAGGAACTAAGAGATCATCTGGCCTCGTTTTACAAAAGAAAAATACCTCAGATCCAGAGAGTTACATTATTTGTCCAAAGTCACACAGCTAGTAAATAGCAGAGCTGGAATTGATGGTTTTCATCTGAGGATTGGCATGATCATGGTTCTTCATGATGTCAAATCACTTCAAAAGCTTAGCAGGACTTCCAGGGAAGGTGCCTATGAACTATTTAAGATCTTCATACTGCCCAGGAGATGAATTTGTATGGTGAAAATGTTTCAGAGTTATGTCACTAAGAAGAACTTCCATTATTTTTCTTTGTAAGAACTTCTAGGAAAAGAAGACTCACAATTCATTTCAGATTATTTTCATTCAAATGAGAGAATTCTCAAAAATTACTAACACTGCACACATCATGTTTTCCTTATTTTGAAGTTGGCAGGGCAAGGGGGGAAGGAATAATTTGTTGGTCATTTCTGTTGTATCTGCAGCACTTTAAATCCTATGATCCAACTTCACAGAAATGATTATTTCAAATGCCTGAAGCCCACTAATCAGAAGTCAGTTTGTAGGGGTTTTTTTAAGAGAAAAAAAGCTTTCCATTTTTAAATACTAAAACGTGGTTTTTTTTGTCCCTGTTAACAAATACCAATTGTTATTAATTTGGTTGCTACATTTTAAAACCAGGTGTTTTAGTTTTAACTTTCTCTTGATAGGACAAAAACCTGGTAATGGGCAGTATGAAGGTAAAAACAGTAATGGGGATTTTGGGGTGACACGTTTAATAGTCCAAATGAAAAATAATTGAATACTTTGCTGGTTGAAAGTAGTTTATCACCACGGGTATTACAGTATTTAGTGTTACTTAGTATGACCATGTTAAAGCAAGAATGGATTGTTCAGAGAGTGAAGCATATTATTTGTGGTCTATTTAGGCTGCTGTTTCTTCAAGGGAAAAATTCTTCTTTCTTGAAAGTAGAATGCTTTAACCAAAAAGTGTCGTGAAAGTAAATGCTTACAATAATAAAGTCTTACCTAAGGTGAAAAGCATTACTAGTGGGTTGAGGGTTAGAGGAGAAGGGGGGGGTGGGGAGCAGGAGATAATTCAGTAGTCTGCCCTACAGCTCCAGATTCCAAATATAAGTGATATAAGTGACACTTCACTATCCTTTTAGTGCTATAAAATATTTTATAACTCAGTCATGCCTTTTTAAAGTTACCACTGCCTGCTTTCACTATCAGCTCCATGAAATTGGTCCACAAAGTAGATCTATTATGAAGGAGAAGATAATAAGCAAGTTAATAACGTTATGTCTTTGGGCTCCATTTTCTAAAAACATTGCTATCCCTCTAAATGTTAATTAATATTATAAAACAAAATTGGGGGGGGGGAGTGGGAGAGTCAGAGCTCCTGAACTGTTGCATTTGGAAATCAAGTGAACCCTGTGTTTATATTAAAATGTGCTGTCATGTGTATCCCTGACTAAAAAGAACTTTGGGTGTTAAAAGTGATGCCTTCTACACAATATAAGGTCTCCACTGTGAGTGGCGTTCATACAGGTCTGGAGATGCCTAATCTTTTTTTGGGGGGGGGAGGGGATCCTATAATAATCTGATTAAAAATGTTAACATATTTAACTGTACTTTCCTATGTTCCAGGAGTACAGCATTCTCTCTCCCTGATAAAAATGTAACAAGCTGAATAGTCACTGCTTTTGTTTCCTTCCTTATGAGTTTTGCTCCATTTTAGCGCTGAGATTTGCTTTACAGGGAAGTGTCTGCATACCTCCTTCCTTTTGTCTCAACCAGAGGGTTTAATAGCTAAAGTAACTGAAAAGGACTACCACCAGAAAGGCTTTGGTTTCCAGAGTAACCGGAAAAACAGACCCCAGTCTCCATGGCAAAGAGAAAAGCTATTTGCTGCAGCCTTTTCAGACCTTGAACAGACACTGACAGTTTTCCTATAATCACTGCAGATTATTTGTAGCAACTAACTATATTATAATGTTAACTATAGGAGGTCTTTGAAAATATGCAGTGTAAAAAAAAAAGAAGAAGAAAATAACTGCAATGGCTCCCCCCTTCCATTTGACTGTGAGAATATTATCAATTGAAAATTCATAAAATAGTTAGTTCTAATAATCTAACTCAGGTTGGAGTAACCTCTATCCTTACATTGAAAAATAGAGTAAGGTATCTCTGCCTATGTAGAGCCCTATGTACAGTCTCAACATCAAGAATTCATTCATTTCTATTGAGGAACGTCAAATACACAATAGTTTTATTGTATGCAATTTACTATACACTTTCTTTTCAACTACTGTAGATCAACTCTACTTTATCTTAAGTACTTGGTAGCTGCTTCTTCCTTCAGTCATTTTGCAAGATATGCCCAAATTACACAATATATATTAAAAAAAAAAAAGCATCACTGTAATTCATGGGGCTACAAACCCTGCAATACAATTACCTAAATTACTAGTGCACATGGTAAGTGCTCCTTGTGGCTAATCATTCAGTCCTCAGTGAATTGCTTGACTTGCCAATGGTTTATTCTTACAGCAATCGCAATAGCATTCACTTTCTAGCCTACATGTTGAGGTTGATCTTCACTGCTGCTAATTCCAACATGAAATGTATTTAAACTTTAACCTAAACTGTATTTTCAACAGGCATCTCCTTATCTATAGAATAAGGTTAATGACTAGGTTTCCTGTAGGTTTCATTATTAATACCATACCTGCAAGGTTACTTCAAATGAAAACAAAGTAAAAATGTACTGACCATTTTCTCTTAGGAAGCCAGGAATGTACATATTTTTTTAAATTAAATTAAAAAAACAACTGTATTCATTCCTTATATTTATGTATGATCTAGGTATGTAAAGCACATTAGCTTTTCAAATCTTAATGTGTGGTATAAATGACAGCTATTGCAAAGATTTTATATTTGTGAAAAAGGTCTACTTAATCTTATAAATCTGGACTTAATATTAAGTTGCATTTTTATTAATAATAAAAACTTGATTTGCTTTGTGATTAACCAAATATGAAGATTCCCATTTCCCCTTAGATAATGTGTAACATCAAAGTTCAAATGCAAAAAAACCCCACCCTAATCTTATGCAAAATTTTGTAAATCTTTAATTTTCAACATACCATAAAAATGTTGTCATTGAAGGTTTTTGTTTTAAAATTGCTCTTGTTAACTACAATCTGGAAAACAAATATTATCTTATGGAAATTAGAATTTGCCTATTTGTAAAAAGCAATTTATACCATTCAGCTTGTGGCATTTTGTTTTCACTTTGAAATTTCATTTGAAACTTTTTTGAAGGAGGAGGTACTGTCTTGACTCTCAGAATCAAATAGATTTATTAAAATGATACACAGAAGAGTTAAAGATAACATGTTCAATGATGCCATGTTCTTTCATACATATAAGACCTAAGCAAAGACTGAATTAATTTCCCCCCTCAGTATTAAAAAAAAGAATAAAACACAAACATGTTTAATGTTTTTAAATGCCCCCATTCATATGTTAAATTCTATGCACACGCTGTTATTGTCTGATAGAAAAAATAGGGAATGGATTAACAGGAAAAAAGGAAAACAAAATAAAACCAGGAATTACAGACAACATATAGTATACCTCTTAAAAATATCAAATTCTTAAACATAAAACCTCAACAGAAAAAGAACTGGAAGCAGTTAGTAGTAATGCCTCATCTCTTTCACTTTTTCCTTTCCAAAGAGTGTATGTGTGTGAATTTGTCTCTCATCAAAGTGAGGGACCATTAATACCCTAGCAAGAGTCAAGCAGAGTTCAGCTGAGCACTCACATTTCTGTGACAATGCACTTCAATCCAAACCCACTGTACATTATGGTCCTAGGCCTCTCGTTGGCACAGGCTCCCAAGACCTGTCAAATTGGGGGTCTAGTGAGTAGAAAAGGGGAAAAAAACAAGGTCATGAAAGGAAGCTTCAGCAGGGGACAGGAGGGCAAGGTAAATGTCTGTACTAGAATTTGGGTGAACCCGTAAACAGTCTATGACCTTAAAGGCCATTACTTTAAATCCCACTGTATCACTTCTCTGTCCCCAAAGTATCTATTTATCTAGCAGATAGATCTAGTGCTGTATGTCTCTCTCACATTACATGCTGGGGCTTTATAAATTGACTAAAGATAAAAGGCTTACCCTGCTGAAAAAATAGTAAGATATAATGTTGAATTTGCACTAAAATGAAAAGTTTCCTGATACCCCTTATATATTTTAAATTGCTGTTTTCTTGCAATGAATATAATTCACTCTGTCTTTTCCAAAGTATAATCCCACAAGGGTTTTGACCAAACAAAAATGCTCTAATGATTGCAAATGGTTCAAATATTCTGTCCAGTGAGTTAAGTGATAAAAGTTTCTATGTTAAAAGAAATAATAAGTGGAATTTCACACATATTATAGTAATTGTGAAGCATCCAATTTACATAGAAATAATGTAAAAGAATTCTGACCATGATGGTTTAAGTGAATCATTACATGCATCGCTGATACATTTAGAAAACTGCAGCATGCCAGGTATGTTTCTTTTAGCATAATAAGTCTTGTAATGGAGCCTTTAAAAGCCTAAAATGTATAGTTAGATTAACCTTTCTGTTTTAAGGGATTTTTTTCTTTTTTCTTTTTTCTTAAGGAGGAGGAGGAGAAGAAGAAGAAGAAGAAACAGGAAATCATTACAAAGTCAATTAAAGCAATATCGCTTTCCGTTAACCTGTTACTTGGTTTCCTCTGAGGCCCTCTATTTCCAAGAATCCTTATTTTATTTACTTTAGATTATGGTAAAAAAAAATTGGCCTTTTTTCCCTCCTATGTTTATGAGCTAAGAATTTCACTCAGAACCTTGGACAAGTACTAGTGTTGATTTTGAAAAGAGGATTATATTTAGAAGTTAAGGCAGATTTCCCAAACTCTTAAGTCAGATTTTATCCTAATGTCATGAGGAGTGTGTGTAAGGAGGGGGACTTCCAGTATGGAAACTCTGTTGGTGAATGCATATCAGGAAGTCATCTGTAATTTTAAATAGTTGAGTACTTTTGGGGCACTGAAAACCTAAGTGATTTGCCCTGTGTTACACACATAGCCAGGACATGTTAAACACAGTATTTAAACCTGGTTGTTTCCAACTCCAAGGCTGGCCATCTAGATACTGTGCCCCACTCCTTTAGTGACACGTGTATCCATACAACTATATTTATGGTATTATATCTGAATATTTTATATATGTGTATATATATATATATATATAAAAATATAAATATAATTTACTTTCATATATACAAATATATAGTATCATATAGATGCACATATTTTACAAAGTATACACATACTTGGTTTTAAAGTTATATCTAAAGAATAAATATTATCTAGAAAGGAAAGAGGGAGTTTTCTTCCCCGCCCCCTCCCCTTCTACTCTCTCTGACTCTACCCCAGCTCTTTCTCTGCTTCTGGCTAACCATTTACAGCTGTGATATTTCTCCATTCCAAATTAGGATTTGTTAGGTTTATGAGAGAAGTTTATTTTTACTATAGGGTGACAAGATCATAGATTTAGTGCTAGCGGGGCAAGGGACCTTAGGGTAAGTCAGTCTGCAAGCAATTAGTAAGTACCTACTGTATTCCTAGCATCAAGTTCAGCATCCTCATTTTATAGATGAGGAAACTGAGACCCAGAGAGGTTGGTGATTTAGCCAGAGTCACATAGGTAGTATTAGAGGCAGAATTAGAACCAAGTCTTCCTGACTTCAGGTCTATCACTCTATCCACTGTAGGACTTGATAGGACAAATGAAGTCTTGAGAAAAATGAACAAAGAGAATCTATCTGTCCTGTAGCTCAAATGTTTCACCCTGCTTCATTATTCACTTTCAAATGATTCATGGGGCAAAGGGGCCCCTGGAAATTCTTAAAAGTCAAATGTTCAATATATTGTATTCTCATTCAAGGCTTGCTTGCTTTCTCCATAATCTATTATCCTTAACATTCTTTTTTACTTCTAGACCTCAAGAAAGTGAGAAGCAATACAGATTTATGACAATAACCAAAAAAAAAGTAATTAAATGTTTTGGTTTCAAATCTAGCATTCAAATACTTAAACTAGGTCTCACGAATCTGATTTTAAAAAAATATGAACATTTCACATTAAAATTCAAGTATTATGTGAGGAGAAAAAAACTCCCAAATACTCAGTCTTTGGCCTTCATTTGGGAAGGTCTTGAGAGACAAAATAAGATCACTTTTTAAAGGCAAATAGTTATTGTGAATAGTTCTTGCAGGGTAGAAGGGGTGCAAGTAGGAGGCTATAGGGGAAAAAATGAATATAGTTCTCAACCAGAGTTAGTAACAACCACCAAATAGTTTTCTGCTTATGAGCAACACAAAGTCAGATGATATTTGTCTTATCAATTCGTGAACCAAGAACTCACTTGGAAACATCAAATATAATCTTGTTTGATCTATTCTTAGGCAGGAAACTCCCTCCAATAATGCAAATGGGCAACTCTTCTGTCAGTCATAGTCTTAGAGAGTTTTCTGGCATCAGTGAGAATTTAAGTGACTTTACCCATAGTCACAAAAATAGTATGTGTCAGAGAGAGAACTTGAACCCTAGTCTTCCTAATCTGGCTCTGCCTTTCATTTCAAATGTTCTAAATAACATCAGAAAATGATTACAGGGACAGCTAGGTGGCACAGTGGATAAAGCACCAGCCCTGCATTCAGGAGAACCTGAGTTCAAATCCGGCCTCAGACACTTGACACTTACTAGCTTTGTGCCCCTGGGCAAGTCATTTAACTGCCATTGCCCTGACAAAAACAAACAAACAAATGAAAAAAAGAAAGAAAAAAAAAAAGAAAATGATTACAATTGAAATGTGGGTATTAAGGATCATGCAGTCCAGGGGTTCTTAATGGTTTTTGAGTCGTGGACCCCTTTGGGAGACTGAGACTTCTTCTCAGACTAATATTCTCAAATGGATAAAATAAAATACATAGGATGATAAAGGAAATCAATTATATTTTAATATACTTATCAAAAATACATGTATATTTTTAAAATAAACAAGTTCATAGATCCCAAGTTAAGAACATTTAATCTGATTCAATCCTCTTATTTTACAGATAAGAAAACTGAGGCACAGGGAAACAAAATGAATCAGTAAAGAGTGTCCAGTTAGTTGGCTGCCAAAACTCAATTTAATTTCCCAGGTCTTTTGATGCATGATCACTTTTCTTTCCACTTTGCTAGAAAGTGTGTTAGAAGTATGAAGAAGAAATGAAAAGTAGAAGTAAAAAGAGTAGAAGTAAAAGATGAAAGAATTTGATAAAAAGAAATATAATCATTAATAAATAGTATTATTCTTGTTTTGGAAAACTTGCTCTAATCACTAAGAGGCAACTAGGTGGCTCACTGGATAGAGTGTTGGGCCCAGAGTTAGGAAGATTCATCTTCCTGAGTTCAAATCTGCCTCAGATGCTTACTGTTGTGTGACCTTGGGCAAGTCACTCAAATATCTTTGCCAAGAAAACCCCATATGGGGTCAAAAAGAGTTAGACACAATTGAAAAAAAATCACTAAACTTAGGCACTTAGAAGAAAAAAGAAAATTAATAGATCTTTGTCCATCATAGAACCCAAAGGTTAAATAATTTGGTATGTTTTATGAAACAGCTGATCAGAAAGCATATCCCAAACTCATTTACTCAGTATCTAAAGGCCCCAAGATTTCTTATGCCATGAAGTATGAGGCTAAACCTTAGTTTCCTGATACATAAATGAGGTGGATGGACTAAATAAACTCTAAGGTCCCCTCCAGGTATGAAATTATATTAAAAAATTCCTTATATTAAGTTATTTAGTTTTTGCTGCCACTAGATCCCTATAGAAATTTAAATAATTTGCTTTCTAATGATCAGATGAGACAATATATGTAATGACACTATAAGGTGACATATATATTGACTATTATCACTTGGGTTTTTTTGTTTTGTTTTGTTTTGTTTTGGGGGGGCGGGGTTTGATGAGGCAGTTGGGGTTAAGTGACTTGCCCAGGGTCACACAGCTAGTAAGTGTTAAGTGTCTGAGGCCGGATTTGAACTCAGGTCCTCCCAAATCCAGGACCAGTGGTCTATCCACTGCGCCACCTAGCTGCCCCTTATCACTTGTTTTTAAAGGGAAACATAGGACCTTTTTTAAAAAAAAATACTATCTGAGGAAACATCTGCCAACTGCTTTTTTTTTTTGGTGAGGCAATTGGGGTTAAGTGACTTGCCCAGGGTCACAAAGCTAGTAAGCGTCAATTATCTAAGGTCACATTTGAACTCAGGTACTCCTGAATCCAGGGCTGGTGCTCTACTATGCCACCTAGCTGCCCCCTGCCAACTGCTTTTAACCTAATTTTCTGAGCAGTAAATGGCACAAGAACTATGATATCATTGTTTTTGTTGTTTATTGTTGTTGTTGAGTGATTTCAATGGTAAGAACCCTCTTCTGTTTCTTACTCATATTGTGGCTTATTTTTTAAAGTTGAGGTCTGTTCCTGGGGCACAAGAATCACTGTTTCAAGCTTCTTGTGCTGGCGGATAAGGGCTGTGTCACTGGCTTTCTACTCTGAGGCCTCTGTGGCTTGTGGATTCCTCACCGCCCTGGGCTTGCCCCAGGTGCTGGGATGGCCCGGCCTAGTTGGGGCCTGTCTGGTGAGTGGCCCTCCAGCTGGCAGCCTGCCCTCTCAGCTGGTGCTGGCAGATCTAGCAACTGGCCCGCTGTGCCACTAGCTTGCTGAGCCAGGATCAAGGAGCCTCAGTTGTTCTGCTGTGGCTAAGAGCCTCCTGCTGACTTGCCTAGTCCCCTTCCATGCTTCACTGTGAGCTGTGCTGTGCTCCCCTTTTGCCTGAGTGAGACCGACCTTTCCTGAAGTCTTCTAAATTATCTCAATTTGGAATATTGTGTCTCTCTGTCTTTTTGTATGTTCTGTAGTTTCAGAATCCATTTAGAGGCTTGTTTTAATGTTCTTTTTGAGGGAACTGCAGGAGAGCTCAGTCAATTTGCTAGCTTCTCTCTGTTATCTTGGCTCCACCCTCCATTGTTGAGTGATTTCAATCATGTCTGACTCTTTGTGACCACATTAGAGGTTTTCTTGGCAAAGATATTGGAGTGGTTTGCATTTACTTTTTTTTTTTGGTGGAGCAATGGGATTAGGTGACTTGCCCAGGGTCACACAGCTAGTAAGTATCAAGTGTCTAAGTCCAAATTTGAACTCAGGTCCTCATGGATCCAGGGTCGGTGCTTTATCTCCTGTGCCACCTAGCTTCCCCATCATTTCCTTCTTTGACTCATTTTACAGATGAGGCACTGAGGCAAACAAGGTTAAGTGACTTGCCCAGGGTCATAGGCCTAGTAAGTGTCTGAGGCTGGATATAAACTCATGTTTTCTTGACTACAAACATAACATCATAAAAATAATTTAATAGAAAATTATTTGTTACTATAAAAAATGGAATGAAACAAAGCAAAACAACAAAAACTCCAAACCCTGAATAAGCAAGGAAAAATAGGACAATAGTTTCTCAGGGAAATTTTTTTTGGGGGGGGGCGATGAGGGGTTAAGTGACTTGCCCAGGGTCACTCAGCTAGTAAGTGTCAAGTGTCTGAGGCCAGATTTGAACTTAGGTCCTCCTGAATCCAGGGCCGGTGTTTTATCCACTGTGCCACCTAGCTCCCCCCCCCCACCAGGGAAATTGTAAAGGAAAAATATTTTTAAAGCGGGGAGGGAAATATCTAAAAGGAGACAGAGAATGAATATTTTGCAAGGGAGCTAAGCTGAGCTTTATTTATTCTAACAAATAAAATCATAGCCTTCAGGGGGAAAAACATTGAATATTTTTTTTGGTGACTTGAAAGTAGTTATATTAGAATTAAATTAATAGAATTGAAGCCCCATAAGTAGTGGCTAGTAGGTTGGTCCCACACTGCTTATCTTCTACCCTTTCTGCAAAGAGAGACTAAGGAAGTTAGCTCAGAAAAGAAGGGACTCAATAAGAAAAATACTAAAAGAGGTTTCCCTGTTCCTGCTAAGAATGAAGACAGGACTAAGGAACTCATGTGCAATGAACTCAAATGGCGACTGTGCACAGATTTTTTTGTTTTGTTTTGTTAAGTGGGGCAATGAGGCTTAAGTGACTTGCCAAGGGTCACACAGTTAGTGAGTGCCAAGTGTCTGAGGATGTATTTGAAATCAGGTCCTCCTGATTCCAGGTACAGTAGTCTATCTACTGTGCCACCTAGCTGCCCCACTGTGCACAGATTCTCAAAAAAGACCAGCATTCTGTGCAGCCACTGCTGGTGACCCAGCTTGTGTAGAGCTGAGACTACTCGTTTGATCTTGGTCAAGTCATTGTACTGAGAATCAAGAGATTCTTGTTCTCGTCTCAATTCTGTGTGATCTTGGGCAAGTGACTTTTTCTTTTTAGTTTTGGCATATGTAAAAGAAAGTAATTGCTATCACTAGATAAACTGTGAGTGCTATCCCAATTCTGAAATTTCCTATTTCTATATTGTGATTTTTTTCCCTATTTTTTTTCTGGCCAGAAACAATAATGCAATGATTAGAAAGTCAGAAAGTTTGGACGGAAGGCATTGTTTTATAGAAGCCAGATGTGTATAGCAAGTGGTATTGAGAAGGAGTGGAAACGAATGACCCTTTCACACAAAGTAAAAAGAGATATGGTTGTTGCTGTTTATATACAACCAGCTGAGAGTGTGTGAGAGCTTGGTAACAAAGTAATTTAAAAAGAATGCTTCACTTTCATTGTGTAGTGAGCTAATAACTATAGCTAAAGAAACATTATCCAATGCAAAGAACAGGACTCTAGGACATGCTAGGAAAGCAACTTTCTTATCCCCTAACTCAGAAAAGATGCCAGGAGGGAGTTAGACTAATCCCTCCGTCAGGCCATGGCAGGCTAGTCTCCTCTTGCCTTGCCAGGAGAAACCACTATAAGAATGGGCAAAAGGAAAGGAAGCCACACCGACTGTTAGGATGAGTCGTCCCTGGCTACCAAGTCAGTTGTCACAACACAGGTCTGAAAAATAAACCCAACAAGACATGCCCAAAGAAAGGGCATTCATGTTTACAACACCACAGGAGAATTTTTTCCCTTAAGTTAAGTATCTTTTGTCTGACCTAGAGTTATTCTTCAAGGGTCGAAATGGAAAAGGGCCAAGTCATTATTTTAATCATCCTTTCATTCATTAGCCACAATGTTATCCCGCATACAGGACTATTACAGTTATGTGTATAATTATGTCTGGAAGGGTTTGTTCATGAGGAGGCCAAGTGTTCTAGTTTATTCTGGGAGCACTCCAAATCTGGTTCTGTTCCACATAGTTCAAGGGCACATGATACTATTGGTAGGATTCCTTTGAGCACAATTCCTAAAACAGACAAGAGGAGATAAAGACAATCTGATTTTTGCTTTTCTCACACACACACAGATACACACACACACACACACACACACTTACAGGGGCTCAGTATTAGTCAAGTACTTTTTCTAGGCTTATATAGAGCTCATTTTGTAGTAATTTTTCAAGCAAATGGCTTCTGATCATTCCTTTGGTGCAAGGTAAGAACACCTCTCATCTTGGGCATTTCTCTCCAGTTTCCACTATTGTAAGAGTTTGCCATTTCCTTATCGAGCTCTTTTTACAGATGAGGAAACTGAGGCCAGCAGGGTAAAGCAACTTCCCAGGGTCACACAACTATTAATTCACTTAATTATCATGAAGATAAGTCTTCCTGATTCCAAGCCCAGTGTTCTATTCACTGTGCCACCAGGTTGCCCCAGTGTTCTAGAAAGTCACAAAATTGTAAAATCATGGATGGTTAGAGTAAAGGGAGACCTTATATTCAATGGACCAATAAAAAGAACACTAACTCTTTATTGGATGACCTAGGATTCAGATAATCAATTTCCAAATTCACCCTCACACCCTTAAATCTATGTGACCTTGGAAAAATTACTCCTCTTGGTCTCAGTTTCCTTATCTCTAAAGTGAGATGAGCCTCCATCATCTCTAAAGTCTCTCCCAGGTCTAGGTCTGTGATTCTCTGAGACCCATCTCTGTCCCATCATTTTGAAGGGGGAATTTGAGGCCCAGAGAATTTTGTTAATCTTAAAGCACTATAGATAGAGGTAGTTAAATGGCACAATATATAGAGAGAGTGCTGGACCTGAAAACAGGAAGACCAGACTTCAAATCCCACTTAAGACCCTGATTAGCTTTTGTGATCTTGGACTAGTCACTTGTCCACCCTTAGCCTCAGTAGTTTCATCAGTAAAATGAGAATACTAATAGTAACTACTTCCCAGAGTTGTTGTGACGTTCAAATAAGTAATTTGTAAAGCTCTTTGCAAAAATTGAAGTGCTATATGAATGCTAGCTAATATCATTATGTTATGCCATAATTATATGTATATATATAATTTATTTATTATGTATGATGATTTATGTTATATTATGTTATAATGCCTGTTGTTATTATAATAGAAGTATGACGAGATAGCTGGTATTTTGGTATAGATATAAGATTCCCAAAATCACAAAAGTTGAAAGTTCAGTTGGTATACTTGTTTTTGAAGTTAAATTTTCCAAAGTAATCATTGGTTATTTTAGTCCTCTGTGATTAAGAAAAAATACATCCTTCTTTTTTCAGGGAGAAATCTCTGTGTGATTTTTCAGGATGAAGTTCCCCCCAAAAAAGTTCATAGAAAATAAGAAAACATCTTAGCATTCCCAAGTTTGGCTTTACAGAAAAATGTCCCTAGTGTCCTCCATCAGAGATCTCTAATCCCTTTAGTTAAACCAAGAGACACACTCCTGATATTTCACATGTCCCAATCTTAGTTTTCTTATCTGTAAAATGAGGGGGTTAGATTAAGAGTTATCTAAGATCCCTTCAAGCTCTAACATTTTATAACTCTATAATTAAGACTAAGAAAGAAGGAATATTTTTTTTTTGAAGTGCCACGATACTCTTAGAAACTAGTTAATAGTAAGGTGCTGACTTTCCTCTTGATTTTCATATACTCAGTTGCATTTATGGAGGGTCAGGCCCTTGTCCACAAAGTAATTTTCTCTAATTTGAAAAAATTCACCTTACATTTAGAAATCACCTGCTATGTATCATAGATTATTCAAGGCAGGCAATGGGTAAGCTAAGGGAGATGCTGTACACAAAGAATTTACAATCTAAGTGAGGGTGTGGGATGAGGGTATAGACAATGACACATGCTCAAATTACAACATAAGGAAGAATTTAAGTATAAAAGAGAGGTCCAGGCAAAGTGTTTCTAGAAACTCGAGGAGGGAAACATCACTTTTGGCTGGAATATCAGGAAATAACTTCCTGAATGTCATTTGTTCTCAATACAAGTAACCCTTTCATCTCAGCCCTGTTTGCTTGTATCATAGAAGAGGTAAGACTATGTCTGGGGTGGGGGGGTGATATGGGAAAGATTATATTGATGATTTTTGTGGAGGTTGGGTTCTAGGAACTAGCTGGGGGCAGGGGAGGGGCTAAAGTTTCCTAAGTGGTATAAATTCCTGGGGACACTTTGAATAAACACCTCATCAGTCTCTTTTCTTCTGAAAACTCCAAGGTCTGCCCCAATTTGATTCCATTTCCTCTTCTGGTACTGGTTGTTTCCTAAGTTTCCTAAGCTAACAAGCAATAATGGCAACATTTTCACACTTTATATTCCCTACTCTGCCATGCCTGGAATAAGCATATAAGAGATTACGAAGTTTGGGGGCTTTTAAATTTAATTAATTAATTTATTTATTTTTGGTGTGAGGCAATTGGGGTTAAGTGACTTGCCCAGGGTCACACAGCTAGTAAGTGTTAAGTGTCTGAGGCAGGATTTGAACTCAAGTCTTCCTGAATCCAGGGCCAGTGCTCTATCCACTGTGCCATCTAGCTGCCCCAGCTTTTTTATTTTTTAAGAAAATTGCTAGCAATAATGAAGAAGAGAAAACAAATATATGTGCTTCCTATTTCCCACTCATCCAGTGCTTAATCCTGTTTGCCTCAGTTTCCTCATCCCCTAAAATGAGCTGGAGAAAGAAATAGCAAACTACTCTAGTATCTTTGCCAAGAAAACCTCAAATAGAGTCACAAAGAGTTGCATACAACAGAACAACAAAAATTTCTCACTCCCAATTCTCCTTTTCAATTTAGGTCCTCAAAGGACCCTAGTGGTAGGATTGGACTTAGCACCAGAAAGCTTCCAAACATCTATAACTAGCTCTGAAAACAGCAGTGCACAAAAGCCTGAAGCTTGAGACCACACCATCACTACTCCATGCCAGGAACAAAGTATAACTTTAACATAAAGTTCAAAATCAAGAAATAGGTTGGAAAAAATATGGAAAAAATAGACATAAAAAGCTACCATAGTGACAGGGAAAATAAAGACATAAACTCAGAAGACAAAGAAGTCGAAACATATACAAGCAAAGCTTCAAAAGGAAAAAAAATGAATTGGATACAAGTCCAACAATGATTTCTGGAAGAGCTGAAGTTTGATTTTCAAATTCAAATAACAGTAGTAGAGGGAAAATTGGGCAAAGGAATGAGAGCAGAGGAAGGCAATTATAAAAAAAGGTAATTAATAACTTGTAAAAGAGGCACAAATAACACCTTAAAATTGAATGAGCCAAATAGAAAAAGAGATACAAAAGCTCACTGAAGAAATAATTTCTTAAAAATTAGAATTGGACAAGTAGAAACTAATGACTCCATGAGACACTGAGAAACAATTAAAAATTAAGTCAAAAGAATGAAAAAATGAAGAAATGTGAACTATATTATTTGAAAAACAACTGACCTGGAAAATAAATCAAGGAGAAATTATTTAAGAATTACTACACTACCTGAAAGCCATAATCAAAGAAAGAGCCTTAACATCATATTTCAAGATATTATCAAGGAAAATTGCCCCAATATCCTAGAACCAGATGGTAAAATAGAAATCAAAATAACACATTGATCATCATCTGAAAGATTCCAAAATGAATTATATCCAAATTCCAAAGCTCCCAGGTCCAAGAGAAAATAGAATTACTATCCAGGAAAGAAAACATTCAAAACTTTTGGAGGCAAAGTCACAACCACACAAGATTTTGCACCTAACATGTTAAAGGGGCAGATGTCTTGGAATATGTTCTGGAAGGTGAAAAAACTAGGATTACAACCAAGAATAACCTACTCCAAAAAACTCACTTTAATCATTCAAGGGGGAAATAGATATTTAATGAAATAGAGGATTTTCAAGCATTCCTGATGAAAAGACCAAAGCTGAAAGAAAATTTGACTTTTAAATATAAGAATGAAGAGAAATATAAAATGTTAATCATGAAAGAAAAATCATAAGGAACTGAATAAGGTTAAACTGTTTACATTTCTAAATGGGAAAATGATACATGTAATTTCCAAATCCTTTATCATTGTTAGGACAGGTAAAAGGATTCTACATAAGGAAAGGGTGCAAAGTGAGTCAAATATGTTGGGATGGTATTCAAATTGATAGGCAAGAAAGAGGGGTGTATTGGGAAACAGATTAAGGGAGAGGAAGTATCAGAAAAATTATTTCAAATAAAAGAAGCATGTAAAAAAGAGTTTTTATAGAGGAGAAGGAAATGATTGGGGGGTGGCCCACATTTGAACCTCACTCACATCTAAATTGGATCAAAGAGGGGAAATATATGTACATACACAACTAAAAAAACAACTATATTATCCAGTAGAGAAGTAGGAGTGGAAGGGAACAAGACAAGGAGAAGGTAATAAGAGGGAGGGCTAATATAAGAAGGCAGTGGTCAGAAGTAAAACAGACTTTAGAGGAGGCACAGGATAAAAAATAATAGAGGACAAATAGAAGAAAATAGGATGAAGAGGAATTCATAGTTAGTAATCATAACTGTGAATGTGAATGGGATAAACTCCCCCATAAAATGGAGGATTATAGGAGAATAGATTAGAAAAAAGAATCCAACAATATGTTCTTTACAAGAAACATACCTGAAACAGAAAGTTACATGGAGTTCAAATAAAAGGCTGAAGAAGAAACAGAGGTGAAACACATGATCTCAGATAAAGCAAAAGTAAAAATACACCAAATTAAAAGGGATAAGGAGAGAAACAACCTATTGCTAAAAGAAGCCAGAGACATGAAGTCATATCAATACTAAACATATATGCACCAAATAGCATAGCATCCAAATTCTTAAAGAAAAAGTTAAATTAATTACAAGAGAACATAGACAGTAAAACTATACTAGTAGGGGACCTCAACTTTCCCCTGTAATACCTATATAGCTCTAGCCATAAAATAAATAAGAAAGAAGTATAGGAGATGAATGCTACAAAAGTTAGATAAGATAGACTTCTGGACAAAACTAAATAAGAATAGGAAATAGTATACCTTTTTCTTAGCAATTCAGTGACACCTTCATAACAATTGAGCATGTATTAAAGTATAAAATCCTTACAACCAAATTCAGAAAGGAAGAAATATTAAATGCAACCTTTCCAGATAATAATTAAATAAAATTAAATTCAGTATAGGACCTTGATATCATAAATTAAAAATTAATTTGAAACCAAATAGTCTAATCCTAAAAAAAATCAATCAAAAATGAATCAAAAAATAAATCATAAAAACAATTATTTCATTAAAGAAAATGACAGCAATGAGGCAACATACTAAAACTGGTGTGATGCAGTCCTTAGGAAAAAATTTATATCTCTAAATGCATACATCCATAAAAGGAAGATGAATAAATCAAGAGATTGAGTATGCAATTGAAACAAATGAAAGGGAATAAATTAAAAATCCCCAATTATATGCCAAAATGGAAATCCTAAAAATCAAAGGAGAGATTAATAAAACTAAAAGTAAAAAAAGAAAATTGAACTAATAAGTAAAATTGAGAGCTGGTTTTATGGGGGAAAAACAGTAAAATAGGTAAACCATTGATTAATTTTATTTTTAAAAGAAGAAAACCAAATTACCATTATCAAAAATGTAAAAAGGTAAATGCACTACCAATGAAGAGGAGATTAAAACAATTATTAGGATTAATTTTGCCCAATTATATACCATTAAAACTGACAATCTAGAGAAATGGATGAATATTTACAAAGATATGAGCTTTACAGATTAACAGAAGGGGAAATAGAATACTAAATAACCCTATCTTAGAAAAAAAAATGAACAAGCCATCAACAGGTTCCCTAAGAAAAAATCCTTAAGGAATAATTAATACCCATACTATATAAACTATTTGTAAAAATGGATCAAGAAGTCCTACTAAATTACTTTTGTGACAGAAATAGGGTTTTGATACCTAAACCAGGTACAGCAAAAACAGAGAAATTTAACTATAGACCAATTTCCTCAATGAATATCAAGGCAAAATGTTTTTTAAAACTACTAGCAACAAGATTGCATCATTATATCACAAAGATCAAATTCTATGTCCAGTTGGGATTTACACCAGGAATAATATTTCTGGTTCAACATAGGAAAACTATCAGCATAATTGACCATATCAATAATAAAAATAATTAAAATCATGTGATTATATCGCTAGATGAAGAAAAAGCCCTTGACAAAATAGAACACCTGTTCCTATTAAAAAAAACACTAGAAGGCATAGGAATAACTGGAGCCTTCTTAAAATGATAAATGATAAACTTGAAAAGCAGAAATGTCTGTTATCACTATTATTATTCAATTTTGTGCTTACTATAACAGTAAGACAAGAAAAAGATGTTGAAGGAATTAAAATAGGCAAGGAGGAAACAAAACTTTCACCCTTTGTAGATGATATGATGTTATACTTAGAGGACCCTAGAGAATCAACTAAAAAACTAGCTGAAATAATGAACAACTTTAGCAAAATTGCAAGATATAAAATAAATTCACATAAATCTTCAGCATTTCTATACCACAGCAACAAAACCCAACATAGAATTTCTATTGAAAATAACCACAGACGATATAAAATACTCGGGAGTTTACATGCCAAGACAAATTCAGGGATTTTATGAGCACAATTACAAAATACTTTTCACACAAATAAACCAAATCTAAACAATTGGAGACATATGAATTGCTCATAGGTAGGCTGAGCTAGTATAATAAAAATTACAATTCTGCCTAAACTAATTCACTAACTCGATATCGTATTAAACTACCAAAGAATTATTTTACAGAGCTAGAAAAAATAATAAGATTCATGCAGAATAAAAGATCTAAAATATCAAGAGAATCAATGGAAAAAAAAACAAAAGAAGGCTACCTAGTAGTACCAGATTTTTAAACTATATTATAAATTAATAATTCTCAAAATAATATGGTACTGTTTAAAAATAGAGTGATGGAACACTGGAATAGATAATAATAATAATACACAGGAGTAAATAACCATATTAATTTGGTGTTTTAAAAACCCAAGGATACAAGCTTTGCTGGGAATGTGGCTTAGCAGAAACTTGGCATAAACAAACATTTCACCCTATATACCAGGATAAGGTCAAAATGGATAAATGATTTGGAAATAAAGGGTGATATCACAAGTAAGTTATGGGAACATAGAAACCTGCACCTGTCAGATCTGTGGATAAGGGAAGATTTCATGACTAAATAAGAAATAGTGAAGATCATGGAATGGATAATTTTGACTATATGAAATTAAAAACTTTTGTACAAGCAAAAACAAAGCAGCCAAAATTATAAGGAAAATAGGAAACTATGGAAAAGAATTCTAGAGTAAATTTCTCAGATAAAGGCCTCATTTTTCAAATATATAGGAAATTGAGCCAAATTTATTTTTAAAATGAGCCATTTCCCAGTTGACAAATGATCAAAGGAAATGAACAGTTTTCAGAAGAAAAAAAACAACAAATCTATCAACAGTCACATTTTTTAAAAAGCTCTAAATGACTACTGATGAGAAAAATTCAAATTAAAATAACTCTGAAGTACCACCTCACATTTATCAGATTTGTTAACATGACAGAAAATGACAAATGTTAAAGAAGGTGTGGAAAAATTGGAATAATAATGCAGTGTTGGTAGAGTTCTAAACTGGTTCAACCATTCTGGAGAACAATTTGGAACTATGCTCAAAGGGCTATAAAACTGTATACCCTTTGACTCAGCAATACCACTACTAGGTCTGTATTCCAAAGAGATTATAAAAGAGGGGAAAGGACCCACATGTACAAAAATATTTATAGCAGCTCTTTTTGTGGTGGCAAAGAATTGGAAATTGAAGGGATGCCTATCAATTGAGAAATGGCTGAACAAATTTTTACATGATTGTGATGAAATACTCTTGTACTATAAGAAATGATGAGCAGGATGGTTTCAGAAAAACCTGGGAAGACTTAGTTTAACTCATGCAAAGTGAAGTGAACAGTACTAGGAGAATATTATACACAATAACAGCACTATTATAAAGATGATCAAATGCTAAGGACTTAGCTACATCAATAAAGACAATGATCCAAGACAAATTCAAAGAATCCATAATGAAAAATACTGAAATTGCACCTAAAGTTTTATTATTAACTGATGATTATAAAACTGAGAAGCTAAATTTATTGTACTTGAATGAATGTACTTAGTCTGGTCTTAGTTACTTTGATTTAAATGTCTAAATTATGTCTCCTTCAAAATGTGTTTGACTGTAATTCATGCTGTTGGGATTTGGGGGCCATTATTGGACTACAGGAGTTGTTGATGTATAACTTGTGTTCATTATTTTATAGAATCATCTATACCAATTTTTAAATTTAAGTGACATAGATAATCCTAATAACTGTATATTTGGCAAACTATTAAAGTATTTCAGTGAAAAAAAAAAGGAAAAATACTATGTCACTCCAGAGAACTGATGAATTCTGAGGTGCATATTGAAGCATACTTTTTTAAAACTTTCTTGGTCTTTGAGTTTCTGTTTTCTTTTTCAAAATGACTAATATGGAAATATTTTTGCATGATTTCACATGTATAATCAATATAAAATTGCTTGCCTTCTCAAGGAGAGGGGAGAGGCAGAAAGAAAGAAGAGAATTTGGAACTCAAAAATTTTTTTAAAAGGAATATTCTCAGGACAGCTAGGTGGCTTAGTGGATAAAGCACCAGCCCTGGATCCAGGAGGAACTAAGTTCAAATCTGGCCTCAGACACTTGATACTTACTAGCTGTGTGACCCTGGGCAAGTCATCTAACCCTCATTGCCTGCAAAAAAGGATTGTTCTTTAAAAATTCATGTAATTGATAAATATTTCATGAAATAAAAGTACATTCAAAAGGAAAACAAAAGATACCTCCAACCCCTCAGAAGTATCTCTAGAACCCTGAGAGAATTGCTCTGGGAAATTCAAATTGTCAATATAGGAGTTTAGATAGGGATGCCTAGAGATTAGATAGGCTACATAATGCATATATGTGTATATGTGTTTGTATGTGTATATATATGTACACATATACAATAAACATGTATATACATTTACATATTTATTTCTACATATACATATATTCAAACATAATATCTCTTCCACTAAATTCTAAGATCCCTGAATTCAGGGACTATTTCACCTTTTTGTTTAAGAATAGCTAATATTTTTATATGTTTTATACATTATATATTTATTGTATATTATGCAACTCTTATTATGTGCCAGGATTTTTTGTGTTTCTTAAGTTCACACACACAACAACAACAACAACAACAATAGCAACAACACTGGATATATATAAAAACCAACTTAATTCCCACCTCAGATAACACCTAAAATATTAGTGGTTTACCTTCAGAGTGAGAGGAAAAGTCTTGTTTACAATGATACTTTTTGTGATGTTCAGGGAATCTAAAAGCTAATGAACAATGCTGAATAAAGTTAGAGAGTAAAGATAATAGTTACTTTTCTACTTTTAAATAAATTGTACTCACCATAACACATCCTACAAGTGGTCTGTGGAAAGACACAAGATGGTTGTATGATGGATCTAGAGAATATTAGTGGTGATAATTTATACATAGGAAATAGTGTAAAAATATGTTCGAGGAAGTATATTATTGGAAAGGGATTGGGTTGATAATGTATCAAGTGTGAGGGACAAAATAAGACAGACACTTGAAATGGTATCCATGGATTATTAGGAAAATTAGATGAGGGCTTCCAACATGTTGGGTGTATTCTCTATAGAGGATTTATAGAAAATAGGCAATTCTCACCAGATGAGAAAGTTTAAATGAATTGAAATTTATCCAAATAGAGGATATACCCATGGTGATGAGGTCACAGATCCACACAAGTAAATATTTATTTATCTCATTATGAATTATAATCCCTAAGTCTCTTAGTCTTGACTGCTAGGATACTAGAAGTTTTCTCAAATACCTTACCAAAATTCATGTATATTATGTGAATGAGTCAAGGTATAGACTTCAAAGAACATAAATTATACAGCACATACTTAAAATGTCACTCTACAGGGTTTGCTGATAATATACAAACCATCAATGTGTTATATAAAAGAAGATCCGATCCACTCTGATGGCATGCCTATTTCTTAGCAGTCAGCTTGGTTCCTGAGAGGCAAGAGCCACACATAACAGTTGCAGGATAATCAATCACATAAGTTTAATTCTCAGAAGAGCAAAAGGAACTTATTTCTAAGTGCATCAACTTATTGTAAGCAAATCCAAGGTACCTTTCAAAGAAGCCAATTATAAGGAAGCTAGATAAGGATGTATACAGGGTTTGGTAGACATCCTTTGGTATAGCAGAAGTTGTGCTCATTGTTCATCTGGCCAAGTCTGCCTAGATCATATCACTATTATTTGATATTACCTTGATCTCCCAGTCTAATAACCCTGTCAAAAAAGGAAATGAGGTTTTCTTCCATGACCTGTTCATGATAAACTCATGCTAGCACTGTGATCACTGCTTCCTTTCTAAGTGATCAGAGAAATTCCCTTTAGTAATGCATTCTAAAATTTCACTAGAAGTGACATTGACTTCACTGACCCAGAGTGTGAAGAATTCACCATTTTCTTCCTTTTAAAAAAAATCAGACTATTTCCCTGCCTCTTACAAGAGTAAAGCAACCCTCCTTTTTACCATGATTTTTGAGATCTCATTTACCAGTTCTTTTATTACCCTAGGAGGTAGTTTGTCTCAATTTGGTGAAATATACCGAGATGCCTAGGATACCTTTGACCCAGTGATACTGTTAATGGTCTATATCACAAAAAGATAAAAGAAAAGGGGAAAGGACCTATTTGTACAAAAAATGTTTATATTAGCTATTTTTATGGTGGTAAAGAATTGGAAATCAAAATGTCCATCAACTGGGGAATGGCTGAACAATCTGTGGCATAAAATTGTGCTTATAAGAAATGATGAGCAGGATGATTTCAGAAAAATCTAGAAAGACTTATCTGAAATGATGCAAGGTGAAGTAAGCAGAACCAGGGGAATATTGTACACAGGAATCATAATGTTGTAACAATGATCAACTGTGAAAAAGTTAGCTACTCTGATCAAGACAATGATCCAAACCAATTCCAAAGGGCACATGATGAAAAATACTATCTACCTCCAGAGAGAGAATTGAGTACAGATAAATATTGAGTATAGAGTGAGTACAAAGAACTCTGAGCACAGATCAAAGAACACTTTTTTTCACTTTATTTATCATTGTTTGTGAGTGTTCTTTTGCACCATGACTGATATAGAAATGTTTTGCATCACTTCACATGGATAATTGATATCATATTGCTTGCCTTTTCAATGGGTGGGAAGGGAGAGAATTTGGAACTCAAAGGTTTTTTTTTTAGAATGTTAAATTTTTTAATATAATTTTTAAAAGTTCTTGCATTTAATTAACATCTCCTTTATCCCAATGCTAGAGCTTGAAAGTGTGAGAAAATAATAGGCCTTTGGGAATGCCCAAATCCCCTGGAGGGGATTGATTGAATTAAGATTGATTGGATTGACTGACTGAGTAGATTAATTCACTGAAAATTAATTCAATTAAAAAAACCACACCTGCCTGGCCCTCAAGAGGGTGTGAACTCTGACCTCAACACAGGACCTCCCTCAAGTCCAGTGAACCAATGGATTTGGTGGATGCTAGCCAATTAGCTTAAAGCAGTGTGTAAGGACCACCTCTCCTCTGATCCCAGAAAAAGTTTCCACACACAGTTACTCTGAGTTAGACTCTCTTGGAGGCACTCTTGGTGGAAGAGAATATGGAGGAAGAAGCAGGCCAGGCTGAGCTCTATTTTTCCTCTAGGCTAGAAGGCTAGGCTGAGCTCTACTCTCTCCTTGAGGCTAAATAGGCCTTTTCTTTACTTTCTGACCCAGGTGTTCTCTTTTTACTAATACTTGGTATGCTAGGGGCAGCTAGGTGGCGCAGTGGACAAAGCACTAGCCTTGGATTCAGGAGGACCTGAGTTCAAATCCAGCCTCAGACACTTGACACTAGCTGTGTGAACCTGGGCAAGTCACTTAACCCTCATTACCCCACAAAACAAAAAACAAAAAAGAAAACAAAAAAACTAATACTTGGTATACTTTAATAAATGCTTAATGCCCCCAAACTGGTGCTAAAGCATTTAATTTATAAGTAACAACTATATTAGGAACCCCAGCTAATTTTCTCCAAACTTGGGACAGAAATTAGGTGACCACATATAGTTTTACATGCCACAAATGGTTGGCTAAATACTTAGGTGTTTTTGAAATGACATTTAATTCTAATGGTTACCAAATAAGTCATATTTAAGATGCACCTAAATGACATCATAATGTAAAATGAAGTTTTGGTGAATCCTTAAAAAAAAACATGCCTAGAGTAGGAGACATTATGTCAAGATCTCTAAAATGTATGGAAGTGAAGCATAATCTGAGGTCAACTATATTGTTTTATGCATACATATATGGATATGTAGAGAGACCTGTCTGTCTAAATATTGTAGATATAGATATGGAAATGGATCTAGAAGTAGATATAAATAGATATGAAAGTGGATATATAGATATAAATATAAACAAATATTTTTTGTTTGTTTGTTTGTTTTGTTTTATTTTGTTTTGTTTTTAAGTGAGGCAATTGGGGTTAAGTGACTTGCCCAGGGTCACACAGCTAGTAAGTGTTAAGTGTCTGAGGCCGGATTTGAACTCAGGTACTCCTGACTCCAGGGCTGGTGCTCTATCCACTGTGCCACCTAGCTGCCCCAACAAATATTATTTTAATCTTGTAGTCAAATGGTCCACATTCACTGGCCAAACAAGCTCAACATTATGACAAAGTCCAAACCTTCCTGGAATGTACTTCTTTCGTACTTGGACCACTTATTAAAAGTGATAGCTTCTTTCAAGAATCAGCTCAAGGGTTGAGAACTATCTTTATATGTAACAGGAAAAAAATAAAATACTTTATTAATTAAAAAAAAAAGAATCAGCTCAAGGGTTACCTTCTGCATCAAGACATTCTTGATCACTCTCCACTACTTTTTCCCTTTCTTTTTCCTTCTTTCAGAAACAGCAACAAAATCACAATGAGGTTAAATGTGTAGAAGGTGAAATACATGCTGGAATATAGATAGAAAAGTTACTACCTGATTACCTACAACTCAATGAATTAATGCGAATCCTTATGCATTTTTATATTCCTGTTAAAAATAACCTCAATCATGATCTTTTCTATTGTCCAGTGTCTAGCTTTCTTTGACATGTCATAATCAATATCATCATATTTATCATCATCACAATAAAATAGCTTATATTCATAGAGGGCCTTAAGGTCCAAAAAACTATAGATGAATGGATGGATGGATGGATGGATGGATGGATGGATGGATGGATAGACAGAAAGACATATAGATAGATAGATGGATATGTACCAATTGATAGATGTGATAGATTTATCTATCTATGTGTATGTTTACAAAATAGATTATAAAATGTGTGTGTATATAAGTACATATGTATTATGTCATTTGCTATTACAGCTCAGTAATAGTTAAATAAGGGCAATCCTAGACTGATAGAGCTGGTTTTAGTTAAAATATATCTCATCTATTAAACAATGCTTCTTAGTTTATAAATTTTCTGAGATTTGAAGCTAATATGTAACTCAATATGTTGCTTCTCTACCATTTCCTGTTTCAATAAAGAATAGAAGACTGATGGCCATGGCCACCTCTTCTGGAATAAGATCATTCCTAAAAATATCTTTTATTACATATCTAGGACACTGAAGGGGTGAATAAGAAAGCTTCCTGCCAGCACATAATTGGTTTTATAAGTAGTACCTAATGTTCAAAGCCAAAACATTCCTGAAAATGGAATAAACCATTGATGGCAAGAGCTGAACTTTCAGTTAACCTTCCACTTGACCTGAACTAAAAAATTATGTCTCTCTCATTTATTCCTCTTGCCCTGAAGAAAACAGAAAATGGACAGATAAATCCAGATTCTCTTCTGTGTCCAAGACGCTGCCTAGAAGTAAAGTACACTTTTAAGGATTTGAATAAAGTTTGTTATTTTTCTAAAAGGCCGGTAGGGACAAATTGGAGCAGAGTTAATGTACCTCCCTAACCAAGAATAATATGATAAGCATATTATTGTTGACAAAGTTATATGGCAACAGTTGTGGACAAGGAAAACAAGGCTCTGAGGCAAAATGGAAAAGCATTGGTCAGTATACCTGAATTCTAGGCATACCTAAGAAAATGGTTCTTTTTCAGTGAGAAAGGTCAAAATACAGAGAGTAAGGGTGGGAGTAAGGACGGGTTATAGGGTCCTAAGGTAATGGCAGTCACCATCCAATCAATCAGTCAGCAAGTATTTATTAAGCACCTACTATGTGCCACACTGAAGATACAAATAATATAAAGTTTTAAATCCTTCTTTGTAAGGAGTTTACATTCTAATAGTGGACACTATAAGGATGTGTATATGTATATGTAAATATACATACATATATAGGTTTATATGTATATGTGTGGGTATTTATATGTAGAGATATATTGACACAATTATATACACAAAGGGGGAAAGGGAATAAGTATTTATATAGAACCAACTATGTACTAAAATACTAAGCACTTTTTATAGATTTTTTAAAAAATGTTATATTCACAACAATGCTTGGTAGTAGTTGCTCTTATTAAACTCCATTTTACAGTTAAGGAAATGAAGGCAAACAAGGTATAAGTGATTTGCCTGGGGTCACAGCTATTGAGTGTCTGAGGTCACATCTGAACTCAGGTCTTCCTGACTCTAAAACCGGCACTCTACCACCAGCTGCCTGTATATAGAAAACAGGGGGTGAGAGAAAGAGAGAGGGAGGGAGGAGAGAGACAGAAAGAGAGAAAGAGAGAGAAATTCAATGCAGTTAAAACTTAAAAGTGCAGTAAGACTTCTGGGACATCCTGTCTATTTGTCTGTATTTATAGAATAAGGAGAATAATTATGATTGTAGTTGGTTCCCATTCTACTTGGACCAGTTAGAGAAAACCACTTCATAACAACTATAACAACCATTTATTAAACATGTATAATGTGCAGAGCATTTTATCAGCTCTTAGAGGTACACAGGTGAAATAATGACAGCCTCTATCTTTAATGAGCTGACAATGCCACGTGTATACAAGTAAGAACCACACAAGGTAAAATGTGATCAGGGCTTCACAACAAAATGACGTAAAAGACTTCAGAAAGGAAAGATTATTTCCAGATGAGGGGAATCAGGTAAGGATTCATACTGGAGAAAGAACCTGAGTGAGACCATGAAGGAAAAGAATTTCAAGATGGAAAAATGTTGAGAGAGTACATTCCAAAATGAATGCACACAAAGAGAAGGGAAGGACAAATTGGGGAACAGTTAATAATACAGTTTGACTGGAATGTAGAATGTATGAAGGGAAATAATGGGAAATAAATCTGGACAGGCAGGCTGGAGATAGCCTCCGTTGGACATTCCCTAGCTATATGACCCTGTGACCTCAGTCATTTAACCTTTCAGTCTCAGTTTCCTTATCTCTAAAATGAGAACAGTAGTAGCACCAACCTCATAGGGTTGTTGTCAGGATCAAATGAGATAATATATATAAAGAGGTCTACAAATCTTAAAGAACTGTATAAATGTTAGTTATTATTATTTTGGTATGTGGCTGAGAAATTTGTCTTTTCTCTGATAGGCAATAAGAGAATTACAGAAGATTTTTATCAGGGGTTTAGAACAGTCCCTGTTGTTCATTGATAATTATTTTGGCAACACCGTAAAATGGAACAGAGTAGAGGTGACAAGATGTAGTTAGAATACTATCACAATAGCCAAGGTGAGAAATTATAAGGTCCTTAAAAAACACTTGTAAATGTGAGAGTGAAGAGGCAGGAAAAAAAACATAAGCAATACTTCAGAGTTCATATTTCCGGTCCTGACCAAACAAAAAAAATGGTTTTTGTTTTCCAAGGATCAGCAGTTGTAGAAAGACTCATAACCGATAGGCTACCCATGTGACAATGACTCATTTGATTATGCCAATCCAAGATAGAAAACACCCTCAATCCTGGGCAACTGCCTTCTATTTCTATAGTGGTTACAGAGTGGAGGAAAGGGGATATAAGTTGCTAAATGTTATAAAAATTTTAGATTGGCCACAAATAACCCTTAATTTTTGTTACTCTAAATGAAATCCTTGCCTAGTTGCCAATAAGTTGACAAATTAATGGAGGAAGTGAATCACATAGCTATTGACACCTTCTTTATAGCTGAAATCAGGGGACAAGAAGAAGCTGTAATTCGATACAAGGATAATTCAGAGATTTGTCTTGGAAAGGTAAAGAAAGAAGGTGGCAACCTTGGTTAGATCTTGCTTCTAAAGGCAACGAAAATATCACTTCAAGGTCTATATGGCTATTTCTGTCATAGGGAAAATAGGGTAAGGGGTTTGGGGTCCTTAGGAATTTCTCTTTAAAGAATTATACCCTCTTGCACACAAAAGCAGTTAGAATAAGATGGTAGTTTATTGTGGGGTTGAGGAAGGGAAGGGGAAGGGAAACCAAGAAAGAAGTCCTTGGATTTCTCATGGGGAGAAAGGCATGGCACAGAGAGTGTGGCTCTGAGATACCAATCTCCTCGAGCAGGAGACTGGCAGATACTTTTATAGAGGACTGATGGGTTGACCATCTGACTGTGGAAAGTTCCTTTAGTGAGAGAGGACCATCCCCTACTGGTGTTGGCTGGAGGAATTGGGTGAGGGGTGGCTGCAGATCTCAAGCCATCTCCTCAGGACACAAAGGAAGCAGCCACACCTAATCTTATCTCCCCAAGGCTGAGGGAGACCAGAATGAAGGGTGGAGGTCCTGAAGCTACCTCTGTCAGATCTGGTTCCACTTATCTCTTTAGGTGTGTCTGTCCTTTGGATTAGTTTCTCAAGGAGAAGGTTCTTTGATGTGCCCCAGAGAACTTCTGGGGTTCTGGGCCCATAACATTTCCTTTGGTAATACTAATTAAGAACATTTGCGGGGCAGCTAGGTGACGCAGTGGATAAAGTACCGGCCCTGAATTCAGGAGTACCTGAGTTCAAATCTGGCCTCAGACACTTGACACTTACTAGCTGTGTGACCCTGGGCAAGTCACTTAACCCCTATTGCCCCTGCCAAAAAAAACAAAAAAAAGAACATTTGCAAAAAGACCATCATTGAGAAAATCATCACTTATATGCCAATATCAATAGCAGCAAATATGGAAGCAGAGAAAATCTATGGGGAAAAAAAGCTAAAGAAGATTCTCCAACTTAAAGAAAAATGTAATTTCATATTTAATAACTTCAGAAAGTTTAGGATAACAGTAATAGCTAACATTTAAATAATGCTTTAAGGTTTGTGAAGTTCTTCATAAATATTATCCCATTTTATTCTCACACCAACCTTGAGATATAGGGATTACTATTACTTCCATTTTACAGATGGAGAAACTGAGGCTAAGGAAAGTCAAAGGACTTGCCCAGGGTCTAGTTAATGTTTGAGATCAGATTTGAATTAAAATCATCCTGACTGGAGTCCTGGCACTCTATCCAAGGTGCTAACCTAGCTGTCTCATTATAATGGAAATGAGTCATAGCCTTGTTAAGTGATTTGCTCAAGGTCACATGGCTACTAACTGCAAAGTATTTTACATATGTAAACTCATTTGATTTTCTTAACCACACTGTGAGGTAGGTGCTGTTATTATCATCATTGAACAGATGAAGAAATTGAGACACTGAATTTAAGTAATGTGCTCAGGGTCACACATCTAAGTGTGAGTTTGGATTTGAAATTCTGTTTTCCTCACTACAGAACCAGCTTCCTATCCACTGCTCCACCTGTCTGCCATATCTTATGTTGAAAAACATGATTCAAAAGCAAAACTCTTTGAAATCCTCATGTCTATTTTTTATGAATACTTTCCTTAAGAAGAGATCTGGGGGGGGGGGGCAGCTAGGTGGCGCAGTGGATAAAGCACCAGCCCTGGATTCAGGAGTACCTGAGTTCAAATCTGGCCTCAGACACTTGACAATTACTAGTTGTGTGACCCTGGGCAAGTCACTTAACCCCCATTGCCCCGCAAAAAAAAAAACACCAAACAAACAAACAAAAAAAAAAAGAAGAGATCTGGGAGTCAGTAGATGTTGTAAGAGTCAAATAAAAATACCACACATAAAAAATGAAATTGATGATATTTGAACAGCCAAGAAAGAACAAGTTATTGATATGAGTTATTTCCAAATCAGCTGTTTATAGATGATCAGACCATCAACTTTTGGAAGGAAATATAAAAATCAATAACAATTTAGGTGAATAAAATAAGAAAATTGTATAGCTTACATACTGGAGCATTATAAAACTACCTAAATAAGATCCATAACCACCCAAAAGAGTTCAGCTTAACTCTAGGGATTCTACTTACTGCCTGTTTAACCAAGGGCAAATCATTTAACATCTCTAAGATCCATTTTCTTCATCTGTAAAATTAGGGGATTACACTTGATAATTTCTATGCTTCTCCACATAGGATGAAAAATCAAAATGATGAAGAATTATATTGTACAGGTTGTAATAGGCCAGATAAATACTCCATAGAGTTGATTGATCCATCACTGTGTGTATGTATTATGTGTATGTATGCATGTGTATGTATGAATCATTGAGAGAAACTGTATATTATATATATGTAAATATATGTAATTAATCACTAAAATAACCTAGTTCATTATTCATCTATTACTCTAGAGCAGATGCTATAGATAGGCATGAACTAGGCCTAGAATTGAAAATGAGAAAATAGTAGGTTGAATTGACTTGATAAAAAATAATTTTAATAACTCCAAGTTTATTACTAAAGCAGCATTCTCTCTCTTTGTGTGTGTGTGTGTGTGTGTGTGTGTGTGTGTATTTTTTCTTTTTTTTTTTTTTGCAGGGCAATGAGGGTTAAGTGACTTGCCCAGGGTCACATAGCTAGTAAGTGTCAAGTGTCTGAGACCAGATTTGAACTCAGGTCCTCCTGAATCCAGGGCTGGTGCTTTATCCACTGTGCCACCAACATTCTATATTTTTAAAACATCAATATTCTTTCAAAGATATTGTATTGCTATGTCACTAAATACCACAGTTTCTAAAGAATTAAAATTACGAATAACCCAAAAATCAATAAAGAGAAGCTTCTTTACTATGCCCTCTTATAAATAACCATCCTCCCACTCCTGATTTCCAGTTCCTGTTTATATGTAGTTTTCCTCCATATAATGTAAGCCCTCTGGGGGCAAGGATTTTCTTATCTAGATACTTAAAGTTGTATACTTTGCATAGTGCCTAGCATATAAATACTTAATAAAACATCTGTCTTATAAATCACAAAATAAGATATTGTCAATACAGGAATGTGTAGAAATGGCTTAATATTAGAGAAATGTATAAACAGAAGCAGATTTTTTTTTTTTGGTAGGGATATGAGTTGGCTGTTTAGTTCACTTATTAAGCAAATACATATCTTAGACAATTCCAGCATCTGTGTAATCTGTGCATTCAAGTACCTCTGATTTAACAGAAGCACAGATGTGAACCAAACTGTACAACACTGAAAATAACAGCAAAAGAAATGTACTAACATTCAAAGTTATAAAAGTTAGGGAGGTTTAACTTAAAAAAGCTTTAGTTACTTATATAACTTAGTGATGTTTAGGCAGACATGAGCCCTCACACTCAATAAAGCTGTCAAAGTTCTTGGTCAAAGTAATGAATGGTTTTAAAATGTTTTATATTTGGCTCCATGGGAATGGTCAAGTAAGAAAGTGAATATGGCTAGACTGTTAATGGTTGAGGTCTATTTGACCAATCAATCAACATAAATTTATTAAAGACCTATTATCAGGCATTGCACCAAGAAAAAGAGATACAAAGACAGGAATGAGATTCCCACCTCTCAAATAGCTTACTGGGGGACAATATGGACACAAATACATGGCCAGATTAGAATCAAGTTCAAAAGGTTCTACTTCCCATTATTCCATCCATTTTTGTCACCCATAGCTATATTGCTACTACAATATCCAGTATGGTTTATGTAGCTCCTATTGGAGGAGGATAGAGGAATGGGGGAAGGGAGTTGAGGGTAGGGGTTTGTCACTAACAAGGCCACACTGTAAGAAATATATGACGGGGGCAGCTAGGTGGCGCAATGGAGACAGCATGGGCCCTGGAGTCAGGAGGACCTGAGTTTGAATCCGGCCTCAGACACTCAACACTTAATAGCTGTGTGACCCTGGGCAAGTCACTTAACCCCAATTGCCACGCCAAAAAAAGAAATACATGACAAAATCTATACTTTATTTGCTCCATTAGCTTTTTTGAAACTTTTGAACTTTATAAATGCTAGAATTAGCTATTTCCAAGTAGACCTCATCTATATTTGTACTTAAAATCTTAAGTTACATTTGATTTAATTTCACCATTCTATTTATCAGGGAACAGTTTAGAACTTTATATATCTATACTATATACAGATTATAATATAATTATAATTACATATACATGTGTATGTGTATGTGGGTATATATGCATACTTATGCACATATATGTATAAATACACTCATGTATATGTGTACACACACATATGTGCATGCATACACACGTGTGTGTGTGTGTGTATCCCTTTTCCTGAGATTAGAAATCAACTCTGATTGGCTAACAATTAATGAGAGGGTAGACATATTTTTTGGTTTTTGGCGGGGCAATGAGGGTTAAGTGATGCCCAGGGTCACACAGCTAGTAAGTGTTAAGTGTCTGAGGCTGAATTTGAACTCAGGTCCTCCTGAATCCAGGGCCGGTGCTTTATCCACTGTCCCTCCTAGCTGCCCCAATAATCCCTTTTCTCTTCTTCCCCAGCTCCCCTCTTTTCTAAAATCCTTGCCTTCAGAGTATTTTTTTTTAAACAGCAAAACAACTTTTCTAATGGCTTAGAATTTTCTTATACAATGCAAAAATCCAACAAGGAGTCTTCTCTCACTTTTTGACTTAGCAAAGCTTCTCAAGTAGTCATCCCAATGCAAAAGTGGAAATGGAAACCAAACTTATGGAATTAATAGGTAGTTTGCAAAGGCTTTCTTCAACCTTGTAAAGTAAGTATCATTTATATTTTACAAAAGAGGTAATTGGCTCTGAGCAGTTACTGGCTACTGAAGAGTAGTTCCAAGCCTCAAATTTCTGTCTCCAGATTCCAAATCTGATGATTCCCACTAAACACTTTACATTCCATCCAGCTGTCTGTCTAACTATGCCATCTTGTCATCTGCTTTGTTGATGTCTCTGCATTCTGCACCTAGTGAAATAAGAAAGCATGCCTTCAGCCCCTAGGGCAGTTCATTCACTCCGCTTTAGAACTCCCACTTATATTGAGTTGGCTCCATTCATGAGTGAGTACTAACTCTCTCAGTCCACTCTGGTTAATTTCCCCTGGACCAGATCACTCTTCAAATTCCATCTAGTCCAGAAGATACCCTGAGCCATCTTGCCAAGTTCCTTGATGCCAAGTGTATGTCCTATTCCTTCACTTTCTACTTCTGTTCTGAAAACAGGAATCAAATCAATACTACCATTGTTTCTGAAAATAATTTTTAATGAGTTCAATAGATCAATTTGACATGCTTGCAAGTTTCCAGACCACAACTTCTTTCTCTGTTTACTACTCTCTTTTATGTTTTGTAGATCCTTAATAGAATGTAAGCTCCATGAGGACAGGAACTGTTTCACTTTTACATTTTTTAACCAGCTCTTAGCACAGAGCCTTGGACATAGTAAGTATTTAATAAATATTTTTTCATTCATTCAACTATTTTTTTTAGTACATACCAGAGTGTGAACTTTTAAAATTAGGCTAGTCACTGCTATAGGGATTAAGGAATCATAGAATCAAACATCTAGGGCTGGAAAGAACCTCTGTGGTTATATATTACATGTGTAAATATTTGTATATTCACATACATATATAATAGTTAAAGCAGTTGCTATGTATGCATATATAGCAATAATAGTAACATATACATACATATGTGTGTTTACTGTCATGAGTATCAAGATAAACTGTATTTTTTTCAAATCTCAAAAGTGCTCTATAAATGTTATTCATTATTATTCTCTACTTTTATTACTACCATCTAAATTTAGATTCAACATCTCTTACTTGTTACTGTTCATTCTTGTCTCCTCCCTTTCCAATCCTTGGCTTAAACCCAACTGTCTCTAAGTCTTAGTCTTCATTAAGTTAAGACTCATAATAAATACATTTTCAGAGACTTTAGATTGAAAAGGGGGTCACCTAACCTAAATTACCTTTGCTCTCATAAAAAGAGAAGAGCTAGCATGAAATAGGAGATAGTGTACTGGAGATAGAATTAGGAAGATAAGTTCAAATCCCTCCATAGACATTTACTAGCTATGTGACTGAGCAAATGACAACCTCTCTGTGCCTGTTTCCTCATTCGGAAAATGAGGAGATTAGACTCAATAAACTCTAAGGTCCTTTCTGCTCAAAATCTATGGTCTTCCTGGTTCACAAGTCTAACCATGTCATTTACTTGCCCAAATAACTTCAGTGGCTTTTTATCTACTGAGATAAAATAGAAACTTCTTAGCCTAGCATTTAAGGCCCTCCATAACCTGGTTCCAGTCTACATCCCAAAGACACACTTCTAATATTTCTATAGTTGTGTCAAGTTGGGCTGCTAGATGTTCTCCAAATTGCACCCTATTCTCCCACATGGTTATATTCTCCCTGATCTTCATTAAGGCCTAGATTGGAATTCTGTATAATTTCTCTGTCTTAAGATGCATGGCTTCCACAGTCCACCTAGATGAAAGGGATTTTCTTACTAAAGTGGTTAAGGGCACTTAAGCAAGTTTCTCCTTGCCTTTATCATGTTCTAGAATACCTCACACTTCTTCAGTCATTTTTCAGTCATGCCCTACTTTTTGTGACCCCATTTGGGGTTTTCTTGGCAAAGACACTGGAGTGGCTTGCCGTTTCCTTCTCTAATTCATTTTATAGATGAGGAAACTGAGGAAAACAAAGATAGGTGACTTGCCCAAGATCACAGAACTAGTAAGTGTCTAAGGCCAGACTTGAACTTGGGAAGATGAGTCTTCCTAATTCCAAGTCCAGTGCTCTTTCAACTGTGCCACCTATCTTCCTCATTTCATTTAATCCTTTCTTTTATCAGGCTAAGAAACTGGCCCAGAGAGTAACATGGAAACCATCATAGTAGTTTCAAGCTTGGGATTTGGATTCAAATCATCTGACTCCATGTGCTCTCTCCACTATACATAATTGGGTACATTTTTTTCTTTTTGGCGGGACAAGGAGGTTTAAGTGACTTGCCCAGGGTCACACAGCTAGTAAGTGTCAGGTGATTGAGGCTGGATTTGAACTCAGGTCTTCCTGAATCCAGGACCAGTGCTTTATCCACTGTACTACCTCGCTGCCCCCTTGGGTACATATTTTTATGAATCAATTAGATGGCAAAATTCTTGAATACAGGGACTGTCATTTTTCATTTTTGTATTCTTAGTATGTAAGATACTGTGAATACTAAGAATATAAAACCTGTATATCCCACAACTTATTATTGAGCTTCATTATTAAAATATGTTCAAGGGTATTTGGGTTTATGACCCAGCTGAAAATAAATTACCTTTGCAACCTCCTTTCATCTTATTCAAAGGTGTGTCTTTGGGAAGAGAAAGGTACCACAAGCTCTGTGTAGCCTTTCCCTCTGGTCCTTTGCAATGAGGTGAAAGCACTTCTATGAATGGACACCAACTGAATGGGTATCAACTTATATGAGAGGAAGAATGTCGAATGTTTGTCTTTACATCCACAGAAACAATAAAATGCTTAATAAATGTTGGCTGTTTAATTGATGGACAGAAGTGATAATAAAGCATCTTTGGCATCAACAGTTGAAATTGGAGCAGAAGAAAGGAATTAGTTAGGGTTCTGCATCAAAATCATACATCTTGTGCCAGGAGCCCTATCCATCACCCTTGCCTCTGTTGTTGGATGGCTGAACAAACTATTGATTAGTAACACTGATAATAGAATCATTTCCCCAGCTTTCTCTCCTTTCTCACCTAATCATTGTCCCAGGTAACCCTTCATCAGAAACAAACATTACTGAGGGGCACAAAGCATCTCACTTAAAAAACTCAATCAACAATTAAACATTTACATTTTGCCAGGAATTGTACTGGGCACTGAGAATACAAAGACATTTTAAAAGTTCCTAACTTCAAGGACCATCAAGAGAGAAAATATGTATGATGAAAACATATATATGTTATATATACCCTATATAATATAAATATCATATTTACTAAGTACTATCGGGTTGGGAAGTTCCAGCACCTGGTGACTTTGGGAAAGGCTTTACGTAGCAAATACATATGCCATGTTTGAAAAAACCAAGGGATCCTACTGAGGCAGAGATGGGGGGAGGGTACATTTGGGGAATGAGGTAAGCCTCTGTAAAGTCCCAGAGATAGAAGACATAATTTCTGATGCAAGGAAAAGAAAGGACAGTTTGGTCTGAAAAGCAAATGGAGAGTAATAAGACTAGAAAGGCAGATTGGCTTGAAGGTTATGAAAGGCTTTCAAGTCAAGCATGAGGGAGGGGTTGTATTTGAAGCAGTTAATGTATAATAAGGAAACACTGAAGTTTAATAAGCAGAAGAATTATGTGGTCAATTCTGTGAATTAGAAACAGTATTTTGCCAGCACAGTGTTTTCTTTGTAATGAATAACAAAGGTAAAATAAGTAAATTAACATAGAAGCACAAAGTGGACACCACAAAGCCCAGTACAAATATAGGGTCTTATATTTATCAAAGAAACTTGCATTTGAATTACTTATTTTTAAAAGGGATAAGGATTTTTGTTGTTATTCAGTCATGTTCTCCTCTTTATGACTCCATTTGGAGTTTTTATGGCAAAGATACTGGAGTGGTTTATTTCCTTCTCTGGATCATTTTATAGATGAGAAAACTGAGGCAAACAGGGTTAAGTGACTTGCCCAGGATCACATAGCTAGTAAATGTCTGAGACCAGATTTGAACTCATGAAGATGAATCTTCCTGACTCCAATTCAGGGTTTCACCAAGCTATCACATAGAAATTAGAAATTAGAGGTCCTAGGTGACATATTTTTTTTTTTAACCAATGCAGTTTAGCTCCTTCTCTACAACTTAAAGGCATAGAGAATTATAGAAACCTCCAAAGAGCTCAAAGGACTTGCCCAGAGTCATGCAGCCACTATATATCACAGGCAGATCCTGAACCCAGGTCTTCCTGACTTTGAGATCAGCTTTCTATTCACTCTTGCATTTTCTTTTGTTGTTTTTTTTTTAATCCCTTCTAGACCAACCTCCTTGTTGAGAAGAAACATTTCTAGGTTTTTAGTGCTTTTAACACTGAGAGTCACCATGTGAATCAAATCTCAAGAAGCAAAGTGGGAAGGAAATGGAGGAATAATGTACCAAAATACATTGTTGTTTGTTTGTTTTTTTTTTAAATAAGTCTTGCCATGCCTATTTGGGAAAGTGAAGTTTCATCTCTTCTCTCTCCAGAGAAAATCGATTAAATCCGAAGTTCATTTCAGAGACAGGAATTAAAAGCTGAAGGAAATTTTCATTTTCACCTCTACACATTGAGGATGACCCCCTCTTCTGATGGCTTTGCTCCTTCGGTTGTCAGAGAGAGTGCTGTGACCCACTGAACCACAAGAGACACCCCTCAGGAGAAGCTGACTGAAGGGGCAGCACTTTAGGAGGACAATACCATCCAGGCACCGGAATATTTACTCTCTAGAGAAAATGATCGCTCCTTAAGATGAAAATGTGACTTCCAGTGGGCAGTAATAATGCCCTCTGCCTGACGCTTCGGGAAATATGTTCTGTCCTCATTTGTCAACTCCAAGAGCAATAGTTTTCCTCTATAAAGCTTGTCAGTCAATATCGCTTGGGTATTACCAACATAATGACTGGCTGAAGAGATTTCCAACCCATGTAATTATTCAGGCTGCATGAAACTCAGCCATTTTAGATGGCAGGCATTTCATGCAATTTCTTTTTTTTTTTTTTTTTTGGTTTCACTTTGCATGGCCTGCCATGCCCCTTCTTGAATTTCAGGTTCAGAAATGGAAATCAAAAACTGAAAACTCAAATCCCTAAGTTTGGCAGGGGTCAGGGCTAATCCCTCACTAAGTTCCCATGTGTTCCACATTCTGGGTTTTAGCTCAGGGATGTTTTGCTGCTGCATTTAACACTATTCCACTGGTCATTCCCATAGAAGGCCCACATTAAGCAAATACAATTATTTTTCATATGTACTTACCTTTTGAAGTATACCAAATAAAATAAATGTCATTAAGAAAGGATACATTTAATGAATTTAAAATTCAATAATTTATCAAAAATAACCAAGGCCACAGAAATATTAGATTTTTAAAATACTTTTCCACATTGATTGGCCCAGGCCCTGCTATATCTTAAGATGCTCAATAGAGAGAGAAAATACTTTAAAACTGATCCAGTGATCCACTACCAGGTTAGCTGTAGGAAAGTTAAGAAGGGAGAATTAGATAAAGGAAAAATGTTACTACCAACCCACCAAAAAAAGCCAACAAATTCAGAAGGACAACTGTATTTTTAAAGAGCGGGAAGAATCCAACCTTTGCTTCCTATAATGATATAAGTGGTTGGGTGGTACAAAATTAGGTGACACTAAGTAGAATTGCCTTGCATCTCTTCCAGCTAATGGAGTTGTCTTATTGATCCCCATTTATACATGTCACTATAGGTTTTTTTGGCAAGTATAAAATAGCTTTCTATTTTTCTGGGGAATCTATGGCACACTTAGCTCTCTTATCTTGAATGCTTTTCTACAAAGAATCACAGACTCTCAGAGCCAGAAGAACCTTGAAGGAGGTCATTTTGTCCAACCCATACTTAACCAGAAAATCCTTCCTAAAGTGATTATCTTGACTACCTCTAGTGAGGTACCCAATATTTGTCAAAGTAGCCCATTCCACTTGACTAGTTCTCTAGTTTTATTTATTTATTGCTCTAATTATTATTGCTCAGTCATGCATGGGAAACAACACCTACATTGTTTAGGGGTTTAAATTATTCGAGATATTAGAAAATAAGATCAAGAAGATGTTATTGTTTGTCCTTCATTCTCAAAGAGGACCATGACATCAGAGTGATGTCATGACTTGCACTGAATTAGATTTAAGTGAGGGAAGACTGTTCAAGGTCACTGACCTCTCTCTCTCTCTCTCCTCCAGTGCCCTCTGGGTCCAGTGGTAAGATATAGATAAGGATGACTGGAGATGGCCTTGGATGTTTAAGGTAATTGAGGTTAAGTGACTTGCCCAGGGTTATACAACTAGCAAGTGTCTGAGGTGAGATTTGAACTCAGGCCTTCCTGATTCCAAGGCCAGTGCTTTATCCACTGTGCCACCTAGCAGCCCCTACAAGACAATATATAGACTGAAAGATGAAAAAGATAAGGTTACAACAATAATCCATGATCCCCCAGTACCTAAAGATTTGTGTATTTTAAAGAAAACTGTCATAATACAAGAATTTTTCAAACTTGTTCTAAAAACAAAATGTTATTGCCGCCTTTTAAAATTCTACATACTATATGAAAATATGATCTAGAAGCTTTTTTTAAAACTTTTTGTTCATGAAGTGCCCATTCAAATTATTTTGTTGCTTGTTTCTGAAATTAAAAAAAAAGTTTTGATGTCATAATGTCTCTGCTGCTGCTTACCTAGACTGCAAAAGTAACTGTATTACATAACACAGACCTGCAAATATACTGAATCATTTACTTAACGTTTGTAAAATACATTGATTTTGACAATAGATAGTCACCATGTCACTGAACAAAAAGTATTGTCAGTCAAGTGGTTTTATATTGTCCAGACCCTTGGCCAGAAGTAAGGTAGATTTAAAATGGCTGATGACATCAAGCAGCTGATTCAGAGAAAAACAGGTGAGTTATAAACATCTGACACAGCTGCATAAATTCTTTCTATTGAGAGAGGAAAAAGAAAAGGGGGATTTTGCTCCCTCAAACTAGTGTGTTATGAATACCAAATTAAATATTCAATCATTTTGAAAGGCAAAAGACCAGTCTGTGGTGTTGAGATCAATACTTTACTCAATTGCAATCTCTTATAGAGCTATGTAAGTGATATTAAAAGCAAGTGAGACTCTCATATGGGGTTTAAAGTCTTATCAGTCTCGAGATCTATAGTATAATTTCATAGATCTGTAGATCTCTATTGATCACAACCAGCCATAATACATGTGTGTATGTGTGTATTCATTCATTCAAGTGGCATTTATTAAGCACCTACTATATTCCAGGCACTATGCTGGTCATTAGAGAGACAGAGGAAAATAAAATAATTCTTTCCCTCAAAGAAATAATTTTACTAGGCAATGGTGATGGGGCAGCCCACATAATGGCAAAGAGACAAGAGAAGAGATGTCCTGAAAGGGAAACAGTAAACAAAGGCAATCTGTCTAGAACACATGAAAGGAAATGTGATTTCTCAGGACGTTTCTGTGGGAGTGCTGAAAGATGTATAAGGTAGGGCCTCTATTGAATACATGAGATTCCCAGGTGAGATTCACTTTATTGTAATAGAGAGTTTGAAAAGTCAGCTTGTAAACTAAAAAGACAACTAGATTTGAGAGAACTGGGTTCAAATCTGATTCAGCTACTTCTTTTCTTCACATCCTTGGGCTACTAGGTGGCTGGATAAAGAGTTCTGAGTATGGAGACAGGAAGAATTGAGTTTAAATTCAGCCTCTGACATTAGTTGTGTGACCCCAGGCAAGTCACTTAACTTCTGTGTGCTCAGTTTCTTCATCTGTGAAATGAGGATAATAATAGCACCTACTTTCCAGGGCTGTTGCTGTGAAGATCAAATGAGATATGAATTGTAAAGCACTTAGCATAGTGCCTGACACATCATAAGGGTTACAATTATTTTCTTCATTTAAACTGTAAGCTCCTTGAGGACAGGAACACACACACACACACACACACACGCACACACTCTCTTTCTTTCTGTGTGTGTGTGTGTGTGTGTGTGTGTGTAGCTCTAGTTCTTAGCACAGTGTGTGGCACATAAAGGTATTTAATAATGTTTATTGAATGAATAATCTCTTTGGGTCTCAGTTTCATCTACATAAAATGAAAGACTTGGAACCAGATGGTCCCTATATCCCTTTCTGGCTCTAAATCTATAATTATATGACCTTACGATAATCTTGTACAAGTTTATTGTTAACAAGAAGATGGTTTATATAAAGTGGAGAAAATCTGGATAGGTGAAGGCTAAAGTGAAGTTGTACTTTGTCTAGAATCTTAAAAAATGAACTCGCTTCCAAATTTCATATCCTTTAAAATTTTTATTGCCATCTTTTGTTTTTATAGCACCTTCATTTCTTTTTAATATTTCATTTGTCATTATGATCTTAAACACCAACAAACATGAATATCCTTGGTAATACCTAAGAGGATCAAGAAAGGTCTTCTTGCATAGACAATGGAGATTCTCCATTGCATAAGCAATAGTGATTCAATGAGGCAGAAGTGATCATGCAATACATTCCAGATATGGAGACCTGCTTGTACAAAAGCAATTTACAGGGAATAACCAGTAGGTCTTTTTGACTGAAATAGAGTATGGGGTGGGGTTAATCAGATATAAGAATGGAAAGGGAAGTGAAGAACCAGGTTGTGGAGGATTTTAAATGGCAAATTGGAGGTTTTTTATTTTATGCTAGAATAGGGAATCATTGAATATCTCTGAGTGTGGGTGAGAGATATGATACAATCTCCATCTTAGGAATATCCGTTTTGCTGCTGTTTGGAAAATCCTGGAGGAAGGAGAGCCTAGAAAGGGGAGGCCAATTAGGAAGCTATTGCAAGAATTCAGCACAGAGGTGATGAGTAAATAAACTAGGATAAGAGCTGTATGAATAGAGAGAAGAGGAGAGATTTAAGATGTGAGAGATACAGCAAGTGCCCAGCTACCCCATTAAATTATCAAGCAATAATCCTTCCTTCAATCAATCAATAAGCATTTATGAAGTACTTATTTAGTGCCAGGCATTGTGTTGTGTTGGAGTATTCAAAGATGAAACGGAAACAGTTCTTGCCTGCAAAACCAAAATAAAACAACACCCAAACACCTTACATTCTAATGGGGAAGACAACAATACATATACAAATAAGTCCATAATATATACAAAATAAACACAAGGTAGTTTGGGGAAGGGAGCACTAGGAAGTGGGATGAATCATAAACAGATTCATATAGAAAGTATCAGTTAAGCTGGATCTTGAAAGAAAGCTAGGATTCCAAAAAGTAGAGGTGAAACATGGGAGACAGAATGTTTTCAAAAGCATAAAATAAAATATAAAAGATTACAAAGAGGGGCAGCTAGGTGGCACAGTGGATAAAGCACTGGCCCTGGATTCAGGAGGACCTGAGTTCAAATTCGGCCTCAGACACTTGACACTTACTAGCTGTGTGACCCTGGGCAAGTCACTTAACCCCAATTGCCTCACAAAAAAAAATTACAAAGAAAACAGCTAATTATATTGAAATACAGTTCTCATTTTTATTTTTGTGTGGGGCAGTGAGGGTTAAGTGACTAGCCCAGGGTCACAGGTCACACATCTAGTAAGTATTCAAGACAGGATTTGAGCTCAGGTCTTCCTGACTCCAGACTGTATCAGATGTGCCACCTAGCTGCTCCTAACTACAAGTAATTATACAGTACACCTCTAGGATTGCATCTACTTTGCTGCTTCAAAAAGATCTTGCTAAAAATGGTTACTGCTGGTATAGAAAGTTCAGTCCTCTCCCAAAACAAATAGCTACTGGATTTGGCTCAGAAACATATCTCTGGGCTTATGTGAATTGGGTTCTAAGGGGCCTCTCTCTAATTACTCTAGACCTCTTTCCTTACCCAAGGAGACCCTGGGAACATTTTCTTTAGTTTTAGTTTTTGTTTTTTGGTGGGGCAATGAGGATTAAGTGACTTGCCTAGGGTCACACAGCTAGTAAGTGTCAAGTGTCTGAGGCCAGATTTGAACTCAGGTACTCCTGATTCCAGGGCCGGTGCTCTATCCACTGCGCCACCTAGCTGCCCCAACCCTGAGAACATTTTAATTTGAAACATGTTTAGCTCTCCACTAAGGACCGTTTTCTTTGGGTGAACCAATTCTCCTGCAAGCACTCCAGGGTCAAGAATCCATTTAAACATAAAATAGAGTTATTAAAAGATGTGTAAAGGACAGAAAAGGACTCACATCCAAGCCTGGTTAACAAGGTGACAGTTATAACTGTGGCAAGCATCATGGCACCAAGTTTCCTGGTAGATACCCGTGCTGTTCCATAACTACGACTTTTCCCCTTTTCTCTGATGTCTTCATTTACTTGGTCCAGCACCTATCATCATAGTTTTGTGTCCTGGTCACCACCACCATCTCTTACCATGATTTCTCTCCTAAAAGCTGCTGTCTATGTCGCAACCAGCTCTCATCCCCTATGACAATATAACCCAAATGTTCCTTCTTTCTCCTTCCATTGTACATATACTTTCCTATAGCATTATGGGGAAAGGTCCTGCCTTGCTCTGAGATTCACTTCAACTTTAAGCCCTTGGCATCATTAGAAAGAGCTAATTGGCTCCTCACAGAATTCATTATTACATTAACAATGTACTTCACTTTGAGAAAATCTAAGTTATACAAATATCTGAATTTATAAAAACATATCTGATGGGCCTATTAGCATTATAGAAGGATTATTTATTTTGTTGAAAAATTCACTGCAGGGTTCCTAGAGAATTCCCTGAATAAACTTAAACTATAATTGAATTCATGGAAACTTGATTTAAACATAAACTTTAAGAACAATCTCTTCTACAAAACATTCTAATTGGCTGATAATACCTTACTTGCTTGCTTTCCCATATTTCAAATTCTCACATACCACTGATGTTCTCTCTCCTCCAATTGAATCATCATAACTCAATAAATTTGGTTTTCATCATCAAAAGACACCTTTCTCTACCCTCATCTTTAGCCAATTTGTTCTACAATTAATTTGGAATTTATGTGCTCATATTTTTTGTGCTTACAAAGAATTGGGGGGAAATAGGTACGTATTGACAGGGAAAAGGAAAAAATGTGGGAGGGCAGCTAGGTGGCACAGTGGATAAAGTACCAGCCCTGGATTCAGGAAGACCTGAGTTCAAATCCTGCCTCAAACACTTGACACTTATTAGCTGTGTGACCATGGGCAAGTCACTTAACCCTCATTGCCCCACGAAAAAAAAATTTTTTTAATGTGGAATTTGAAAATAATTGTCTATTTCTATAGCACAGAAATGATGGATATGAAGAATTTAGAGATGTTTGAAAAGATGAATATGAAATAACAGAGTGAATTCAGTAAGCAGAACCAAGAAAACAATAAATACAACAACCATAACAAAGTCAATGAAAAGAATAATGAAACTAAAAGCCATGTAACAATATTTTTTTGGTGGAAGAATGACCTTTAATGACCTGTTTTGAGGTGAGTTGAGGAATGGTGATCCCTGCAGCTCCCATATAGGCTAGGATTGTGGGAAGAATAGCAAAAAAAGGATGAGTGGATCCAAGAATGGTGGGATAAGCTGAGAACCACTGTAGATGGGGGCAGTGGCTGTCCTCATTCTTATGCTATGAGACTTTAATGAACAAACATAGTCAGAAGAAGAGTTGAGAAAATGTACCTCCCCTCATTCATGAGGTACTATAAGTATGCAATATTGCATATATTATCAGCACAATTGATTAATTTGGTGATTTTGCGCTACCTATTTTTTGTTGTTTTCTCTCTTTTTAGATTCTTATTTAGAAAAATATGATGTTAAAAACAAAGTGTAGAAATAAAGTTAAAAATAAATTTTACCTTATTAGACTTGTGGTCAGCAATGAAACAGGGAGCCAAATTTATTGTGCTCTTAAATGTACATTGGTTACCCAAGTGAATCTCTCAGGCTAATCTTCATGACATTTCCTTGATAGCTCTCTGTTTGTGTGCTTCTCTCTCCCTCTCCCTCTCCCTCTCCCTCTCCCTCTCCCTCTCCCTCTCCCTCCCTCCCTCTCTCTCTCTCTCTCTCTCTCTCTCTCTCTCTCTCTCTCTCTCTCTCTCTCTCTGGGTCTCTCTCTCTCTGGGTCTCTCTTTGTCTCTCTGTTTCTCTCTCTTTGTTTCTCTCCCTCTCCCTTTGTATATGTATATATGTATACTGTACATATATACATTGTTTCCTATGAATTCAACAATCTGAACAGGGTTCAGAGTGATTGACAAGAAAAGAATTATTGACAGTTGCAACTGTATTTTTTTAAAACAACAACAATAACAAAGAAACGCCACCCATGGAACACAATTTCTCTTTTCAAGCTTTCTTGTAACACATGATCCTGTCTGGAACTCTGCCTCTTTCTTTCAACACTATTTTATCAGGATAAACATACACTGTGCCAAAAGCCTGACTTTCTGGGACTGTTTCAATAACCCCTTCCAGAATGGTATGATATTTATTCTATGAGTATCTATGTGATGCCCACCAGTGAGAGTGTAACAAGTAAGAAGCTACATGCTTATAAGTCAAAATAATAAAACCAAAGTTATTTTTTTAAATAAGTTACTGAATATATTAAATAGCTGAGAGAGTCTCTAAAATTCTAATCAAGGCACACATTTGTCAGAGAAAACTGGGAAAATAGGAAGATGACTTACAATCATTAACCTTTTGGGAGGTTGAATCAGAAAAGGTAAGAGTGGTAATGAACTCGCTCAGCTGATATTAACCAAACCTTCCACTAAACTGGACAGACTAGGTTCAGAAAGCCTTTCAAGAGTATTAAACTCTTCATTTGGTTTCTTCTCCTTCCTATAGTTTTCTAAACTGAGCCTCCCCAACAAGGGAGTATTGGTAAATGTTTAAAAACCAGCTTGGGGGGAGCGTATCATCCAGGACACAATTTAAAGTTTAATCTGCATTATAAAAAAATTTCTCCATTGCTCTTTAAGTTTAGACACTCAACAAACCAGTAAATCAAGCCCTAATTTGTAGCATTAGCCAATTTATGAAATGTAAATACCCACACTGAAATTTTAAGTTAGTAAGAGCTGGCTCTGGCATACCCTCCTCTCAGACCTATGCAACATTTTGACATCCTAACTATTCAAACTAGCCAGGCTACCTGACATGGGCCTGCAACAATTTATTAGTGAACCTCAGATATGAGATTGAATAAGGAAATAGACATCTGATACAGAAACCAAATATTTCGTTTTTCTAGACCATTGTACTCAATAATACCTGTGTCTGTTTTGTAATATTAACAGATATAGAAATCAGTGATTCCCACTGTTCCTACTCAGAGCCAGGATGATGTTTATTTATGCTATAATTCTATACATAGGACATTTCCATTTGAAATGTTTATATTTATTTACATTTTCTCCCCCTACCCCTCCAATCACATCATCACATATGACTCATGGTTCTCCACCCTGCCTGGTTTTTTGTTTGTTTTTTACTTTGTTCTCTTTTTCTCTTTTTAGATTTTTAAGTCCAAATGATGAGAACAGCAGCTTCTTTTAATTATATACAACACCTCCCATAATCATAACCTTCTCCCCCAGTGAGCATTAAGCAGTAAGAAAAACATCCCCCAAATATTTATTTTTTTAAACAGATATGCCCTCTGCATTTTTCCCAAATGGGTAAACTATGCCTGCTTCTCTTCCAGTTTCTCTAACTGCTCCTTCTCTGTTTCCTTTGATGCCTTTTTCATACTTTCCAGAATCTTAATGATGGTGCTCTCCAAGGTTTTGTCCTCAGCCTTCTCTTGCAATGGTCTTTCTGCATTTTCATTCACTTCCATTGGTTTTACTATCATGTCTATGCAATTGGTTCCAAAATCTTTATCAGCATCTGCGACATTTCTTCATAGTTTCATACCCACATCTCAAATCTCTTGGCAGCACTTCAAATACAACATGTCTTCCCTGCATTCCCTAGCCCCCTCCCCCAAACTACTTTTTCATGTTGTCCAATTTCAGAGTAACACCACTCATTCAGTGTTCCATGTTCATAATAATGGTGTTAATTTTGAGACTTTCCCTCCCCTATCAAGTCTACTTCTACAATATTTCTTGCATAAGTCTGCTCTTTCATACCAGTACAGTAGTCCAATAAAAGTGCTCACTATCATGCAGCTGGATTATTGCAACAGCCTCTTAATGGTTTTTCTACCTCCACTCTACAGATGTGAAATTAGGAAAACTAGGGTTCAAATACTCACACACAATTCTGCAAACATAAAAGTATGCATACAGCTATATCTATACCTTCATGTCCATGATTATTAATCAAGAATCATCCAAGTAACATATTCATACTATTCATATATCTGCCCTCAGGCAAATGATTTATTTTAGTTTCTTCACTGGGATCTCATAGCATATTGAAGAATTTTGTAAAAAGTTACAAAGAATCAAAATTTACATTTAAAAATTACTATTGGGGAATAAAAGGTAGATATGCATACAATGGAATACTCTGTCAGGTCCCAAACAAATTTTTGGTGATCAAATCATATCAAATATTCCCTTAGAAAAAGAACAATCATAAAACAAGGGAATTCTGGAATTCAAAGAATTTTAGAGCAGTCTTGTCCAACTTACTCATTTTATAGATGGAGAAACTATAATAAGAATCAAAGAAAAGTTATAAACTTGTCCAAAGTCATTCAGCAAATTACTGTCAAATCAAGAACTAAACCCCTGGACTTTTATACTTTTTCCACAGAGTGCACTCTGATACTTTCTAATTGACAAACCTAATTAGCAGGCATGGCCTACTGTTTGTCTATGGTTCCATTTAACTTTTGCAATCTTTGACAAACTAAGCCCCATCTTTCCAGACTTACTGGACATTACTTCCCCTGCCACACTCTGCAATCTAGACAAACTGGCCTTTTCTTTCTTTCTTACATGTAATACTCCATCTCTGTCTCCCTCCCATCTCCATGGCTTTCTTCCACCACAATTGCTAGTGGTCTCTATTCCCAACTCCTTTGTATTTGACAATTTTGTATTTATTTTAATTTATTATCATATTTATTTTTATTTTATTTTATTCCGAACTTCAGAAATAAAACAAGTATTTCCATAAAATAGTAGAATGGGGGAGGCAGCTAGATGGCACAGTGGAGTCAGGAGTACCTGAGTTCAAATGCGGCCTCAGACACTTGAAACTTACTAGCTGTGTGACCCTGGGCAAGTTACTTAACCCCAATTGCCTCACTAAAAAAAAAAAAAACCACCACCAACAAAAAGTAGTAGAATAGAAAAATTATGTACACATGAAACTGAAAATCTGTTCTGTACAACTTGCTATTCCTTTTAAATACATAATAGTTTTCATGTAACTTCCTTTTCTACCCTTTTTTCTTTCCTTCCCTTCCCACCAGACCTAGAGATAGCTATTGGACACAAATATGTATGTATATATACATATTCACTTATCTGTAAAACCATTCTGTACATACTTCTATTTATCAGTTCTTCAGATGCAGACATCTTCCTTTGCATGTCCTTTGTAGTTAAATTGGTTATTTATAATAGTCAAAATAACTTAGTCATTCAAAGTATTTTCTTATAACAATATTGTTGTTGCTACATACAATATTCTCTTGGTTCTGCTCATTTCACTCTACATTATTTCATGCAACTTGAGCCATGTTTTTCTAATATTATTGAGCTCATAATTTCTTATAGCACAATCATTTACCACAACTTTTGCAGCCATTTCCCAATGGATGGTCATCCCCACAATTTTCAGTTCTTTGCCATCATTTATATATATTTACTTAGTGGCTCTCCCATTAGAATGTAAGCTCCTTTAGAGTATGGATTATTTCATTTATAGTCCCAATGACTAGTCAGGTGCATAGATACTTGTTGATTGGCTGATTAATTTTAGACAGTGGGTGAATATTAGGTTCTATAAAAATGGGAAAATCTTCAGATTAGACGATTTTGTAGAATCTCTATCTTTATTCTTTTTTTCCCTCAGTCTCATTTTCCTTTGGTCAAGGTTATTTTTGTGATGAATTTAAGAAATTAGAATGGATACTGATAGGGAGCACTGATGAATAAATATTTGATATTTTCCAGTTTACTTGTAGTACAGCTCTGAACTCCAGCTGTTCTACATCTAAGCTAGCTCAGTTTTGCTTTATTAGTATTTAACCACCTAAAAAGATCAAAGTAAACAGGAAGTCAATTTCACAAATTGTCTTGAAATCCCAATACCTCGCTCTTCCTATCCCCAAACCATTCAAGGGAAAATATAAATTCTATTCTCTTAATCAAGAAAAAGACTGAAGAAATTTTTCTGAGGTATAAGATGAGGTAAAAGCCGAAGAGAAATATTTGCAGCTTGTAAAGTGATTCCTCAGGCAATTACCAGTTTCCTACAGATTTCTAGTGTGAATCTTATTCTGCAGCAGAGAGCTCCACCTGTTGAACAGGTTTTAGGAAGAAAAATAAATCAGGAATTTCTTTTCTTCACCTCCTCCCCCCAAGCCCTCACCCCCCCCACCCCAAACATTTGACAACTCTAACCTTCCAACAACAGAAGCTATTTCAAGGTCCCTTAAACGGCTTGGAAAGCAATTATGCTATCATCTCTGATAATGCATCAAGCACAGGAGAGCAAAGGAAAATGGAAAACAAGAGACAACATACAGCCAATCTCAGGAAAAGTTAAAGAGAATTATGTTTCAGTCAACAACCATATCATAATATCACATTTCTGACAAGATTTCAAAAAGCAGATTAATCCTCTCAGAGCAGTTTAATTGTGGGAAAGGTTTCTATTCCCGAAATCCACAGGATGTGCATATGAAAGGAAGTCTGCTGTGAAAAAAAATCTGATGCTCCTGGAATGGAGGAGGAATTAAGCCTGGCATGAGCTGTGTCACTGTTTTTGACACAAGAAGAAAACAAGTCAGGGGAAAAATGTAGAAAGAAAAAAAAATACAACCTCCATCTAGAAGAGGGGGTTCCCTTTCAGATCTGACTTAGGTGGGATTCAGTCTAACTCTCAATGAAATATTTCTCTGAGCTGAAAAAGGGGGGTGCAGGACTCATATTCAAGGTTTTTTTTTTTAAACAACGTGTTTTCAAATCATTGGAAGTCCCTAGAAAACTTGAAAAGAATTAGTGGTGTTATTATTTGAAAAGAATTGAAAACTGAAAATTATTTTCATCAACATTCAGTGGGGTTGGCTGGCAAATCCTGGAATTTGGGAGCTACTAAGTGAAAATCCTTGAGGATTATAGCACATTGGTACTAAAAAATAGGACCATAAACAGAACAAGAGAGTCCTGACACGGGGGCTGCTGGGGCCATTGTGCAGTGATCCAATACCGCCTGCTTGAGGTAGACTGCAGGTATTTAATAAAACACATCTTTTCCCACTGCTATTATGTTGTATGTTATGTGTGTATGTGTTTTTCAGAAATCACAACATTCTGTGGCTAGGAATTAACTTCCCAGAATATATGGATAAATCACATAGCATAACATTCTAGTACACAGCAAACAAAGGAAACCTTTCCTTCTCCTGCAATAGGATTAAATACAAAGGTGAGTTTTTAATGTCCCTCCCCTCATTGTATTCTTTTTACTTTACTTTTTTTTCCCTCCCCTTCAGTGAAAGGAAATCCCATACCTGAATTTAGTTATATGCATTAAGAAGGCCTGGGTAATTCTATGCTTCAGTCCCTTTGAAAATGTGATTTATACCTTAACTTAAAGCCATAGACACTTGCCAGGAGTAATAAGAGGTTATTTAACCTGCCTACTGTCAAATAGTCAGTTCTGCATCAGAGATGAGACCAAGTCTCCCTGAATCCTAGGTCAGATCTTTAGCCACTATGTTATGCTACCTCTCAGGAAACTTACATTCCTTCATGCACAATGTTCAGACCTGTAAGAATGTGAAAAATAGGGGCGGCTAGGAGGCACAGTGGATAAAGCACCGGCCCTGTATTCAGAAGGACCTGAGTTCAAATTTGGCCTCAGACACTTGACACTTACTAGCTGTGTGACCCTGGGCAAGTCACTTAACCCTCACTGCCCTGCAAAAAATGAAATAAAATAAAATCCCTCCCCCCAAAACAAAACAAAACAAGAATGTAAAAAATACACCATCCCTGTCTCATGGAACTTACATTCTACTGAGAGAATACAACTTGTACACAGAAATAAATGCAAAGAATAGGAAAACTTAATACAAAGTAATTTCAGGTGTATGTGGGGAGAAGGGAAGAGTAAATCACAGAAATCTGGAAATTGAGAGCTAGGGCTGAGTATCATAAATGTTCAAGCACTGACTCCTTGATGAGCAAGGAGTAATCTTCAGGGGGGTCTGTGCCCAGCAGAACCTGAGATGAGCATTCTTCTGAGAGAAACAGTGGCTTTGGACATGATCTTAGTGGGACTTCTGCTAAAATCTAGCTAAATTGAGGCTGAGACTGAGGTCGGGGAGAGCATGTACACACTGGAGGTATTGGGAGAAATGATTGTATGTTTGTTCTGGGCTGTGTTTTGGAAGTAAATATGAATCAGTAAAAGCAAATGATAAACATATAAATTATAAATTAGTAAAGGTACATTATAAATGAATTTTTGTGAATCTAATTAATATTGTGTTTAAATCAAACTTAGGTACTAGTACCTGATCATACCTAACAATGAAAGAAACACAGACAGTGTGGGCTAGAGCCTGTGACAGTAGAGAAAAGAGATCCATTCCCAACCTTTTAGTGTACCCTAGGACCCTAAGGGGGGGAAATATGGCAAGACTGGACCTGGAAAAGTAGGGACTGAGCATACTCATTATATCTTGTGAAACCTCTAATCGGCCACTTTGGCAAGAATTTAAGTAAAGAAAAAGATCAGTCTAGAAATATAGGCTAAATTACTCTGATCAAGACAATGATCCAAGACAATTTCAATGGACTCATGATAAAAAATGCGATCCACCTCCAGAGAAAGAACTGATGAACTCTGAATGCAGATTGAAGCTTATTTTTTAAATTTTATTTTTCTTGTTTGTGGGAATGTTTTCGAGGCTAATATGGAAAAAATAGTTTGCGTGATGTCACATGATTAATAGATATATTGTTTGCCTTCTCAAGGAGGAGGGGAGGAGCAGAAGGGAGGGAGAGAATTTGGAACTCAAAATGTAAAGGGGCAGCTGGGTGGCATTGGGCATGGAGTCAGGAAGACCTGAGTTAAAATCTGACCTCATACACTTACTGGCTGTATGACCCTAGGCAAGTCATTTAACCTCTGTTTGCCTTAATCCACTGGAGAAGGAAATGGCTAACCACTCCAGTATCTTTGCCAAGAAAATCCCCTGGAGAGTATGTTCCATGGGGTCACAAAGAGTTGGAAAGGAGTCAGGTAGATAGTAGATTGTGGTTGGTCAGTCATTTCCAACTCTTCATGACCCCATTGGGGTTTTCTTGGCAAAGATACTGGAGTGATTTGCCATTTCATTTTCCAGCTCATTTTATAGGTGAGGAAACTAGGCAAACAGGGTTAAGTGACTTACCCAGGGGTCACACAGCTAATAAGTCTTTGAGGCCAGATTTGAACTCAGGAAGATGAGTCTTGCTCACCTCAAGGCTTAGCACTCTACCCACTGGACTACCTAGCTGCCCCCTAAATTCAAATTCCAATCCTCAGATACTTACTTAAGGTGTGACCCTAGACAAGTCCTTAATTTCTGCCTCAGTTTCCCAAACAATAAATTTGTAATAAAAATAGGACCTACCTTCTGGGTAGAATGAATCAGTCAATAAATAAACATTTATTAAGCACCTACTCTGTGCTAAATTGATGAGATAGTATTTGCAAAGTGACTGTCACTTAATAGGCACTTAATAAATGCTTGTTCCTTTCCCTCCCCCCTCCCCTCAATTTGACATTATAAAACTCTTTATAGAAACATCCGAAGATCCTAAGAAAGAAATAAAGAAATGTAACTCTCTCTTCTCTGCAAAGGTGGTGGACTCTGGATGTGAAACACTGCATACTCAGTTGATTTAGTGGTTAGTTTTGTTAGACTTTTTTTCTCCTCTCCTTTTTGTTCATTGTTACAAAGGGTGGTTTGATGGGTAGAAAATGAGGGGGAGGATATATTCGGAAATAAAGGTGATATAAAAACAAAAACCCTCAAAAATAAAATGCCCTTGAAAAATAATGAGTAGTCTGTTTGTTGAGCTGCTACCACTATTGTAGAAAAAAAAAAAAGGATCCAATCCCCCAGCCCTCTGCCAGTCCAAAGCTCCAAAATTACAGTCAAAGCCACATCTGAATAGATTGGCTTCCCTTTGTTATCAGTAGATAAGCAGCAGCAAAGATTTGCAAAGTCCTTTAAAGTCCTAAGTTAATGACCTAATAATGACTCTCAGTGGGTCATAGATGGGAAGACAGCCAGCTCAGATACATTTAGTAATTTCTTAATGGCTAACAGTCTTGTCACCAGCAGTGTGAAAACTTGGTATCTGCAGCCCCCATGTGCCCAAAGTTTTTCCAGTTCTTCACTGAGGCTGGATGGGGTCAGGGAAAACTGCAAATTCGTAGAAAACGCCTTATGCCATTTAATCTATAACAGGAGGCAAATATTCACTAATTCTCATTCTCTCTCTCTCTCTCTCTCTCTCTCTCTCTCTCTCTCTCTCTCTCTCTCTCTCTCTCTCTCTCTCTCTCTCTCCTCTCCCCTCTCCCTCTCCCTCTCCCTCTCTGCCTCTGTTTCTGTCTCTGTCTCTCCCCTCTACTTCAAAACTACTGGGCTGGTTAGCAATTCTGCAGTTGTCTCTCAATCTCAAGGCTGAATATGAAGTAAAGAATTAAGGCTATTAAATATTCCTACTTACATTTCATTATCTGCTGACCCCACACTTGGAATATCTTCTCTCCTTACCCATTTCCCTTAGAATCCATACTTTTCTTCAAACTCAGGTCTCACCCTTTACTTGAAGCCCTTCCTGATATCCTCACCCCACCCCCACCCAAAAACTCCCCCAACTATCCAGAATGTATGCATTCGTTTGGTACAACAAATGTATACTTGTCTATGTGTATATAAAATTAATTAAATAAAATGAGCAATAAATAATAATAAAACTAATAATAATTTCCTTGAGGGGAGAAACTATTCCTTTCTAGTCTCTAATTACCCCACCAGGACAGTAGGTGCTAACTAAAGACTTGTAAATTGATTTTCCCCTAAAACTGCTATAATTCTTATAATTCCCCATCTCTGTTGGGGGGCACCACAAATGTTCCCTGTTATGCAATTGTGAAACCTCATCCCCTGTATCTAACCAACTGCCAAGCCCTGTTGACTCTACCTCCACAACATTCTTTCACATATGTACCCTTCTCTTCCACAAGCTACCACATTGGTTAAGGCCCTCATCACCTCTCATCTACAATACTTCAGTGGTTGTTTGTCTGACCCCCCCCCCCCCGCTGCCCCACACTGTTTCTAGACCCCTCCCTGTTTCTAGACCCCTCCCTTCTACAACCTATCCTTTGCAAAGCTGCTAAAATGATATTACTAAAGCACAAGTCTCACTATATCAGTAGCCTGTTTAAAAACAACAATAAACAAAAACCTTCAGTGGCTCCCTAGAGCCTCTCAGATAAAAGACAAACTCTCCTGTCTGTGATTTAAAATTCTTCACAACCTGGTCCAACCCATATCTATGTACTTATTGCACATTATTTCCCTGGTCTATTCTACATTATACATTGCCAATGTAGTCAAACAGCTTCTTTACATAAAATTCCTATCTTTTTTTCTAAGCATAAGTCTGGCATCACCTCTTATAGGAGACCTTTTTTGATTCTCTCCAGGTGTTAGCAGTCACACCCTCCCCACCTCCAATTAATTTTGCATTTCTTTATATAGAAATGTCCCATGGCAGATAGAGAACTGGACTTTGACCTAGGAGAACCCAGATTTAAGTCTCTGCTTTTCAATGTTGTTATATAAATTGTTCTTCTGGTTCTGTTCCCTTCACTCTGTATCAGTTCATACAAGTCTACCCAGGTTTCTCTGACCCCATCCAAGACAAAAGATATTTTATCAAAGCAATGACCAACCATGATTCCAGAGGGCTAATAATGACCTATGTTAGCCACCTCCTAATGGAGAGTGATAGATTCAAGATGCAAATGAACCATTCATTTTGGGACACAGATATTGTAGGAATTTGTTTTGTACTACTATCTATTTTAGTTACAGGGAATTTGTTTTTCTCCCTTTTTCATATGGGGGAGGGTGTGGGTAGGCGTGAAAGTAAATGCTTATTAATTGAAAAATAAACAACATTGAAATAAACTAAATTGGGAAATAAAGTAATAATTTAAAAAATATTTAAATCCCTCTTTGGGTCTACCAAGGGATAGTTGCTGAAATCCCTCTGTGTGTAGAAAATTCTAAGTTTCAGAGAAGGTGTCAACCTGCACTGATAAAAAAAGAGTATTCTTATTCAGTGAGTTTCCTATGTCAAAGAACTATTTCCAGTCCCTATGCCTATCTTTCTTTGTATCTATTTTGTATTTTGGGGAAACATGTTTCTCCCAATTGAATGGAAGCTTTTTGCAGGCAAGGGCTATTTCCTTTCTGTCTTTTATAATCCCAGTGCCTAATACAGTGCAAGATGTCTAGCAAATACAAGATAAATGCTTACTGAATTGAATTGCAGCTATGTAAGCACTCAGCTTTCTTTTGTAGAGAGAACATATAATAAGAACTGGGTCCTGAACTAAGCAAAACCTTAAGTTCCACCAAACAAATTCTTTTCCCACCATTCTCTTGATTTTTTCAAATACAGGTTTATGTCACAAAAGAAAACATCTCTATCTCAGCTACCTGTTAGAGAGCACTGGAGAGTGATGGTAACCAGGGGGAGATGATTTAGTAAAACCATAACCTTCGAAGGCTATAACCTACACTCAAGGCTGAGAGCTGAAAAGGTAGAGACAATAAAGAGAATAAGCTTGTCACTCTTCAACTTAGGAAATATTTGACCCACAAAAAATAACTATCAAGTCTGCTCCCTTAAAAGGTAGAGAAAGCAGCCTAAAATTGTTTTGCTGCCTCATTAAAAATGCAAAGTACTACTCTCTCCGCTACATCCAGGGTTGAACTACAGTGCCCCCCAAAGGGCATTTTAGTATTTGCTTGGTGGAGGATGTTGATGAAAGGAAACAAGTGTATCAAATTCACACTGACAATGAACAAGGCACTATGATATGCACTGTGGGTACAGCATCAATCCTATTCTCAAGGAGCTTGTAGTTCAACTGTGAGTAACATTGGAGAGAGTAACCCAAATAACTATCAAACAAAGGGCAATGGGACAAGAGTAAAGGAGAGTTCCAGGCAAAGACTATGAGGAATTTGAGGAGGGAGATATCATTTTACTCTGTGGAACTCAGAGAAGGCTTCCCAAGGTCCATAGCACTTGAATTAGACCTTGAAGAGTATTAGCAAATGAGACAGTATGGAGGAATACACACTAGACATGGCCATATGGTTGGCAAAAGTAGATAGTTACGGGCCGGCTAGGTGGCGTAGTGGATAAAGCACTGGTCCTATATTCAGGAGTACCTGAGTTCAAATCCAGCCTCAGACACTTGACACTTACTAGCTGTGTGACCCTGGGCAAGTCACTTAACACCCATTGTCCTGCAAAAAACAAAACAAAACAAACAAACAAACAAAAAAGTAGATAGGAGGGAAGAGCATGAATGGAATGGAAAACTAGAAAGGTAGGTTGTAGTTCAATTACTGAGAGTCTTGAATGCAAAGTTCAGAAGTGTATTGGGTATAATGATATACAGAGAAATCAACATTTACCTCAATAAAGAAAAGTATTAGAAAAAGTTAAGCTATAGAGAAGGTTGAGATCTATAAATTAGAAAGCCATTTTCCCTTTGTCCTTTTGTTTGTTTTTCACTGTTTCTTTTTCTTTCTTTTTCTTTTTTTTTTTTTTTTTGCAGGGCAATGAGGGTTAAGCGACTTGCCCAGGGTCACACAGCTAGTAAGTGTCAAGTGTCTGAAGCCGGGTTTGAACTCAGGTACTCCTGACTCCAGGGCTGGTGCTTTATCCACTGTGCCACTTAGCTGCCCTCTTTGTTTTTGTATTTAAATGGAACTTGTATTAAAAACTGAAAGATAAGGGGCAGCTAGGTGGTGCAGTGGATAGCGTACCAGCCCTGGAGTCAAGAGTACCTGAGTTCAAACCCGGCTTCAGACACTTGACACTTACTAGCTGTGTGACCCTGGGCAAGTCACTTAACCCCAATTGCCTCACTTAAAAAAAAAACTGAAAGATAATTCACTGCTTAAAAGCAAAAACAAATGAAAATCTGTCACAAAAGTAAAAAAAAAATAACATGACAAAAACAGAGCCCTGAAAACATCAAAGATTACATGTTGGTGCCATATCTCCAACAGAATGATCTGGTAAGTCAGGGGAAAGCTGCCAAGAGTCAAATGAAATTCATTAATTAATCTCTGTTGTCCATAGGTGAAAATAATTGGCCAAGAAACTTGAAGTCACCTTTACTGTTCAAATGAGTCTATTTAATCTAAGGATTTTCAGTGTATCCCTCCAGTACATGGAATAGTCCAAAAAGTATCCATTTAGCAGGAATTCCAACAAAAATAGATGGGTGTTCTTTAAAGAGTCCATCTGGCTTCACATCTTAAATTCAGCTAAATTCTTTGGTATTACCCACACTGATTCAGTCATGAATCCAAAGACAGTATTCATTTCTTCTTGTACTGCTTAGCAATTTTTCTATGTATGGTACCAAACCAAATCCAGCAGATGACAGTTAAGCCACATCTGTCCAGGGATAAGTCATTCTCCTAACCTGACACTTCTCCATTTTTCAGATTGATGCTGCAGTAGATAAATCTGCTTGCCCAATTGATGGGCAAACTAACAGACCATTGGAAAATGGAGATGAATTTCATTAATTCATCTCATAACTTGCTGCCCAAATGTAATCGAGTTCACAAGGACAGAACCTGCCCCCTCTAATAATAACCACAAGCCAACCATTCTCCTAAATGATTGTCCCCATTGAACTGCAAAATGGGGTCCTTCAAGACATTTCCTATGGTATGTTATTGCCTCAAGAATAAAAATAACATGAGTTTCTTGAGAAAAATTATAGCTGCCATTTCCCGATTTTTGTAGTAATTAACCTAGATGTGCTGAAGTGATGAGTCCTCTCCCTAATGACTCTATTGGTTCAGAAAAGGAACATTTTCCTCTGATCTTCTCCGACAGTATCATCAGGATGTTGTCAATGCAAACAATACCCTTATCTAGCTTCTTTTCAAGTCACCTGATTAACTAGAGAAAATAGAAACAGAGAGAAAAGAGCGTGTCCTTGCAGAGAAACTGTAAATGTCACCAAAAGGCCAGGGGACAGACCAGTCCTGCTTTTGCTTACATACAGCATGTTAGCTCAGCTGTTTTTGCTAATGTGGCAACTTACTAGGGCATAGTACAGACCAATAGCTTGACCAGCAAGTGAGTCTTTACTCAACAAATCCTGCTGTATCTTCATCATAAAGTAGTCCCACTTAAGGTCAGTTGATAAAAGACTCACAAGAGGAAAAGGAAAGAAGGAAAAAAAATCAGTTTCTTTTCCTTCTCATCAAGTTATGGCAGTAACTAGGAATTTCTTTATCCAGGGCAAAATCAGTTGAGGAGAAAGATGTCAGTCATGGTGGTGGTACATGGAGACAAGCAAGGAGGTGGAGAGAGGTTCAGTCGATGGTTGATGCAGGCCATGGGTGCAGGGAAACTGGGAGAAAGAACTGTCTGCACACCTATCACCTCTATTTCCCTATGACCCTACTTCTGTTTCCTTTCCTGTGGCCTACCTTCTCTCTCAAATCCCAGTACGGGCAAGCAGGACTTGAGAAGCAGGATGGGTAGGGAGGCATGTTCCATCTTGTTGATTCCTGGGCTAAGGCCAAGATACCTAGCCTGAGACAGCAGACCCAGGCTGAATTTTTAATGCCCGTGGAGGCAATGGAGGGACAGTATAGAACTTCAATGGCCAGGATAATTTTAGCTCCAAGACTTTCCTGCCACAAAGCAATTTAATATTTGGGGTAATTCAAGAAACTTTTTCCTAAGCCAATTATAATTTCCAGAAAGTTATCCTTAAAACCAGATTGAAAGTAAACTGGCAAGCACAATAAATTAGTTTATAAACTACCAAATAGTAAAATTAGAGTAGACATACCCATTCTCAAAGTAGCATAAGAACATCAACATTTATCTATAGAAAATTAATGTCAACCTTTGAAACATTACCAGCATTTTTATCTCTTTTCTTCTGGAAGTCTGGGGATAGACTGGTCATGTGCTGACTACTGAGTAGAGATTTTTATTACACGTGGGGAAATTTGGATGGAAAGTCTTTTTAAAGCACTCACCCCAGGGCAGCTAGGTGGCGCAGTGGATAGAGCACCGGCCCTGAATTCAGGAGGACCTGAGTTCAAATCTGACCTCAGACCCTTGACACTTACTAGCCATGTGACCCTGGGCAAGTCACTTAACCCCAATTGCCTCACAAAAAAAAAGCACTCACCCCACCAACTGAGAAAATGAAATTACATTTATCCTTTCCCCATCTTGACTTTCCCTATCTTCTTCATTGTTGTTTTGATGTATTGCCCATTGGGATAAAAAAATTAAATGGTATTTATTTTTGGAGTTTTGTGAAAGCTGCAGATGACATGAAAAGGCTAACAATGACACAGAGCCTACGACAAAATATTTAACCAAATTTTACAATAAGGTACTGTAAACAACCCATAAAAGAAAAAAAATCAGATTTCTTTGTTGGTGCAAAGTGAGGGATAAAAATTTTTTACAGGGATTTGCCAGATCATGGGGTCGCTATATCCTTAACCCCTATGAGGTGAAAGGGTTAACTGTAGTTTGCTTTACTGAGACACCATATCTCTACTCCATTCCCCTCAGAGGGGAAGAAAGAAAAGGTACTATATATAAGTTACCCAACAAAGTATTCAATACATTGCTGTTCACAGAATCTAGGGTTGTCAGGGATCTCAAACTCTCAATGACCAGGCAGAAAGGTATACCAGCAATTGAATCTTGGGAAGGTAAGGAAGATGAAAAATATCAGTCAATGACTCTTCAGAAGTCAGGTGCTGTTAGAAAGTGCACTTGATTAGAAATTAGGAGACTTGTTTTCTTTTCTAGATTCTAATACTAATGTGCTATGTGACCTACACAAACCTTTGTTTCCTTATCTGTAAAATGAAGATAATTGCTAAAGTCCCTTCCAACAACTTGTTGAGTAGCCCTGCTGGAAAAGTGACCTAGGAACTGCCTCCACAACTAATCTAATGACTACCCCATCAGCCACACCTACTGAAGACCCAGAAAAGAAAGTTCTCACCTCCAAAGGACCTAGAAATATCAAATGGCTCAAGTTCAGAAACATATATAGTTTTACTAAAAGAAATGGGAATAAAAACTACATTGACAAGAGCTTTGCTATTGTACCCTAAAGACCAGTGGGCTTTTTCATATGACTTACAGGTGAAATATCCTACTTGAATATGAGTTCCTTGAGAGAAGGTACTCTCTTAATTTTCTCTTTGTATCCTCAGTATTTAACACTATGTTTTGTACATAGTAAGTGCTTAATAATTTTTCCTTCATTTATTAATTCATTCCAACTCTAATATTTACTATTTTCTGAAGAAATGAAGCTCTCAAAATAAGGAAAAAGGAATGTTAGTGATAAATGCCCTACACGTCGATGAACATTCAAATTCAACTTCAACAAACATTAGTAACCATCCTTAATGCACAACTCTTCGAAAATGATACAGTTCTTGTCCCTCAAGGAATTTACATTCTATTTGGTGCCTGCCATCACAGGATCATAAATTCAGAGCTGTGAGGGGCTTTAAACAACATCTATTTCTGTCTCCTATTTTTATAGATGAGGAAACTGAGCCCAGAGAAGTAAAGTGATTCGTCCTGGTCCCAGGCTCCCCTTGGCCTACAGTAGAGCTTGACCGAGACCTTTCCCAGCAAAATGTTCACCCAATACAAGTTGTCCACAACCAGTTCTGTCTTTATGAAACCAGGGCTGTCTGGTGACCTTGTATTCTCACAATGGCAGATTCAGAGTGAGAGCTGTGGATAGAGGAGGTTTGAAAAGCAGAACTTTCTTCTGCTGCTTCTGAACCCTATGGGTTCATTATTCAATAGAACAGTGGTAACATAATGCATTTTCATTTACTTAGCCTTAAATATATGTAAATTAGAGGGTTTTCTTTTATTAAAAATAACACTGAAACTTACCACTGATGTGTTTTTGTTATTCTAAAAAGAAACGTATTAGTGGAAAGTAGCTCTAATGACATTTCACATTCAAATTTGTATCTTGCTGAAAAAAGAGAGGCCTTTCTCACCCAGTGCACACATGCATACAAAAAGCCCAACCCATTGGTGCTGTCATCCATGAGTTGAGATCCCATGTACATTCCAATTGTTTTAAGTTATGATTGGGGTAATGGGCTCACCATGGTTGGAGGTATAATTGAAGACAAGAGACAAGGAAATAAATTGCTGCTCCCCCCATAGTAGTAATGGAAATTTCAAACCAGTGGTATTCTACATGAAGGAAAGGTGTTGAAACTTCATTTACTCAAACTCCACAGTTTTGCAGCACTACTGTAGAAAAATCACTGTAAATTGTTACTAAGCTAGTTCAGTCTCTTATCACCCTAAACCTAGATAATTACAATAGCCTGAGTGTATTTTTCTGCCTTAACTCTCCCTTTCCTCAGTCCATCAGGCACACCACTCTTAATGAATCATCTGTAAATATTCAGTAGTTCCCCATAGCCAATAGGTCCAAAATCTTTAAAGGGGCATTAGGGACTCTAAGAAAATCTTCCCAATCTTTTTTTCTTACCTCTCCCAAAACTCTAGCCATGAATTCTTACTTCAGTCTGGTTGGTCTACTCATTGTGCCCTATAAATGAGCTTTACATTTTCATAAGACTTAGATCGGAAAGACAACTAAAACCTTGGATCCAAATCCCCTATTTTAAAGATGAAAAACCTGCTCTGTTCATTCTATTCTCCCCAAAAAGAATACTCCTCCAAACTGTACAAATCTTACCATTCTTCCACTCCTATTGCAAGTCTATATAATAAAAAAATCCCTTCTACAATATTTTTTAAAGTATTCATCCAGACTGGAAAGGAGATGACAGTGAATAGAATAAGGGGCCTAGAATCAGGAAGATTTGAGTTCATATAGGGCCTCCAAAACTTACTAGCCATGGGATCTTGGGCAAACCATTTAACCTCTGTTTGCCTCCATTTCCTCACCTGTAACAAGGAGATAATAACAGCACCTACTACCCAGGGTTGTTGAAATGAAACAATATTTGTAAAATACTTAGCATAGTCCGTCACAAATGTTGTCGTTTAGTCATTTTTAAGTCGTCTGACTTTTTGTGACCCTATTTGGGGTTTCTTGTTTTGGTTTGGTTTTGGTTGTTTTGTTTTTATTTTTGTTTTTTGGGGGGGCAATGAGGGTTAAGTGACTTGCCCAGGGTCACACAGCTAGTAAGTGTCAAATGTCTAAAGCCAGATTAGAACTCAGGTCCTCCTGAATCCAGGGCCAGTGCTTTATCCATTGTGCCACCTAGCTGCCCCTCCCCATTTGGGATTTCTTGGCAAAGATACTGGAATGAATTGCTATTTCCTTCTCCAGCTCATTTTACAGATGAGGAAAGTAAGGCAAAAAGTGTCAAGTTACTTGTCCAGGGTCATACAGCTAGTAAGTATCCAAGGTCACATTTGAACTCTAGTCTTCCTGACTAGAGGACTAGAGTTCTACCTATTTTGTCCATCATATATATTACGTGCTTTATAAATATTAGCTATTGTTTTTAATGTTAAAATATTTCATTTTTCCAATTATGTACAAAAATAATTTTAACAATTATTTTTAAAAGTTTTGAGTTCTAAATTTTCTTCTTTCCCTTCTCTCCTCCCCCTTCATTGAGAAGATAGGCAATTTGATATGAATTATACATGTACAGTCATGCAAAACGTATTTTTCTGTGAAAGAAAACACATACCAAAAAAACAAGAAAAATATAAGTTGTTTTAAAGTATGCATCAATCTGGATTCAGATTCCATCAGTTCTTTCTCTGAAGGTGGATAACATTTTTCATCATATGTCCTTTGTAATGTCTTAGATTGTCAGATTGCTGAGAATAGCTGTCATTTATATTTGCTCATCATTAGAACATTGTTAGACTATTCTCCTGGTTCTGCTCACTTCACTTTGCATCAATTCCTGTAAATATTCCCAGTTTTTTCTGAAAGTATCTTGCTCATCATTTCTTATAGCACAATAATATTCTATCACAATCATATTCTACACCTTGTCTAGACATTCCTGAATTGATGGGCATCCCCTCAATTTCAGATTCTTTTCTACTACCAAAAAAAAAAAAGCTGCTATAAATATTTTTGTACATATAGGTTCTTTTTATATGTGTGTATGTATGCATGTAGGTATGTATGTAGATATGCGTATGTGTGTATATATTTTATATTCATATATACATACGTATGTATGTATGTATTATGCATTTAGGATTTTGACCTAGTAGTGTTATTTCTGGGTCAAAAGGTATGCACAGTTTTATAACCCTTTGGACATAGTTCCAAATTGTTCAACTGCTGTGGTTAGGAAGTTTTGTCTTTTTTCAAAAAGCCAATATATGACTTTTTGTAATTTCCCCCCATTGGTACTACCCCCCCGCCCGCCCCCGGCACAGGCAGAGCAAGTTTGTACACTAACATTTAATAATTCTGTATTTGTATATATCTGTTCACCATCTAGATTGAGAGACCTAAAAATGTATGGATTACCATGCTTTATACATGCTTGTTTTCCCCATAGACCTATCAAAGTGTTATGTATATAAGATATGCTCAATAAAAATTTACTAAATTTCTAATAAGTTTGGTAAAATCCACTTTGAACCTGCTTTTTGGTGTTCATGCTGCTAACTTTGGATGAAAATTCCTTTCAGATTACCTCCCTCCCTTATGCCAACTTGCAATGCTAAATCGAAACTCCAACTCCATCTCAGGTACTTGACCTACCTTCCATGATTCCAGAATATGAGAATTGAAAGGGACTTCCGAAGTCATCTAATCCAAATGGTAACTATACCAGAATCACCTCTATAATACCCTTAATAACTAATCATCCACTTTTCACCCAAAGAGTTTTAGTATAATTTTATATTGCTAAGGAGGAGGGGATTATTTATGACTGGTTTTCTGTAGGGGAGAAGGAAGATCAGAACATCATATACATTTGTATATTATTTCCTCCAACAATGCTCTTCACAACTTTCCCTTCCACTTTCTCCCTCTTTGTATCTATAGTCAACCTTCTTAGCCTTGGTCCAAAGCAGAAATGTGTTTGGATCCAACTGTGTCTTTTTCATTGCCAAGTTGGCAGAGGTAGCAGCAGGAGTGTGGTAACTCTGTCCAATTCTGCCAAGCTTCAGTTGGTGAGCTTCTAGGATTAAAGTGAATCAAAGCAAATAGTCCATGCCTTCTTTTCTTTTTCCTCCCTCTGCTATCAGGAAACTGCACCAAATCTCAGAACATTTTGCTCTTGTATTTTGGACTAGTTAGATCATATTTTGAAAAATAATGCTTCAAGGCAGTCATTTATGAAATCTTGAGGCTTCCCTGGGAAGTGGGTGCCTTCTAGCCAAGTTTATACTAAAGTCTGAGATTATAAATACAAAACACTCACAGGTGTATGATGATACCTATATCTATAAAATTCTAAAGGCAACAATTAGATCCCAAGTCAAAAATAAATATTTTGGATAGGGATCACCTCAGTCAACCACAATTAATCCAAATCTCTTCTACCTAAACAACTTTTAATTAAATGTAACTATGGTCCAGAACTCCCATGGCTTACACAGACTGGGCTCAATCTTGGACCTGACCAAAATATTATTTTTAATTTGTTTTGTATTACTTGCACCTACAGTTTGCTTCAGGAAATGACTAAATTTTAGTTCATGTATGATTCATGTCTAGGCTTCCATAGTTGTTGGTAAAAGGGATTTCCCAGATCCCATATAAGCATTCAAGATAACAATGGTATTTGGTACAGGACAGTCTTAAATTCAACCCATGGGAAATGCAAAACAACAATAAAAAAACAAACACAAAAATGCATAGGTATCCATAAGCAAATGTAGAAAACATAAAAGATTCATAAACTTGTCAGAAGAACCACCCTTTTGCATTGAAAAGGCATCTCCACTAGGGATTCACTGGGATTGCCCCCATAAATGAAAATAATTCTCCTCCTTCTAATGAATCCTTCCTTTCTACATGACCTTATAATAGTACTCCCAACAGACTTATGGTGCCACCCATGATGAAGACTGTCCCAGAAGTAAACACCCTAGGTCTATGAGATAATCAACAATAATATTTGAATTAGTCTTTCTTACCCTCTACAAGCATTCTACAAAGACCCTATAATTGCTCTGAGGAAAGCACACTATATGGGTTGCTATAAAGGCAACCCCCTATTAGAACTGAACTGCTGCAATAATTCATGGTAATAGGGGATGATAAAGCCTACATCTTTTTGCTCACTCATGTTGTGGCTTTATTCTCTTGCTTTCTGGTAATTTCAGCAGCAGGGGCCATATGCTTAACTCCTTTTTTCTCTCCAATAATCATACTACTCAGGAAAAGTTTCTTCATTTGGATAGAAGGCCAAATCCTCAAATTTAACCTCAAGGATGGCACTGCTTAAGAAATCTCCCTTCTCTGGCTAAAAGGCTATATTCCAAGACTTGGGGGTGTGGCGCTAACTTCCAGAACTTCCTCACAATGCTAGGGTTCAGGAACTTGTTAGATGTTAATTGGGTGAGACTTAGTTTGCAAGGTAGCAATGTGCTTTTACAGAAACTACTGAAACTCTTTATCTACCACTACCCTATCTGAGGCTATGCCCTGAACTTGGAAAATCTAGTCTTACATCTCTGGTCTCTGGCTCTCTTAGAAAAAAGAAAACAAGAAAGGTGAAGGTATCCAGGATACTCTTTGACCATGTGAATGAGTACATATCTACTTCTACTTGTACTTAGTGAATTAGTCCCCAATGTGTCCCTAGTGGAGATGCTTTCAAAAGGGTAGTTCTTCTGACAAGTTTGTCCTCCCAGGATTCTTAGGCAAGCAATTTATCTTGAGTGCAAACCAATATTCTAGAAGACACCAAAGACCATTTCCTCCTAAAGGATAGGTAACAAAATATTCCAAAGTTTTACAAACTCTAGTTGAGTAGAAAATTAAGTGATCAATCCTACTTACACTAAAACTTTCACATGAACACTTACCTTCCAGTAATCTCATTAAATTGTTCAATGAAACCCCATGATCACACACATAAACATATTTTAAGAAATATTTATTGGGTGACAGTTTGACACTGAGCACTACACTAAGAGTTGTGGAGGAAATAGAAGAGGTAACTTCGCTCTTTGTAATAGTGGAAAGAAGACCATCTCAGATAAATCTCTGCCCAAAAATGCCAATCCTCATAAAGAAAAGGAAATACATTCTCTCTCATTTATCCAAATAAACCACAAAATTTTCCAATATTCTACCAAATCTTGAAGGAAAACAACAACTCATAACCAAGTTTATTTTGGTTCTAAAACACTGGCTCCTAGTTTCTATGTTATGGCTGATGGCCAAACTCTGCTTAGACCTTTGGCTAATCAATCTCAGAGGCAAATAAACAAACATTTGTCGCATTATTATCACTAAACTAACATCATAAAGTATCAAGAATTATTAGCACTTCCAGTGTGTGGTTGGTATCTCTCTAGGTTCAGATATTAAGAAAACATTCCATGTTTATTCTTCATGAGATTTAGCATTAGTGTACTCCCTCTCCCTAAAAATGATAATGCTCAGTCTTTTTTTTCTTTCTTTTTTTTTTTTTTTAGTGAGGCAATTGGGGTTAAGTGACTTGCCCAGGGTCACACAGCTAGTAAATGTTAAGTGTCTGAGGCCAGATTTGAACTCAGGTACTCCTGCCTCCAGGGCCGGTGCTCTATCCACTACGCCACCTAGCTGCCCCCAGAGTCTTTATTCATCTAAAAGTACTTGTATCTTTAGAATATTCTGTACAGATTAATCATTATGATCATCACTGTTAAAGGAATAACAGAATAAAACTTTCTTCTCAACACCACGCATATCCTGTCCTCACCTTCATTTCTATCCTCAGCCAAATCACAATCTATCTATAAACCTCCCCATCTATATAATTTCCATCTCAATGTCCACTATAACTCCCTTCTCCAGAGCTCTATCTATACTTGCCTACACTCTACATTTATTATTCATCTACAAAGTATAGTTACTTGACTTATGTATGAATTTCTGAGTTCAGAGCATGAAAAAGAGGGCATACAAGGACAGGAAAGTGCCTGAATATAGGACACGGGGAATGTACATAGGTCATGAGATATAAAACAAAGGATTATAATACCTAGGCATTTTCATAGGCTACCCTCTCTAGCTTACATAGGGTGGTATGAAGGAATTACATTTCTTGAGTATTTTGGTGGGCATTACCTGATATAATATTCATGGTGACATTCTTAGCCATGTGACCTTAAGCAAGTGACTTCTCTTATCTGAGCCTGTTTCCCCATCTGTAAAATCTAATAGTTGGAGTAGGTCATCACTGAGGCCCTATATAGTTCTAAATCGATAATCCTATGAAGAAAAAAAGGAATGATTGGACAAATGGTAAGAGAAGAAATGGTTTTTAAAAGGACCTAACTGTTCTCAATGAATTTAGGTGTCTGGATGAATGTTTATCCTAGGGGACTGAAAAAAAAGAATACTCAATTGATCTTGATGATGCTTCAAGAATCATAGAGAACAGAAGATATATGACAAGATTAGGAATTGGTAAGTATCTTCATTTCAAAGAAAAGGGAGAAAGTAGAATTCTATTTAAGCATCAAGCTTGACTTTGGTTCCCAGAAAAATTCTAGAATGTATTATTAAAATGAATAGTTTTTCAGTATATAGAAAGAGAAGTGATGACCACTAAAGACGACTCTCACTTTATAAATCCTGATAGACTTAGTACTATTAGTATCTACCATTGCCAGAATAGGGAAATGTTATAGATACAACATGTCTGAATTTAGACACAAGTGCGAGATGGTCAGACAAGTTAGCATCAAGTTAGTTGATTGCAAGTTGAACATGAATCAATAGTATACCACAACAGTCAAATATACTAACTCAATCACAGGGCATATTAATAGAGGTACAAGATAAAGAAATCATGAGGCAAAGAGTCTGACTGGATTCTAGCATGCTCAAACTTGTTATGGGATATTGTTTTCAATTCTAGGTACCACATTTTAGGAAAATGTCACACATATAAGGACTACCAGTACAGTGCAATGACTACAAACTAGGCTATACAAGGATTAGTTGAGGAAGCAATGGGTATGTTTATTTAACCAATAAAAGAGAAATCTCTGGTGGAAAAATAATAGCTACTTCAATAGTTTTCCCTAGAAAGTGGATCCCTCTCGAGGTGGAAGCACAGAACACTACTAAAAGTGCCAACAGCAGAAATAGTCATGCTTAAACTTCAGAGTCATCAGTGGGGTAGCTCTCCTGTCAAATATAGGATAGAACCATCATTATTAATGCCTTTTGACATGTTCCTAAAATCATAACTTGTCATATTAATCTTTTAAATATATATTCACCTCCAAAGGGATGAAGTCAAAGCCTTGAAAAAAAAAAGCCCTCTTTCTGAATTTGACTTGGAATTTAATTAGATTCATGGAGCTTCCCAGAGTGGCACCATGCAGACTATCATGGGATGACACACTGGAGGGGGAAAAATAAACTCATCAAATAAGCATATTGGGCTGGTGTTCTACGGTGATCATAATGCTGTTGGTAATAAAATGGTTCTGAGTCAAAGCATTAGAAATTCTTAGGAATAGTTAATGAAATGGGTATCAAGAGAATGCTGAACAGAAAAGGATATAGGAGAAATAGCCAAGGAGGAAGCAGATGGAGGAAGAAAATGCACAGGTCTAATGAAATTCATTAGGTAACAGAAGAGAGATTACTGAGGTAGAGGAAAATACATTGATTCTAGCTGCTAAGTGTAGGGTAGTTTTGTTTTGTTTTGTTTTTTAAGCACATCACAGATAAAAATGTTTCCTCCAAATAAACCAAAAAACAAAGGAAGGAAGGGAGGGAGGGAAGGAAGGAAGGAAGGAAGGAAGGAAGGAAGGAAGGAAGGAAGGAAGGAAGGAAGGAAGGAAGGAAGGAAGGAAGGAAGGAAGGAAGAAATCCAAGAAAAAACGAGACACTGTAGCATGGCAGAAAGAGCACTGTCCCTGGAAGGCCTGGGTTCAAATCTTGTTTCAGATACTATTTTTATGACCTTAGTAAAGTCAATTAATCTTTCTGGGAATCAGTTTCTTCAACTAAGAAAGTTGGACTATCAGAAATCAGCAAAAATGCTGTCTGTTTTTGTCTACCCCCATCTAAAAATGACTTTATATTTTAAAATAAGGTTTTATCATATTTTAATATGTAAAAACTATCCTTAGCTTGCAACAGTACAAAACAAGTAGTTAGGACAGGCCCTAACTTCCTGCTGCCTAAACCATATGAGCCCTTAATTCTCTGTACATTCTAAATCAGTGATCCTAACATTAATGATAACATTTTCATGCTAGCCATTGTGAGTTAAAATTTAACATCACTGAAGGATGTGTGAATGGCTTTTATGCTGCATATATATATATATATATATATATATATATATATATATATATGTTGTGTGTATAATATAATTTGTTTATATGAGCAAATATAATGGTCAAAAATTTCTACTATCTGGAGTGGTAAATACAAAAGTCCAGCTCCTTCCCAAACTGGCAGCAAAAATAAACATTGTCTTTAAATTAATGTTGCTAAAATGTGAAAGGAAATGCAGTTTTACAGTTCCCATGTTTTTCATAAGCATTTTAAAACTGCCAGCCTTGATATCTGGATGACAATAGCTGTTTCCACAAAACAGAAAAGTGGCAAAAGTGGGCAAAATGTCACAAAGTAAAAAGAAGAAAAAAAACCCTTTCAATCTTTTCAGCAACATGAAAAAAAAAGACATACTACTACCATCCTCATGAATTGTCCATTTGAATTATATTACATATACTGTTCATGTGATATCTCGATTTCCCCCCAAATCAGATGGACTTTTGGAATGTGAATTGTCATTTGCCTCTTCATTGCAAGCATGTAACACAGTACCCAGCACATAGTAGGTATTTAATAAATGCTTATTGACTGATTGATGAAGATTGAAAAAGATACTCAATTTGAAAACTAATCAATTCCTCCATTAAAAAAAAAACAACTAAATGAGACCATCTTATCTGACGGTGGAGCTATCATTCATGTGCCCAACAATTGGAAGTTTCTTTTCTAAAATAATGGTCCATAGTCCCTGTTAGTTGATGGGTAATACACAGAATTATATTTTAAGAATTAGAAAGAATGAAAAGAAACAAAGAATCACTCATAGAAATCAAACCCCTGTAATCCAACAAGCATTTATCAAGTCAAATGTTAGTTAACCAAAGCAAGGAAAGTTTGCACTAGGTACTATGATCCCACTTTATTAGGTTTTTAAAGAACCTCCATACCTATCAGTAGGGTAATTTGTCATGATGCTAGGAAAATTCAAAGCTCTCTTTACCAATGTCATCTTAGTAGAAGAAATATAGTGTACTGTAAATTATTGTGTGGCAGTTAACATATACAAGTCCCTTTAGTTACTACTATACCTGAATGCCTTAGCATGTGCTTTATATAATAATTCTCACATATGTTCATTTAAACATAGTTTGATTGAATTTTCAAAATGGAATGTCTCTTGACAATATAGCATGCAGGAATATACAGTGACACCCAGGAATGCAATATAAAAATTAATTTCAGTTCAAGTGATTTCAAATACTCTAAAATTATTCATTTTGTCATGAATTATCCATCACTTTCTCTCCACTGACAATAGGTAAATTGTTGTTATTACATCACATTGCTTCAGAAGTAGCATGCTGGTTTTTAAATAGTTCTCCAGTATTTCAGAAGAGACCAGAACTGGTCTGTCCACCAATTTCTAAACTTAAAGCAGATACTCTTCATGCTTATTACTATAGTTGTTTAGCTGGGAGAAAATCATAATATGAATAGCATTCTCCATCCTGTCGAAAATAGGTGTATATCACTTTAAATGTTTAGAGGAGAAAGTATTTTACCATTCAGATATGGCAGGTCAGTGCATTCAGTTATGTAGCAGAGGACACAATGCACAAAACAATGGAACTTTGATGCCTCCAGATGAAAATTTAAAGCAATACACCTACTCTTATCTGTTATCACCATTAAGAAGTCTTGCAGCAGCTTTGTTCGCCAAAATATAGCAAAGTGGGATGAAAACATCTATCTTGATTTTTTTTAAGTTTTTTTTTTGTCATAGATAAAAATGCCTTTGCCAAATTTCAAAACAACTCACCCCCAATCTCCTTATTTAACACTTGCTGGCCACCACTATCAAATTTCTGTCTAATCTAGAAGCAGCTAGCCCAAAGATATAACACTAGGAATAGAAGACCCAAGTAACTTTTACATGGGAGACATTTCACCCTTCCAGAGACAGCTGTGCAGATGCTAAATTGCCAAGGCACTCGTTTAAAAAGTAGGATGAATGAGCAGTTTGACAATCATTCACAACAAGTCCTCATCTTTCTCAGCTTATTTTGGGTGCCAGGAGGCAAATGCCACATCCAATAGTTTGCCACAAGAGATTCTGGCAAGGAGCTCAGGAAACTGCATTAGGGCACTGAACATAAATAGATCCACTATCGACAAAATAGCAATAATACACAGGTATTTAAACACCAGTGGGACAGTGATAATTAGATTATCCCACACATGGAGGATTCTTTATTCTGTCTGTAAAGGATGGCACCCAAGCCCAACCATCAGAAATAATGACAAGTAACTGATTATGAGCCCTTTGCCTCCTGTTTATTTGTCTGCACCTGGATATTTCTGCCTGACAATAATTTGACTGTAATCACTCAAGCAAGCCTTAAATTTACTGAATGTGCGCACAACACAACATGTCTGTTTATTCAAGAAAAGGCTGATCTCATTCTGATAAGTATCTTGGTGATCTGTTCTCACTTGCAAAAATGCTTCTTCCAAAAAGTCGTATTGCTCAAGGATAAGAGAGAGGTTGCTTTCTAAGGGACGATTTTCATAACTCTCTTTTTGGCCAACTTTGAGTCCTGGACTTTTGTGATTTACTGTTATTTTTTTTTCCTCCTCTCTATCTCTCTTTCACTTGCCTGCGATACTAAATTATTCTGAGTTCTCACTAAGCCATTAAATACAGTCTTTTGGAAGGACATGTTTTAGTAAGGTCCTACTCTTGGAAGAAGGAAGAGGCTGACTGGTAGTTTTCCGAATGACTCATTAGCACCTCTAGTGTCTGCCAAGGCCTTCTTTGAAGAAAGAAACCTTCCCATTAATATAGAAATGTAATAATGTCATGTTAAGGGGAGCGGGGGGAACAACAACAAAACTACTCATTTCTCTAAAATCCCAGACACTTTCTCTCAAATACTATACATGTAGGAGGGTATGAAATATCCACCTATGATCATTCATTAAAAGCATATCTATTTCTGTTGATTTGATTTTAACCGGCTAAAAATTATTCTGCTTGTTTAAAACATACCCTATGGGCTTTTGCAATGATGGATGCTAAAGAAATGCATAATGAAAAATGAAAAAAAGTCTTTTAAAGCCTGTTTACTTCGGGAACTACTGTGAAACAAATGTTTCTTTCTCCTTGAGCTGCCCACCCACAGAAAGGGAACAGAACAAAGATGGCTCTGTCAAGCCTCTCAGCACTAGAAACCGCCTTAAGAGGCCAGCATGTATTAGAGTCCCGCGGAGCTCATTCAACTCCACATAACACTCATACACACCGTACAACTAATTACATGTCAGATTAGTGATTTCATTATTACCACACTACCACTAATTAAAATTGCATTGATATTTCTCAAGTAGTTTATATGTTTACATAGTTTTGCAAGTCTTTTCTAATTGTCCAAAAATTTAAAAAATTACTAATATCGGCCAAAAAGAGCATACTAATGAAGAATTGCCTTGTTTAACACATTTGTCAATATTCATGGTAGCATAAAGTGCTCTCCCTCTCCCCTAACCCCAGAATAACTAACTTTTATGGCTTAAACTTTCAGTGGGAAGTCAGGATGGCTCTTTAATCTGCAAATTGATAGATACATGTCAGTATTCCATTGCTCATGTTGTCAAGAGTTTCAGTTACCCAAGTAAGTAAATAACAAAAGTTACATCATTTTAATCAACATTCATCATTTTAATTGCCTGAGTCTCCACTAGAACAAAGTAACACTATAGTTTTATGGTATTTGATTAATGAGGGCAGGAAAATTGAAGTTTTTGCAATAAAACTAAAAAAAATCAACAGACTTTTATAGTTTTTTCCCTTATGATTTTAATTTAATGGCTCGTGTTTTCATTACTGCAGAGGCTGTACACTTTAGCTTGCAATTATGTCCCATCTGTGAAGCACTGTGTTATTACAGTTTATTCTAGTAGCTTTTCAATCACTTTTGAGTTGTGCTTTACAAGTATTCTTGCAGCAGGTGGGCTTACTGGCATGGGACCAGAAATACACAAAGCGCAAAGCTGGAGTTTAATGGCAGCCATATGCATGTGGCACTGAGCGCCAGCCTTCCCCCATATGCTGCTAAGCAGCCCCTTCAGCCTGCCAGTCACTCTTCTTACTGACTACAGTCTCTAAGTAGTTTTCTGCCAGGGAAAAATATACCAAGGCAGCAAATTTCTCCAGTGCACCATCCTTATTACTGAGACAACCCTGTCATTAGCAAAAGCACAATGAACCTGATCTGGAGATGCATACCAATTAGGTTGCATGGAGCACTTTTGCTTCTTATCTCTATGGAAACTCTGCCTCCCTTGCTGCAGTGGACAATCAGTAATGTTTCCTCCACCCATATGTCACCTAGTTAACACTGTACACTTTTATGTGAACCAAAAATCGGTTATAGCCCTCTCCACAGCAGAAAGAAAGGAAAGGAAACAGCTCAAGTCTGTATGGCTGGGAGGCAGTTTGTCTTTGGCGTTTTTGATGTGCATAGTCATATCTCATAGCCAGAAATAGGAACTCCTGGGTTATGAGCTTGAACAGTGTTTAAAACCAGATAGAATTTTATCATATTAAATCTAGCAGAGAGAGAGAGAGAGAGAGAGAGAGAGAGAGAGAGAGAGAGAGAGAGACTTTAAGAAACTGAAGAAAATGGCTTTATCCTATTTCTTTTTTTAATGCAGAGATCCGAAACATATTTTTTTCTGGGATTTGTATGTGTGTGTGTGTGTGTGTGTGTGTGTGTGTGTTTCTTAAATATCATGAGGATTATGGCACTGGTATGAGATACTGTAGTTCCTATGATCACTAGTTTTAGAGTATTTTTCCTTTGGGGTTTATCTCCTTTGCCAAAAATAAAGGATAAGAATATATACTCCCTGGAAAACATTTCCAAATTGCATCTGTCTAGGATTTTCCTATTAATCTGTACAGATTTTGGGGGGAAAAACATACAAAGAAGAATCATCATTTTCTTTCTCCCTTTTCTGGGTGACTTTGTTTCTACATTTACTGCTCCCTTTTTATACAACTGACGGGCACTGATTCCATTCCTCATATTGTGATTTTGATCCTCATTTTCATTTACGAGGATTTTCAAGGATGAATACCAGCAGGCATATCATGATCCTAATCTTCCTCTAATTTTCACTAGCAATTTTAAATAGAGTAGACTTCTGACTACTAATGTGTTATAAAGTCCCCTCCTGTGTCCCCTCCTCTTTATTCCTATTCCCCATTGGTATCTTACTTTTTGTTGTTGCATTTTTTTTATAATTTAAAATAATTAGTAGGTTGGAAACAGATACTTGGAAACAGCTGTATTATATCTTCTTTGGGGGAGGGGGATATCTTCCTTAAAATGTACTTGGGGACAGCTAGATGGCGCAGTGGATAGAGCACCGGCCCTGGAGTCAGGAGGACCTGAGTTCAAATCCAGCCTCAGACACTTAACACTTACTAGCTGTGTGACCCTGGGCAAGTCACTTAACCCCAATTGCCTCACTAAAAAAACAAAAAAAACAAAAAAAAACCCCAATGTACTTGGTCTTTAAATTGTTGTTTATCTTACAATTGAAAGAGAGTCACGAGCTAACCACAGATTCTCTAATGAACAAGAAGTAGGTTGGGGAGATGACAGAAGCCAAAAAAGGGGAGGGGGGATAACCTTAGCCAGAAATCACACAGGAAGGTCCTTGTGCTGTAGTCACATACATTCAGGAGACAATAAATGCCTTTTAAAGTGAAAATGGAACAATAGACCTAAGCCAACAAGGAAACTAAATGAAGTAATATTTAAAGCACAAATAAAGTGTAATTAAAATAATACCTATCAAACACTGAATGATGTGAAATAAAGTCATGCAGTTAAGTGACAGTGACTCAGGAAGATGAAAAATAAAGGGGAGCCCGAGGAACTGACTTCTAAGTACAGAATTGACTAGACTTATGTCAGTGATATTCCCTAGATACTGTCACTTATAGAACATTTATTTTTTATTATAAAAGCAATTCTGGATATGTGTAGAATTCAGAGGATTCTGGTGGGAGCAATTTACTACTGAATAATGCTTCCCTGTGGGAATTGCACAACTCTTTGATTTTTGTTTTTAAGTTGGAGTCATCTTGTGAAATTTTTAAAAAGATTATTATTGTTGTTGTTATTATTATTAATAAGAAAAGGCTACTTTAGAAAAAAATGGGAGGAAGAAAGGGGAGAGATCATCTGAGTTAAGGCTTAGTGCCCTTCTCAAAAAAAGGAAGGAGGAGAAAGCATCAAACAAAGAACATATTTGGGGTCAATTCAGTAAGTTTTCATATGGATCCTACAATCCAGCTACATTGGTAGCTATTCATTGGGAGATGTGGATAATTCTGAATAATTCATAGCATAGCATATTACTAAAATGATATTTTCTTTTTGTAAGAAGAATCACAAATGGGCACAAGTAAAGCAACTTTGCTTCCAGTATACATAGTATTTTTATCTCTGGGTCTCACCATAAAATATCAAGGAGTACTTGCAAAATGACCTCTCATTTCAAAGACTCTATGCAGAAAAGAATTACAAAATGCTTGGATTTTCTTTTTATAAAACTAAGAAGACTTTTTCATTCTTCCCATAATATTTACAGGCAAGATGCAATTGGCTAGGCATGAAGTCTCCCAGCCCAAAAACTTGTCCCAGAAAAACTACCAACCTTTAAGTCCACAACTATTTCCATGCCCAGAAGCTGCTTCAGGATTGGAAGAATTTCTCATGTGGGGTGACTTTTGAAACATGGCTCCATAGTTTAAAAATGCTTTCAAGTCATGTTGGCAGATGGCATTCTTACTGAGATAACAAGCATACAATGTGTGCCTACCACCATACCCAAATCACCAGCACATTTAGTCAACTCAGGGAAAATAATAATCCAATCAGTTGTCAGGTTGAAATGACCATTTGAAGCAGGTTTGGGGTAGACAAGCCCTGGGTCATTTATCTTTAACAAGGTACATACGTTTTCTTGACAAAGCGTGAATGCCATACGACTGGGCTCAGTAGCTGACCTGTGTTGATAAAATAAGTATATAAGTCTGCTGCTTTTATTAAAAAGATACTGACTTGGGGTTGCAAGAAAGACATGGAAAGAAAACAACTCAAGGATTACAACTTTACACCTGGGATGATATTGTATTTACTGCTCATGGTATAAGGTAAACTATTGGGTTCATTTTGGGGAAGTTCTAATTTTAAGCCAGAACTTTAGGTAGTATATTTTACTCTCAATTTCCAATGATCCCCTTCTTTGTATAGTGCAATCTATTTATTGTAGTTGAAAAAGCACTGAATTTAAAGCTAGAAGACTTGTTCAAATTATGACCTTCCTACATTACCTTTGTGACCTTGGGTAAGCTATTTCAACTGTTTGGGTCTTTATATTCTTATCTGTAAAATGAGAGGGAGAGGGTTATATTTCTAATCCCAAAGCTCATTTTCAGCTCTAAATTTTATATCTGTGATTGTGTTATTACAAAATATAAAACTATAATATAGGGCATAAGGGCAAGAAATATTAAATAATACAAAGAAGGAAGTTAATTAATATGCAATTTGAATATATTAGTTAGGTTAACATGTAGAATCTTCCTTGACTGTCCCAGATTACAGTGAAAATATTCTCTTCCAAATTCTTTGGACACTTAAACTGTCTATTATTCAGTTCAATTCAATGTAACCACAATTACAGTAACAAACATTTACTCAGTACCTAAGATGTTCAAGGCAGTGTGTTAAGAATTGAAGATACAAACACATAAATGACAAACCCCTTGCCCTCATGCATTTTATATTCTGTTGCATGCTCTCTCTCTCCCTCTCTTGCTCTCTCTCTCTGTCTCCATCTCTCTGTCTCTATATCTCTTTCATTTCTCTGTCTCTCTGTTTCTCTCTCTATCTCTCTCTCCCATCTCCTCTCTGTCTCTCTGAGTCTCTTCTCTCTCTCTGTTTCTGTTTGTCTCTTCTCTCCTCTCTCTATGTCTGTCTGTCTGTCTCTTTCATCTTCTGTCTCTCTTTCCCTGTCTCTTTCTTATCTCCTCTCTGTCTTTCTCTGCTCTGTCTCTCCTATTTCCTTTCTGTCTCTGGCTCTCTGTGTCTCGCTGTCTCTGTTTCTATCTCTTTCTCTGTCTCTCTCCGTAGTAAACTGTAACCTCCAAGTGATAATGCACTGCATTTTATACTTATCTTTATCATCAGAATCTAACATGTGGTCTTGCAAACAGTAAGCAACATTAGCTATTGGTTATTGATAATGACAAGAAGGATACGGAAATTACGGAGCATTTCTAGTTGACCCTTGGTGCTATCAGTCCAGTCAGTGTGAAATACTATAAAATGCGACTTTCTTCAATCACTTAATGCTTCTGGTAGCACTTCTGGAGAGTCAATGTGGTACAGTGGAAAGAGAATTGGATAAGAAGTCAAAAGTCCTAGATTCCAGTCCTGGCTCTGACATTAATTAGCTGTGATAAGCTTGGATAAGCAACAAAACCTCTCTGATCCTCTGGGCTACACAATGGAGAGGGTTGTATTAGATTAGATTTAACACCTCTTACATATATAAAATCCTGTGATTTCTTCCTGATTATCAATCCCAATAGTTATCACTCCTCTTATGAAACCAATGAATGTACTTATTGCTCTAATATTTAATTTAAAGTTATAATGTATTCCACAACTGCCTTTAATATCTGTATAAATTCTGCCTTATATTGCAAGTTTCTGGAAGGTAGAGACTACATATGTTCAAAATACATTTATAGAACCTAGCACAATAATACCCACAAATGGATGCTTTGGCTGATGATATTTCTTCCCTGGATAATCCATCTGAGGATAATCATGCAATGAGGGTATCCCTTGCAACAGATTTTTATCACTGTTCTCTGGACTTGTGCTTCTCTAATAAGTGCATACTCTTAGTTACACATAGTACAGAAATATCAACAAGATGAGCTAGAAGACACGATAAACATGTAGTGACCAAATATGTAGCTAGCTTGACCAGATGCCACATTCTGTTTACCCTCTCTGATCATGATAGGACTATATTCTTTTTCCCCAAGGAAGTTCATTCCTTTGGAAGTTCTATTGTTAATTGCCTCTTATCCACAACCCTAGCCTGAACTCCCAAGAGGTCTGATAAAAAAAGGTATTGAGCCATGACAGTGGGAAGCATCATATACCCATGCATATGGAGAAGAGATCCAATCCTCCATACAGCTGAGCACACGAGAACATCTACAGAATCTTAATGCATTATTTCATCAACCTATTCTGTCCATGTATGGAGAGGGAATACAGGTAAACAAACATATATGCTTTTAAATATGCTATATAAAAGTTATAAAGTAGCAATACATTTATTAATGTTAAAGAATGGTTGACATAACTGTATCCAATTTAACATGCATGTATTATCCAACTATGATGTGCAAAGCTTCATTTTTGGTACTGAAGATAAGATAATAAAAAGAAAACTAATCCTGTCTGCCCTCAAGGAGTTTACATGCTACCAAGGGGATACAACATTCAAAGAGATACATAAATCTAATTTGAGGAAAGAGAGCACACTAATAATGATCAGAGGCTTTCAATAGGTGGTACCATTTGAATTAAACCATAGAGGAAACTAAATAAGATATAGAAGAGAGTAGGGGAAAGCCTTCCTGACATGCATGACCACTTCTAAAAAGGCAAAGCAGCAAAAGATGGAATATAGAGTTTAAGGTCAGTTTTACCTGGAATATACAGTGCAAAAAGAGGAACAAATATGAAATAAATGTAGAATGAGAGGCTAGAGCCAGCATGTGCAAAGTTATAAAAGCCAAACTGAAGTTTGTATTTTTTCCTTTGATCAATTGGGAGTCACTAAAGCTTCTTGCATAAGGGAAGATCATCCTAAGACCTCTGTGTTAAAAGCATTTAGACTGACTTTGGGGGGAGGCAGAGCTAAGATGTCAGAGTAGAGAAGAATTCAACCAAGCTCTCCCAAAATTACCCTCCAAACACTTTAAAATAATTCCTCAAATCAAACTCTGGCAGAGTTAACAAAAGGTCAGAGTGAGACATCCTTCCAGTCTAAAACAACATAAGAGATCAGAAAGAGAAATCTGTGACATGGGGAAGAAAAATGATGCAGAAACAATGTGGATGAAACTTGAGTGGTGGGATTAGGTGGTGGCAACAGGAGTAGCAGCAGCTTTAGGAGCTCTCAAGGTAGAGATGGTAAGGGAACCTGGCAACTGGTTAGGAAGAGATTATAGATTACCCCCTATGCTAGTACTGGACTCAAGAACAGACACTGACAACCTGTACCCACTTCTGGGTCACAGTTCAAAGGCAAAAAGGATTGTAATCCCAAGGTATCAGGGCCCCTTGTGTGTAGGGACTGGAGTGTAGATGAAGAGAGCAGTCACCACACCTCTCCCAAGATTACACTATCATGGAAACGCCAAAAATTTCCAAACCCCCAGAACTACCTCTGAAAAAATAAGAAATACCAAAAGTCTAAAGCTTGAGACAGATAGGCACAACCTCTGATGCCCACTGGGAAGAGAGTCAAATATTAACATGAAGTTGCAAATCACAAAATAGGATAGAAAAATGAGCAAACAACAAAAGAAGAAAATGACCATAAAAAGCTTGGGATAGTGTAGAAGCAGACACCAACTCTCACATAAAAGTACAAATTCACAAAATAGGCAGGAAAAATAAGTAAAAAAAAAGAACTTGTCTATAGGAATTTACTATGTAAGAGGGAGGATCACAGTACAAACTTAGAAGAGGACAACCATGTCAAAATGTCTATAGGTGAAGCCTCAAAGAAAAATGCAAATTGATCTTGGGCTCAAAAAGAACTTCCAAAAGAGCTTTAAAAGGATTTTAAAAAGCAAATTATAGAAGTAGAAAAAAAATTAGAAAAGGAAATGAGAGTAATGTAAGAGAATCATGAAGAGTCAACACCTTGGTAAAAAAAATGGAAAAGAGAAACAAAAATTCACCAAAGAATATTTAAAAAATAGAATTGGCCAAATAAAAAAGAGGTACAAAAACTCACTGAAGAAAATAGTTTCTTAAAAATTAGAATTGGGAAAGAGGAAGCTAATGACTCCATGAAATATCAAAAAATGATAAAACAAAATTAAGAGAAAAAAATAGAAGAAAACATGTATTTTCTCATTAAAATAAAACAGACCTGGAAAATAAATCCAAGAAAGAAAAATTAAGATCGTTGGACTACCTCAAAGCCATGATCAAAATGTGTGGATATCATATTTCAAAAACTTATCAATGAAAACTGCCATGATATCCTAGAACCAGACAGCAAAATAGAAATTGAAAGAATCTACCAATTACCACCTGAAAGAGTTCCCAAAGTGAAAACTCCAAGGAATAACAAATTCCAGAGCCTCCATCTCAAGAAGAAAATACTGCAAGCAGTCAGAAAGAAACAATTTAAATATAAGAGAGCCACACTCAGGATTACATAGGATTTAGCAGCTTCTACCTCAAAGAACCAAAGGGCTTCAAAGGCAAAGGAAGTAGAATTAAACTAAGAATCCTCTACCCAGGAAACCTGAGTATAATCCTTCAGGGAGCAAAACAGACTTTTAATGAAATAGATGACTTTCAAGCATCCCTAATTTAAAATTAAAAAGTTGATCTTCAGAAGCAAGACTCAAGAGAAACATAAAAAACATAAAAATATAAAAAAGAAACAAGAGAAAACATAAGAGATTCAGATACCTAGGGGTGGAGCCAAGATGGTGGAGGAAAGGCAGTAAGCTCTTGGAACTCATGACATGATTGCTCCAAAAAAAACCTCCAGATAATGCCATAGGACAATTCCTGTAGCAGCAGAACCCACAAAAGAATGGGCTGAGATAATTTTCCAGTCAAAGATAGCTTAGAAGTTTGGCAGGAGAGGGCTGTTGTGCCAGGACAGTAGTGGAGCCTAACCCTGAGGCCACATTGACATCGATCCAGTCCCAGGCAGGCCTTGCCAGAGAAAGATACTCCCAGAGCCTCTGAATCAGCTGCAGTGTTGTCTGGAACTAAGTTCACGGTCTGGTGAGACAGCTGAGTGGTTGGGCAGGGGGGAGATTACAGGGGTCTCAGTTGGCACTGAGGTGGAACTTGGGTGTCTCACCCCTGCTGGGAACCAGGAAATAGGTTTGAGTCGTGGTGACCCAGGTAGGGAAGGGGGTGCAGGCTTGTTGGAGCTAACAACCACAGAATACAAAGTTTTGCTGCCTGGTTAATTAGCAAGTTGGACTGGGGTTATCTTTGGACCAGGGAATAGGCCAGGTGAGTGAAGAACCTGCCCCTCCTTAAATTGTACAACCTTAGACCCCCTAAATTTTGGGACAGTACATCCTGGAAGCAGTGCCCCACTTTAAGAAGGAGTTAAAAGTCAAGTAGAAGAGGGGCAAAATGAGCAGACAGAGAAATATGCAGACCATAGAAAGTTTCTTTGGTGACAAGGAAGATCGAGATGTACCCTCAGAAGATGATAGAAACATCAGGGCTCCTACATCCAAAGCTTCCAAGAAAAATATGAATTGGTCTCAGGCCATAGAAGCACTCAAAAAGGACTTTGAAGATAAAGTAAGAGAGGTAAAGGGAAAAATAAGAGAGGTAGAGGAAAAAATGGGAAGAGAAATGAGAGTGATGAAGGAAGATTATGAAAAAAAAAGTCAACAGCATGAAAAGCCAAATTGACCAAATAGAAAAGGAGGTACAAAAGCTCTTTGAAGAAAATCATTGCTTAAAAATTAGGATTGAACAAATAGAAGCAAATGACTTTGTGAGAAATCAAGATACAATAAAGCAAATCCAAATGAAACCATAAGAGATTCAATAAAAATGAAATTGTTTATATTCCTACATGGCAGGATATTTATAACTCTTAAGAACTTTATCACTATAAAGGCAATTAGAAGGAGTATACATAGACAGAGGGTGCAGATATGAGATGACTATAGTGGGTTGATATAAATAAAAAACAAAATTAAAGGGTGAGAAAGATGATTGCACTGGAAGAAGAGGGAAGGAGGAGATAGGATGAGGTAAATTATTTCCTATAAAAGATGTGTGAAAAAGCTATTACACTAGAGAGAAAGATGGGTGGGTGGCTTGCAAAGCCTGAAACTTACTCTCATCAGAATTAGCTCAAAGAGGGAATAACATACACACTCAGTGGAGTATAGCAATCTATCTTACTCTATAGTGAAGAAAAAGGAAAGGGATAAGAGAAGGGGGAGGATTGATAGAAGAGAGAGTGGATTGAGGGAGGTAGTGATCAGAAGAAAAACACTTGTGAGGAGGAATACAGTAAAAGGAGAGAGAGAGAAGGGGGGAGAGAGATAAACATCGGGAAAATAGGATTGAGAAAAATACACAGTTATCACTATAATGGTGAATCGGATGAACTCATCCATAAAATGGAAATGGAGAGCAGTAGAATATGTTGTTTATAAAAAACACATTTGAAACACAAAGTACACATAAGGGACTAGAGCAGAGATTATTATGCTTCAGCTGAATTTTTTTTAAAAAGCAGGGTTAAGTAATCATTATCTCAGACAAAGCAAAATAAAAATATATCTAATTAAAAGAAATAAGAAAGAAAACTATATTTTGCTAAAATGGACTATAGTCAATGAAGTAATATCAAAGCTAAACCTAATTCACCAGGTGGGATAGCAACTAAATTCTTAAATGATACATTAAATGAGTTACAGGAGGAAAGAGCAAAACTTTACTAGTGGGACACCTCAAATTTCTCCTTTGAAAACTAGATGAATCTACCCAAAAATAAACAAGAAAGAAGTTAAAGAGGTAAATAGAATTCTAGAAAAGTTAGATTTTATAGATGTGTGGAGAACACTGAGTAGGAATAGAAAGGAATATACCTTTTTCTCATCAGTACATGGTACCTACACAAAAACTGGCCATATATTTATGGCATAAAAAATTTCATAAGGAAATGAAGAAAAAGCATAAATATTAAATGCATTCTTTTCAAAACATAATACAATAAAAATTACATTCAGCAAAGGGCAATGAAAAGGCAGATTTAAAGTTAATTGAAAACTACACAATCTTAAAGAATAAGTGAGTCCAAGATGACTAATGTAGAAATATGTTTGATGTGATTGTACATATACAACCTATATCAGACTGCTTTCCATCATGGGGAGGAGGGAGGGAATGGAGGGGGGAGAAAAGAAAAATTTGGAACTAAAAATCCAGTGAAAACAAATGTTGAAAACTATCCTTATATGTAATATGTAACTGGAAAATAATTAAATAAATAATAAAATATATAAATAAAAAGATAAAAAAGAATAAGTGATTCAAAGAATAAATCATAGAAACAATCAATAATTTCATTAAAGAGTATTACAACAGTGAGATAATATAAAATAATTTATGGGATGCAGCCAAAACAATATTTAGGGGAAAAAATTTTACCTCACAATTGCCCAAATTAACAGAAGAGGAAATAGGATACTAAAGTAACACAATCTTAGAACAAAGAAATTGAACAAACTATCAATGAACTTCCTAAGAAAAAATCCCCAGGCCCAGACAGATTCACAAGCAAATTCTACAAAACATTTAAAGAACAATTACTCCCAATAATATATAAACCCTTTGGAAAAATAGGTGAAGGAGTCCTACCAAATTCCTTTTACAACACAAATATGGTGCTAATACCTAAACCAAGAAGAGTGAAAACAGAAAAAGAAAACTCTTGACCAATTTCCTTAATGAATATTGACACAAACATTTTAAATAAAATAATAGCAAGGAGATCACAGCAATATATCACAAGTATTATACACAATGACTAAGTGGGATTTATACCAGGGATGCAGGACTGGTTTAATGTTAGGAAAACTTATCAGCATAATTGACTATATAGCAAAACTGATGGAAATCATATGATTATCTCAATATATACAGAAAAGACTTTTGACAAAATAGAATACCTATCCTATTTAAAAAAAAACACTAGAGAGCATAGAATTAAATGGAGCTTACCTTAATATAACTAATATTTATCTAAAACCATTAGAAAGCATTATTTGTAATGGAAATAAGCTAGAAGCCTTCTCAAAAAAATCAGGGGTGAAGCAAGAATACCCATTATCACCACTATTATTCAATATTGTAGTAGAAATGCTACTTATAACAATAAGAAAAAGAAATTGAAAAATTAGAACAGGCAATGAGGAAACAAAAATATTGCCTTTGCAGATGATATGATAGTATACTTAAGTGAATCCTAGAGAATCAACTAAAAAACTAGTTGAAATAATTAGAAACCTCACCAAATTTGTAAGATACAAAAGAAACCCACATAAATCATCAACATTTCTATATATTACCAACAAAGTCTAGCAACAAGAGAAAAATTCCATTTATAATAATTGTACATGTTATAAAATACTTGTGAGCCTATGGTCAAGACAAACCCAGGAACTATATGAACACAATTACAAAACACCTTTCACACAAATAAAGTCAGATTTAAACAATTAGAAAAATATTAATTGCTCATGGGTAGGCAGACCTAATATAATAAACATGACAATTCTACCTAAATTAATCTACTAATTCAGTGCTATACCAATCAAGCTAACAAAACATTTTTTTGGAGCTATAAAATCATTTTCAAATTCATCTGAAAGAAAACACGTCCAGAATATGAAGGCAGTCGATTTTTAAAATGTGAAAGTCGTCTAGTTGTACCAGATCTCAAAATAAAGCAGTAATCATCAAAACAATCTCGAATTGGCTAAGAAATAGAATGGTGGATCAGTGTAATATATTAGGTACACAACACACAGTAGTAAATAATCATAATAATCTAGTGTTTGTTAAACCCAAAATTCTAAGCTTTGGAAATAAAAACTCTTTCTTTGGTGAAAACTCCTGGGAAACTGGAAAACAGCATGGTAGAAACTATGTATAGACCAACATCTCACACCATATACCAAGAGACAATCAAAATGGGAACATAATTTACACATAAAGGGTAATACCATAAGCAAATTAGGTGAAAAATAAGATACAGAGAGCATTAGCAAAAATTAGGTGACCAAACAAGATACAGAGAGCATTACAAAATGTAAAATGGGTAATTTTGCTCCTAGAAAATTAAAAAGTTTTTGCACAAACAATGCCAATCTAATGAACATTAGAATTAAGCAAAAAACTGGGGGTTGAGGGGGATTTTTACAAGTATCTCTGATAAAGGTTACATTTCTCAAATATATAGAAAACTGATTCAAATTTATAAAAATGCAAGTCATTCCCCAATTAAATGTTCAAGCGATGGGCAGTTTTCAGACAAAGATATCAAAGCTATCTATAGTCATATAAAAATGTTCTATATAACTATTGATTAAAGAAATGCAAATTAAAACAATTCTGTGGTACCACCTATCAGATTGACTAATATGACAAAAAAGAAAAATGATAAATGTTGAGGGGGATGTGGTAAAACTGGTACACTAATGCATTGTTGGTGGAGTTGTGAACTGATCTAACCATTCTGGAGAGCAATGTAGAAGTATGCCCAAAGGACTACTGTATATACCTTATACTGTATATACCCTTTGATCCAGCAATACCACTACTAGGTATGTATTGCAGAGATTTTTTTTAAAAGGGAAAATAATCTATTTGTACAAAAACATTTATAGCAACTCTTTTTCTGGTAGCTAAGGATTGGAAATTGAGGGTATGCCCATCAATTGAGGAATGGCTGAACTGGTTATGGTAAATGATTGTAATGGGAATATTATTATGCTATAAGAAATTATAGGCAGGATGATTTCAGAAAAACCTGGAAAGACTTATATGAATTGATACAAATGGAAATAAGCAGAACCAGGAAAACAGTGTATACAGTAACAGTAATATTATATAATGAAGAACTGTTAATGCTATTCTCAGCAATATAATGATCTAAGACATCTGAAGGACTCACGATGAGTAATGGCTAGGGTCCTCTAGAGAAAAGATTGATGTTGTCTGAATACAGACTGAAGCATAGTATTTTCCACTTTCTTTCTTTCATTCTTTCTTGTTCAAGTTTTCTTGCTCAAAATGACTAATATAGAAATGTTTTACATGATTGTCCATGTATAATCTCTATCAGATTGCTTATCATCTCAGGGAGCAGGGAATGGAGGGAGGGATGGTAGAATTTGGAACTCAAAAGAAAACAAAACAAACATTAAAATTGTTTTTCATATAATTGAGAAAAAATAAAATATTATTTTAAATATTGGACTACCTGAAAACCATGATCAAAGAAAGAACCTAAATATCATATTCAAGAAATTATCAAGGGAAATTGCCATGATATCCTAGAACCAGAGGGTAAGATAGGAACTAAATAAATTTACTAATCGCCACCTGAAAGAAATCCCTAAATAAAAACTCCCAGAAATATTATAGCCAAATTCAAGTGCTCTGAGGTCAAAAAGAAAATATTTCAAGTAGCCAGAAAAAAAAAACATTCAAATACTGTAGAGTCACAGTCACATAACATATAACAGCTACCACATTAAAGTATTGGAGTACTTGGAATATGGTATTACAGAAGGCAAAAGAGATGAGAATAAAACTAAGAATAACTTACCCTTCAAGGGAAAAATGAATATTTGTTGAAATAGAGGACTGTTAAGCATTCCCAATGAAAAGACCAGCGTGGAATAGAAAGTTTGACTTTCAAATGCAAGAATTAGAGAAGTATGAAAAGGTAAACATGAAAAGGAAATCATAAGAGTTAAACTGTTTACCTTTCTATATGGGAAGATGAAACATGAACAATATCATTATTAGGATTCTACAAAGAAAGAGGGTATGGGAGTGAATTGATTATGTAGGGATGAAGTAAATAAAATGGATGGGTAAGAAAGAGAACTTCCCCCAAGAGAAGGGGAAAAGGAGAGGAAGAATTATTTTACATAAAAGACACATGTAAGGATGATCTTTTATAGTGGAGGGGAAAGAGGGGGGAGATGGTTCAGTAATGTTTGACCCTCATTCCCATTTAAATTTGTTCCCCAAGGGTAAATTATATATATATATATATATATATATATATATATATATATATATATACACACACATACACAACTGGTAATAGAAATCTATTCTACCCAATGGAGAACTAGGAGGGGAAAGAGATAAGAGAAAAGTGGGTGAAGTGGTAAAAGGGAAGACAGATAAAAGAAGGCAGTGGTCAGAAACAAAACAGAATTTAGAAAAGGCATAGGGTGAAAAGAGAGAAGGATAAACAGAAGAGAATGGGATGGAGGAAAATTCTGTTAGTAATCATATCTGTGAGTATAAATGGTACGAACTCACCCATAAAATGGAAGGATATTGGAGAATGATTTAGAAATCATAATCTAACAATATATTATTTACAAGAAACACACTTGAAACAGAGTGACACACACAGAGTTCAATAAAGGGTTGGAGAAGAATCTATTATGTTTCATCTGACCTAAAAAAGGCAGTGGTAGCAACCATGCTTGCAGACAAAGCAAAAGCAAAAAGAGACCTAATTAAAGGGATAAGAAGGAAACTACACCTTGCTAAAAAAGAAACACAGACAGTAGAATAATATTAATAATAAATATATATGCACCAAGTGGCATAGTATCCTAATTCCTAAAGTTTAGAATAGTTAAATGAATTACAGGAAGAAATAGACAGTAAAACTTTCCCTTCTCAGAGTTAGATAAATCTACCCAGAAAATAAATGTCAAGGAGATTAATAGGAGGTTGGAAAAGTTAGATATGACAAACTTCTGGGGAAGACTAAGTGGGAATAGAAAAAAGTATACTAGACGGTAGAGGAAAGACATTAAATGCACAGAGCTTCTGACACAATTACCTCCCCCCACCCCAAACAGCAATAAAACAAGCCCTGGAGTAGCAAAACCCACAAAAAGACAGGCTGAGATTATTCTCCAGCTATAGACACCATAGAGAGGGCTGTGCTGGGCTGCAAGAAAAGTCCAACACTGCAATGGTGCCAACAGAGACCCCAGGCACACTGCACCAGAGAAACTTACCCCTGAGCCTCCAAATGAGCTACAGCAAAACACTTTTTAGGAGGAATAGGGTAAAAGAAGAGAAAATAGAGTAAATATCATGGGAAGGGAATAGGATGAAGGGAAACAGTTATGATGATTGATTATAATAGCAAAACATTTGGTACCTACTAATGCTGGGATATTGTGAAGAAAATTCTTTGTCAAGTTTAAGCTACTATATAAAAGTTATGATGAACAGGATGCTATCGAAAAACCTGGAAAGAACTACATGAACTGAAAAAATTGATGTCACAATTTGTTTTTACATATACATTGGAAAATAGAATTCTAAAGAGAAAAAAAAGAAAAAAGTATACTTTTTTTCTCTAGCCATACATGGCACTTAAACTGAAATCAAACGGGCATAAAAACTTCACAACCAAATGCAAAAAAGCAGAAATATTAAAAGCACCCTTTTTAGACTATAATGCAATAAAAATTGTATTTAGCAAAGGTCTGTAGAAGTGTAGATTAAAAGCTAATTGGAGGTATCTAGTCAGAAAATCATATTTAATCTATTTAGAGCTAGAATTGTTATAATTCAGCAAACACTTATTAAATATTTATTATGTGCAAACGTTAAACTAATGTAGATGCTAAAGACACAATGATGAAAAATAATAGTTCTAGGCCCCAAGAAGTCAAGAATCTATGTTTTATGCTTTATATATATATTTACCTTCTCTGTGGGCAGATAGGTCAGAAAAGACCAAATGCAGTAACAATCAGTTAGTATTTAATGTTAATCAATTTCAATGTACTTAATGATATTCTAGAGGGGTACACAGAAGGCCAATAGTCTTTTCTAAATTGTGTACAAGTAAAATTGGTCTTGTAGCCATATGCTTGCAATTGTTATATGACTGATTCTTAGATTCACAGTCACCCCAGATCCTTTGCTCAAAGCTGGCAATAGTAATGACAAAGTCAAGAGGAAACATACTGTAGTAGGCCTTGGAATGAGAAAGATCTAGGTTCAAGTCCTGCCTCTCATACCTACAAGTTGTATGATTTGGTCAAGTCATTTAACCTATCAATTCCCTAGGGCAGGGTTTCTTAAACTTTTCCCACTCATGACCCTTTTTCACATAAAAAATGTTTACGCAAACCTGGGTGTATAGGTACATAAAATAGGTATACATAACCTTTTACTGTTGTCAAATTTTTGTGAACTCCACATTCAGCTACATGACCTAATATGGGGTCACAACCCACAGTTTAAGAAGCTTTGCCCTAGGAAACTCTCTAAGTCTACTTATAAGAGTTGAATTCTAATCTACTTCAATGGAGGGGAATTACATACTAGAAATTGCTTATACTGATTAAAAGAACAGTTCAGGAAAACACCCAAAAGTTAATGTGAAGTGCCAATATGCAACAGTCATCTGTTAAAATTACAATACAGGAGACCAACATCTCGCACTGTATAATAAAATAAGGTTAAAATGGATATATGATTTACACCTAAAGGGTGACACCATAAGCAAAATAGCTTATCTGTCAAAATTGTGGACAAAGGAAGAATTTAAGACCAAAGAATATATAAAGAGTGATACAAAATGTAAAATAGTTAATTTTGATTATATAAAATTTAAAAATTTTTGCCCAAACAAAACTAAGACCAGGTCTTTTCTATTCCAGAGTAGTTTTTGAACATGGCACCAAAGATATATTGAGGGAAAAAGTATAAATCCAGCTTTCTCTTTCAAATTAATCCTTAAGATTTTAAGGCAAGTAGCCTGGTGAAAAGAACACTAGATTGACTAGTTCTACTGAACTGCAACTTTGGGTAAGATATTGAGTATCATAAATGATATGAGGGATAAAAATAAATGGGGTCTATATGATGAATTCCATGCTTGCTATTAACAAAATGGGTTTTCTTTATTTGTTTTCTATAATATCCTATGATCTGCAATGGACTCAATGGGATGGGTTGGAATGGGGAAGAACCATATCTTATGATTGTATTTTTGTAGAAGACTGGAAAAGGAGGCGGATCCAAGATGGTGGAGGACAGGCTGTGACTCCCACAAGCTCCAGATAAACCTGTCTACTCACTCCTAAATAATGTGGTTAAAAAAAAAAAGGCTGGAAAAGGCTTAGGGAGTGGATTCAGAATCATACTAAGTCAAGTGATGGATAACTAATTTGAAAAGATTTTATGCACACTTCTAGACAGCCTAATATTTTATCACATATGGCTCATTAATAACTGACAAGGGTCAGACCACCAAGTGTACAGTTCTAGTCACTATTCAATAATTAAGCTTAAATATAGATTTGAGGAGGGTTGAAGTACAGAACAATTATCAATTTCACTTGGCTTTAACAGTTATTATTTAACTCTTTTGGTAAGGAGACTTCAATACTACCAGGTCCTAAGTAAACCATAAGGAGAGTTTGAAAAGCTAGGTTTCGTTCCTCAGGGAAGACTTAGCCTGTTTCTTTTTTTTCTATAAAATTATTTTTTTCTATTATAAAGTGATAAGGTCATATGTGTTGCCCAAGTGGGCCAAAATATTCGAGCTCACAGTTATTATATAACACTATTAGTACTATAGATATGATTGAAGTTCACTTTTGTTCATTGTATTCAAGGACTTTATGCATTTCCCAAGTGAAATATTTAAGCAACAATGTACATGTTTTCAAGTCATTTTTTAAAGTGGCAATTGGCATATTTATTGTTATCCTTTGGAAAAAAATTTGGGGAGAAGAATTTTCCCTCCTTGAGAAATATTTTCAAAAGTTCTCAACTTTAGCTATTAGCAAAAAGGCTTAAAAATCCCCAACTCTGTCCATAATGAATATGGATCAACATGCCAGTATTTGGATTGCCAACTAGCCCTCTGTCCCTAAAAATAAATGAATAGCTATGATGAAGTTCCAGTGGTTTGATCAAGAGAGATATCAGGTCCACAAATCTTAATCTAGAGTGCTTTGCCATTTCCATCTCCAGCTCATTTTACACATAAGGAAACTGAGACAAACAGGGTTAAGTAACGTGTCTGGGGTCACATAAATAATAAGTTTAGTATGAGGCCAGATTTGAACTCATATAGATGAGTCTTCCTGACTTCAGGCTTGGCACTCTATCTATCTAGCATCCCTGTACCTAAGACTACCAAATTAGGTAGTTATATGTAATAATAGGCTTTGATTTCCCTTCACCCAGACATTCAGTGTAAAAGGAAAAGACTTAATCTGGGAGTACCCTGTCTGGCTTTTGTTAGCTGAGTGTAACTAAAGAATTATAAGTCTGATGATGTCCAAGAGAGGTTCTAACCATTATATCCTAGTAGACTGAATCTGAGATGGTTTGTCTGACCCTGAAGATAGAACCCCAAAATATAGTAGCAGAATCATGCCCAGCAGAGATTAGGCACCCAGCATGATACCACTAAGAACAATGAGGACCAGTAAAATAAAGTACTTCCCAACTATACCACTTCCAGGCCCATGCCCCCAGCAAGATTTTTAAAAATGGGAAAGGGTTCTATATTTACAAAAGTATTTGTAGCAGCTCATTTTGGGTGGCAAAGAAACAAATGAACTAGAAACTAGAGGAATACTCATTTGGGGGAATGGCTGATGGCATAGGATGTGATGGAATACTATTATGCTATAAGAAATGAGGGGGAAATAATTTTAAAATGAAATGGAAAGATTTGTATAAATTAATACAGACTCTGTGAACTAACAGACTTCTCAGAGTGAGTAGAACCAGGAAAATATTTTGTATAACAGCAACAACACTTTGAAAGCAAGCAACTTTGAGAGCCATAAGAACTCTGATCATCCGCGATTCCAGAAAAATAATGAAGCATGCTATCCATTGCCTAACAAATTACTGATGAACTAATGATACAGAACAAGACATATATATATATTGTAACGATTGGAATGACGCCACCTGCTGGATACTTACTGTAGAAGAGTTCTGCCCATGAAGCAAAGGTCTTTGAGGGCAAGACCAGGAGTCAGGAAGTGACGCGGACTAGTGGGAGGAGGAAGGAAGAGACTGGCGCTCAGTCTCGCTCTTTTTCCTTTGGACTCTGGTGGAGAGCGGAGCTAGAAATGTGCTCTCCCTTTAATAGATAGGAATCTAGGCCTTTCTCTCTCTCTTTACCAAATTCTTGTTTTCCTTAATAAACGCTTAAAGGTCTAACTCTTGCTAAAGCTTATAATTTATTGGCGACCACTCATTAGATATTTTAGACAGACTAGCTAGAATTTTAACCCTTAACAGATGGCTGACCACGAAGAGGAAAGCTGAACCTCACTTCTGATCTTCCGGTTGGGTAAGAAATTTCCCCTACCCTTTAAACTGCTAAGTACTGGTGTACTGGCTGTGTTTTCCTTTAAATTTTTTCGAATGGACCTTTTAAACTCCCTAATTACCCTATTTTTGATTTTAGTCTGTTTAACCAGACAAATGGGAGATAAGATCATGTTAATGCTTTGTTTTTGTGGATTTTCTATTTTTCTTTTTATTTTTGTTAAAAGAGCCAGCAACTTACTCACACAAGGAAATATCTCTCCCTCTCCCAACCATGCTTTTTCAGAGAAACCTGAAGAGATTCCCGCAGCTTTTCCCAGTTCTAACAGTAATTGTTGCTTTAATTTTGCATGCCTGGAGGCAATGACCCACCCTCTAGAAGCTTTTAATCCCCTAGCACCTGGAGGCAAAGTGGGGGAAGAGGAATCCAGGCCTGAGTTCAAAATCAAGTCTCATTCAAATTGCTCTGGTCCCTCCCCTTCTCTCCAGACCCCACCCTCTACTCCTATGGCCAAGCCCATAGCTTCCCCTGCCTGGGAAGTCCAGAGATCTGATGCGCATGCTCAACTTTCTCTAACTACATTTGCAGCTTCAGGCTCAGCCCTTCCCCAGCCTGGCTGTGCTTCTGAGACAACCTTAGAAAGCCCTTTAAGTTCCACATATGCCCGTTTTGTTCATAATTTTGCTAACCTGCTTTTGTCTTTCATTAGTAATCTTATAAAGCATTTGTATGGTGAAAAGCCCGACAGACAATATAGAGGGGTTAAAGAAGAAAAACTTAAGCTGAATAAGAATGACAATCAACATAGTTCAAGACTCTGCTTCTTTTGCCATGGAAGGGTATATATTTTACAGAAATGTAGAAGTAAGCAGCAAGGTATTGATATGAGTATTGGGGATTTTAGATATCGGAATCAAAAGTGTTCTAAATTCACTCAGATTATTAATAGTATCAGTTCAGAAGTTACATAGGATTTCTATGCTATTACATATACATTTTGAAATTAATGGTATGGGTTTATTTTCATAGAGATTTTAATGCTTTTGAGATTGTGTCTTATACTTAGTTTCTAAAACAAGGAGAATATTTGTAAAAGCTTTTTATAGTCATGTGATCAAGTTTATATTTTATAATACTCTTATTGATATTAAGTTCATATTCATTTAGATTTCCTTAGTTTGAATTTCACTGTATTTTATTGTTCCATGTGTATTTTCTTCTATTCATTTGTCTATCTAATTTTGAAACATTGCAAGATGGTTTTGATTTTATTATACAATGTTAATTCTAGGAGTATTGTGCTCCCATATTCTGAGTTGTTTTTGTTATTTTTTCTCAACTGATTATTTGATCAAACTCTTTAAAGCATTTCCCTGGCAAATTGGTTGCCATGGCAAGTGTAAATTGATTCTAGAAGTATTATTTTTGATAAGCATATTCCCAAAAAAAAAAAAAAAGAGGGGAACATTTGTAAAAGTTTTCTATTTTCAAAAAAAAAAAGTTCTTTGAGATTCTGTTGTGCTTTAACTTGTATTTAAGTATGTTCAGATTTTTCAAAAAGTAATTGTATACTAAGTTTAAAAAAAAGGGGGTATTTGAAATTGTTGCATAATTATATATTGTGTTTTGAGTCAAGATGTATTCACATTTTTTGCAATCATTTATTATCCTCAATTTTTAAATCCATATGAGACTTGGATTATGGGAACTTATCATTTAAGACATTAATTGCCTTTATTCTGAGTTATCAGATGCCAGTTGGCCAAGATGCCATCCAATCACAAGAGGAATACATGCAAGAGCAGACACTGAACTGTCACATGAGGGGAGACATGCATGAAGTCAAGGTATGGCCGAGGGAACGGCTTTTGACAAATGTTGAGGTTGGATTCTCTTGGTTTAATATTTTATTTTATTTTTCCCCACAATATTGTACAGATGGCTGGAAGTATTCATCCCACCCATCTCACTTCTACACCTGGCTTCCATGCTCCCTCCTATATGCCTGATGCCATGGACATCTCAGTCCCATGCATCTGATTAAGTCTGACTCAGTTTCTTCCAATATGTTCGGTGGCATGGACATATATTCCATCCACCTATTTTAAGCCTGGCATACTGTATGGGCAGAACATATTGCTCAAGTGTGGGAATGCTCATATCCCATCATTTCTCTGTTCTTTTATGGTAACCCCCATAATTATCTCAGGTGTCATGATAAATACAGTGTTGAATTTGGCCTTGACACCTGTTACCAATTATATTAGATTTTTTAATTTCTCATAATGGCATGAGGATAATTAGGCAGATGATGCAAAAAGTGATGAAACAAAGATAAAAAATTATTTTTAATAATTAATATCGCAGCAATTGTCTTCTCAATTACCCTCCATAAGGGGGGGACTATAGTAATATTATAATTTTAAAGAATGGTTCAATTTTTGTTTTATTATATGTTTCATGTGTAACAACTAAGATTCTGAATTCCTTTAGACATGTTTTTGAGAACTTTCATTGTTTGATTTGATTATTGACAAAGCTATTTTAAAGTTCTGTTAAGCTCAATTTTGTAGGAAATTTTCCTGGCTGATTACCAGCATCCACACATCAACCCCTGAAAAGACTTCCATTCCACGACTACACCTAGAGGACATCTGAGAAAAGACTTTCAGAGACTTTAAATGAACAGTTTTGATTTGTTCTTTTTGTTGGTTTTTTTCTCTTTCTGTTATAATATGCACCATCTGTAACATGTATTCTCTGCAGAGGCCCTCCCTTTGCAAGACTAATGTCAAAGCGTCGGTTCATGAGGACAAAAAAAATCGCCCCTCTGGACAAAACTTTCCTCTCTTCCTTTTCTATATTGTTGTTCACATATTATTAGTTAGCAATAGTTATTATATTGTTTTTACTGTTCCGTCAAGGAAACATTTTGTTTCTTGAGGAACAACAGGGGGGACTGTAACGATTGGAATGACGCCACCTGCTGGATACTTACTGTAGAAGAGTTCTGCCCATGAAGCAAAGGTCTTTGAGGGCAAGACCAGGAGTCAGGAAGTGACGCGGACTAGTGGGAGGAGGAAGGAAGAGACTGGCGCTCAGTCTCGCTCTTTTTCCTTTGGACTCTGGTGGAGAGCGGAGCTAGAAATGTGCTCTCCCTTTAATAGATAGGAATCTAGGCCTTTCTCTCTCTCTTTACCAAATTCTTGTTTTCCTTAATAAACGCTTAAAGGTCTAACTCTTGCTAAAGCTTATAATTTATTGGCGACCACTCATTAGATATTTTAGACAGACTAGCTAGAATTTTAACCCTTAACAATATATATATATATATATATATATATATATATATATATATATATATATAAAATAGTCAAGGAAGGAGAGTTTTGTTTGACTAAAGGGAAGAAGAGGCAACAAACATTTATTAAGCACCTACCATATGCAGGAACCGTGCTAAGCACTTTATAAACATTGTCCCATTTTGATCCGCACAACCACCCTGTGAGGTAGATCCTATTACTATCCTCATTCTACAGTTAGGGAAACTGAGGCAGGTAGAGGTTTAGTGACTTAGGATCACATAGCTAGTGTGCGAGGCTAGATTTGAACTTGTCTTCTTTCACAACCATTCTATGTAGAGGAATATGATGTATTTTTGTTTTTATCTCAAACTGATTTATACTGATTGAAATAAATATTGGTCACAATCCTAAATCTGAAGATAATTTTATAATTTTCTCTTTTGTGATTCTAGTGAGTCAGTTTTGATGATTCAGAAATGGACTAGTAATCCACAAATTTCCAAAATACATATGCTCACTGAAGACTCAAGGCAGCATTTCCAAATATTTACACTTCATATTTATAATGGTTTTATGTTTTTAAGTCTGATAAGTGTTGAGATCTTGAAAAATAAAAGGAGTGTTTCATAATTATTCTCTTGTGGGCATTTTCAACTAAATTTTTAACTTTTTTGGTTGTCTTATTTTTTTCCACTCAATTTGAATACAATAGGCATAGTGCCTTTGAGATATAATCTTTTTTCTCATTTCTTTACAATAAATTTTATCTTTTTTATATTGCTTACATTTCCCAGTACATCTCTGCTCACCTCTCTTTCCCAGAGAGCCATCCTTTATAAATAAAAAAAGAGGAAAAATAATTTAACTAAACTTAGCACAATTATGAAACAGTATGTAGTGTCTCAAACCCATACTGTGTCATTTCTGTAAAGAAATGGTGAGAGGCGCTTTCCATATGAAGACTCAGCCTTCATTCATTTATATTTCAATAGATCTCTGCTCTTTTTCTCATGTGGACACTCAGTCCATTGGTAGAAATTGCAACTCATCTACTTTATAAACTCTCCAAAGAGGATCCAGTCAATGAGCTAAGAACCTCTCTGAATATTTTGTTTTTACCATTCCACAAGTAATAGAGATGAATTTGGTCTACATATACATTGTCTCTTGCTTTTACTCCATGGCCTACTCACCTCCTCTTCTGAACATACGTAAATGAACATAGTATCATTAATCCAACAAACCTAGCAATCCATTCATCTATCCTCACAAAATAAACATATTAGAATTCTTTTTTTATTTCGTATTTCTATTGAACGTTGAATAATCTTTTCAACATAATAAATGCTGGAGTTCAGAATCTACTGAATGACACTGAATTATAAATTTTTGTGAATTCAGTATGTGTTTTTTAATTTACAATTTGCACTGATTGTGTATATACATCATTTAAGCATAGAGATAACTTTTTTTTTTTTTGCTGCTAAATGTTCAGGGTGGATAAAACAATGTGTAATTATCCTTCGTTTGCAACAACCTCTTTAATTTTCACTCCCACACTAGACCTGTGGGGTATGGGCAGACCCAACAAGTGAGCCTTCCCACACAGAGGTCTATGGTCAAAACAACCTTATGCGTAGAAATGGAGAAGTATGACTTGTTCACATTGACAGGTGTTGGTAGGGTGTAATTCCCCCTGCCTGTCAAGAGTGAGATTCTTTTAATTTATAGGCAATCGGAAGTATGGCTCTTTGGTAGTAAAAGTTTTGTTGACTGGTAAAAATTTTATTTTGGCCCAATTGCTGGTCTTCAAGTAATGCTGGGAAACACTGATCTTTGCTTAAGACAGAACTTCACTTAATCATCCTAGACAAATAAGTCTTCCTAATTTTTTAAAGTGATCATCATCATCATCATCACCATTGGGAAATCAGGGTTAAGTGACTTGCCCAGAGTCACACAGCTAGTAAGTGTCAAGCATCTGAGGTCACATTTGAACTCAGATCCTCCTGAATCCAGGACTGTTGCTTTATCCATTGCCCCACCTAGCTGCCCCAAGTCTCTCTAATTTTTAAAAAGAAATTCAGATAAGTATAAAGGTCACTGAGGAAAAAGGTATAAAATTCATGTTGCTAATAGAACATCATTGGCCAAGAAAAGTTATTTCTCATATTATATTAATTTTAAAATAATACCTGTCATACCTTAGTAGAAAGGTAGTACGGTAAAGGGGAAAAAGAAGTGAAGTGGTAACAAAGGACCTTGTTTCAAATCCATTCTCTTCTACTTACTGCCAGTGTGACCCAGGGTACTACAAAATAAAGGGGGTTGGGTAGGATGATGTATATGGTCCCCTTGAGCTCTAAATCATTTGTTTCATGTTTACATGTGTGTATATATGTGTATGCATATACATACACACATATATACATATGTATATTATATATATTATTGTGTAGTTTTAAAAATGCTTTCACATCAATTATCTCATTTATTCTACACAATAACTAACACAGAGGTAAGTAGAAATGATATTATTATACAATTTTTTTTCCAGATGATGAAACAGGTTCAGAGCAGTTGTGTAATTTGCCCAAACTAATTTAATCTAGCTTCTTCTCATTCAGTCTTCACTGAAGACGAAATGTGGCTTATCATTTCACTCTGTGAGAGCTGTTAGTATATTCTCAAAGGTATACAGGAAACACTAAACACCTTTCAAAAGGGTAGCAGTACACTTAATTCCTTTGAAAGTAAACTAACGTAACAATAGCTCACATTCGTCTCCCACTTTAAGGTTTTCAAAGTATGTTCTTAAGGCCATCCTGTGAGCGATTATTATCTCCATTTTGCAGATGAAGAAACTGAGGTTCAGATAGGCTGTCAAATGCTTACACAGCTAGTAAATGTTAAAACTGAGATTTGAAGGGATTGTAGGATCACAGATTTAGAGCTAGAAAGAATCTTGGGGATCATCTAGTCCAATCCCCTCATTTTATAGATAAGTAAATAGAACCCGTGGGGGAGGGGAGGGGTTAAATGATTTCCTCACAATCTCATAAGGGTGAGAGGCAGAATGGCAAATTAGATTCTTTTTTTGAATGCAGAGTCTCTTTCCACTCTGTCCATAGTGTAAACAGCATGCTGGGCTCAAAGACGGGCAGACTGGAGTTCAAATCCTGTTTTAGATACTTTCAGGCTATGTGACCCCCTAGGAAATCACTTTACCTCCCTTTGTCTCAGTTTCCTAATTAGTAGGATGAGGGGTTGGACTAGCTGCTGTCAGAGGACTCTTCTAGCTCTACATTCAGTATCTTAAAGATTATTTAAACCCCAGGTTTAAATAATAAAAAAATAAAATAATAAAAAAATAAAAAAACTCTAAATTCAGCAAGTCTTTCCACTACAGATTGGTACACCAAGTCTAACTGCAAATATCACCTTAAACCAGAGGTGAATCAAAATCCAGGACTCTTGCCTTCCTGCTCTCTATTTTATTAAGCAGCACTCATTCTAATAGCTGATGTGGCACACTCCTATTACAACACCCAGTGTCCTCATTTTACAGCATTCCTCTTTGACAATTCCTTAATCTGAAGTTTTGGGTTTTTTGACTGTTTTCTCTCACAACTAGCTAATATAGGAATTTTTCCATGACTACTCATGTATAACTTATTTTGAATTGATTGAGTTCTTGTGGGTGAGGGGTGGGAATGGAGGGGGGAAGAGAAGTTGGAACACAAAGTTTTTAAAAAATTGATGTTAAAATTTTATTTTTACATATATTTTGGAAAATAAAATTCTATTCAGAATAAAAAAATTTAAAAAAAAAAAATAAAAAATAAATAAACCAGAGGTGAATCAAAATTCAGGACTCTTGCCTTCCTGCTCTCTATTTTATTAAGCAGCACTCGTTCTAATAGCTGATGTGACACAGTCCTATTACAACACCCAGTGTCCTCATTTTAAGTACAGCATTACATGCTTTAAAAAGGGTTTTTCATTTTTTTTTCCTTCCCCGTATATTTCTTTCCTTAAGGAAAAATAACCGGGAGTTTTAAGGCTAAAAGGTATGTTAATGGAACATTACAATTTCAGAATTTTAATACACAAAAGGAACTTTAAAGCTGCTATTCCCAAAGCCCCTGCACCTTGGCCTCTGTGCACATGCATTAAAGTTAATATCATATACAGTAACATAGGTTATTACATACAGTATGCACAGAAGAGATGAATTACAGTCGATGGGAAAACCACAACTGTGAATTTCCTCCCTTTTGTGTTTCTAAAATGGACTCAGTCATAACACGACATTAACTTCATTTTTTTCAATGAAGAATATACAGTACAGAATATGATGTGCATTAGCTAAGCACTAGGAAAAGAGAAGGTGGCACCGTGCATGCTGTTTGCAAGTTGTAGATTTCAGAAATGACTTGGAGTCCCTTCATCTATAGGATAGAAAGATATGCCACCAGTTAACGCTCTAAACAATTTCAATGAAAAGGAAAAAGACACCAAAAGAACCTTTTTTTTTTTCTTTTTAAGTGCTCCCAGGTAATATTTAACGTGTGTGTGCAGGGGGGAAGTACTAACCACTACCCTATAGGCTGAGAGTTAGGTGGGGAGGTGGGGTGGCAAAGGGGAGAAGAAGAAAATTTTATTATCTCTGCTAAGAAAATTTGACTGGAAATGCTAGAAAATCTAGTTGAAGAGAAAAATACATTCCAGAAAATCCCTGAGATACAGCAGTGGAGAGAGACGTCCCTGTAATGATGTGGCCAAGCGTGCTTTCCGTCACTGCTACTATTAGAAGCACACTAAGATCTGAGAGGTTTGTAATTGTGACCCACACCAAAATGATTTGCTCAATTCATTCTGGGGTTATTGATCCTACCATATTTTGGATAGACTTATTTATGCTTAACATTTTCAAAAACAACTTTATTGCATTAAATAAAATAAAAGCCCTAAATATTGTCCAGCTTTTATCAATAAAGATTCAACAGGTAGCTGTTTTCCTTCTACAAAAGACAGTGCTACCTTTTCTATTGCTAGCAATCAATCATTTAAATGAACAATGAGCTTTAATCACTAGAAATTCCTATGTGAATTATTCCCCTTTTCCAGCTACTTTATTCAAAAGACATTCACACATATATACAGATGAGTATCTATATCTATATACATATATATACATACATATATAGATATAGATATAGATATAGATATAGATATAGATATAGATATAGATATAGATATAGATATAGATATAGATATAGATATAGATATATACAGACATGTTTAGTTTGCCCAAACCCATGGTTCATTACTGTAAAGCATACCCAATGAGGAAACTATTCTATATTTTATTAAAATTGCTGCCTGGAGCACAGGGAAATTCAATGACTTGTTCACAGGGTCATAGATCCAGCATATGTCAAAGCAGGTTCTTGAAACCCAGTTATCCTGACTTTGAGTTTGGCTCTCTATCTACTACACCATGTAAACTCTAGGGTCATATCTTTCCTTCATAACTAGAATTATTACAGTTTGGCTTGGTTTTCCTGAGCCTGTGATATCATAAATATTAGGAGCTCTCACTGAAACCCTCTATCAGTGTAGATGGTACTTTCTCTGCAAGTTACAATGTTAGGTACCTGGAGACCTAAAAGTTTAAGTGATTTGCTAAAGTTCAGGCAGACAGAATGCGAAAAGGGCAGGAACCCAGGTCTTCCTGAGTCAGGATTCTCTCCATCATGCTAAACTTCTTTTCATAACTATATAATACATACATATTGCCTTTCAATGTAATTAGACTGAGATTTCAGTAAATGAAAGAAAAGAATCTCTTAAAACATAGTACAATTTAAGAAACTATACCATTTAAAATAATCCCTCTTCAATGACCACATGGACACACACAGTGAGACATCCAAATCTCTAGTAGATGAAGCAACAGAAATAAGTTCTTCAATTCCACAGCACAAGATATAGTAGAACTTAGTATTGAAAGACATAGTTACCTTTAAGTCTCTAATGGGTGTCTATGACTTGATGCTCTAAATAAATGCAAGCTCTAAATAAATGAGAGCTCTCACTCTTGCTCTCTCTACTCACATACTAAGATACTGTGTAACTCTCATAGCATTCTACCAAGTTCATAGAATAATAGAGAGCACAAAAGTCATTTAGTGCAGCCCTCTTATTTTACAGATCAGAGGAAAATGAGGTCCCAGAGACATTATTAACTTGCCCAAGGCCACATAGGTAGTGAGTTGAAGCTCAGAGATGAAATCTAGACCCTGGTTTCCTTACTCCAAATCAGTTTTTGTTCCATTGCATGTTGCTTAAGCATTGTATTAGTCAATCCATCCTACTAGAATGTAAGGAACCCGTAGGCAGGAACTTTACTTTTCTATATTTTTTTCCCTCCAAAGGTCTTCCCCAATGTCTTAAACGCAGTAAGGTACTGGTTGAATGATGAATGAATGAATACATACTACTGTTTACATTATAGTCCTTATCTGCCTTTCTCCCTGATATTTCCTGCCAGCAATGTCCTTTTATCTCATATGTCAAAACTCACATAACTCTTTTTAGGGGAATCTTTAATGCACTTATTATATAATGTACAATAATAATTGCTTGATTTTATATCCTAGTACCAAAGTAGACTGTAAGTGCCAAAAGGACAGAAACCATGTTTTAACTAAGTTCTATACATAGTATTTACTTATAAAATGGTTATTTGGTAAACTTTGTGAGCTTTTTAAAAAACAAGTTACAAATATTTGTTTTATCGTCATTATATAGTAAGAAATCTGAAAAGATACCGAAATGGTGAAAAATACAAATAGGAACTTAGAACTAAAACAATTCTTTGATCTCATATTTGGGTATTATGTTATTTTCACCAACTGTACATCAATTTCCAATCAATTCTTTTTAAAAGGTAAATATGTTCATTCATAATTTCTTTTCTTCTCTAAGAAACAAAATGAGGAGGTTGGATTCAATGGCAAAGATCCCTTCCAGCTCTAAACCCTATATTCAGTTCTCCCCCCCAATTATTTAAAACAAACAAAAGACATCGTCATAATGAGCAAGGCTATCTATGTAAAAAAAAATCAAATTTAAAAGAAATGAGGTGCTTTAATGCAGGGAAGCAGCAATGATCTGCTGTCACCCAAGGCCAAGGCCACAGTAGGCATTAGAGTGCATTATTAGATAGTAATGGTAAATGGCTTCCTAGAATCCCACTTATCATTACTGCCATTTAATCATTTCCTTTGATGTACACGAAATGGATAAATGAACGTTTTCACCCTCTTAGAACAAATCACAGGAATCAAAATTGATAAAATACTTTCAAATAATTTTCTTTTTATGGAAAAAGTATGGTTTTGACTGAACACATTACTGAAGTGATAGAAAACAACAGCCTCTGCCTTTTTTGTTTATTACAAAAATAAAATAAAATAAAATTCAGTGCTCTGTTGTGGTACCAGGTCTTTGATCTAGTGTGTGGGTTTTAGGAATGTTTCAATTCATGAGAACCTAATAGAATCTTCTCTACTGCTTAGGTCTTCTGCCTGCCCATCTCTTTTTTAAGTGCAGGCACTTCTACCCTTAAGTCCCAGGAGGACAAACACCTATTCCTGAATCAGATGTAAAGTATGGAGAGCAACAGTAATGGGATGACCATTGACTCACAATTGAGTCTGGGAATTTACAGTGGATATGCCCCTCCCTCTAACCATTTGCTGTGTTAGTAGCATGTGGTCATGACACATTCCTAGGCCTTTGTGTATACAAAAAACAATTTAGATTTCTCACATTTGGCGTCAAGGGAGTAAACAAATAATCCTCACATCTGGCATTTAATTCCATATTTTTCTGACCTTCCTAAGCCTCTCCTATGATTATACTGTAATACACCAAATGGAAACAGAGGGGATGGGTATAAAAAAATGGAAGGGCCAGAAGGTCCACAGAGTTCAGAGCAGTCAGTATTATACAGAATGGAAACATTACCGCTGCCACAAACCCAACAGCGTCTGTCAGAAGGAAGCGCAGCTGATTAATCAACTTGATATTACCCAAACTGATTAAACAATGAGACGTCCTGGGGTTTTGCTGTCTGTCCTGATGAGTGCTCATCATAACTAATAATGCAAAACTCCAGCACAGCTCCCTTGGGAGTAAACTACCTTTTAATTTTTCCCTCTAAAGATTAATTCCATTGTTATGGAACCTGTATTATAAGAACTGTAAACTAATCATTAGTCATTTTCAAACAATCTGACCTTTCCTGCCATGAATATTAGAGTATTTTTTGGGAAAAGGTCTTTTTGGGTCTCCGTGATTTACGCCATGGAGGTTTACACAAACAAGAAGACACTAAACAATGATGTGACTGTTTCATACTCAATTCTACACAGGGGAGTAGAGGTTCCAGCAGCCATGTTGTTATTAGTTTACTTTTTTTTTAACCATTGAAGTCTTCATATACATCATATGAAAGGTGGCACTTTTGTTACCCCCATCCCAACCTCCATTCCACCAAGATGTTAAAAACATCGCTGATGCACTAGACGTGTCTAGAATGATTTGTCTATTACCATAGGTCTGTTTGATCAGTTGTTGCTCAGTTAGTTTCAGATCTAAGTTGTGTAGGGGTAAGGACATGGGACACAGGAAAATACATAGGATCATTGCTCTACCTTTGGACAGGACCTCAGAGGCCCACTTTACAGATTGAGAAAACTGAGGTTGAAGGAAGGCAAATGACTTACTCAGACTTACACAGGTCAGAGGCAGGATTTTAACCCAGGTCCCCTAACTTCATGGTCAGTGTTATTTTTACTGAAAAATATCATGTCCTCTTTCCTCTTCAGTGTTAGATTTAGCTTGATTCTAGAACCTAGGGAAGCAGATGTGAAAATGGGGATATTTCCACATCAACTAATAAGAAAAGAAAGCCAAGAACTTTGGTGATCCATAGCAAGTATGTTAAATATTGAAATTTTACTAGGAAAGAAGAAGGATTAGGACTGAACCCATGATTTCATTAATATAAGGGAACTCTCTCTTTATATACAGCTCCTTCTTTACAACTTAAGGTCTTTGAAACTTGCCTAGAACATTGAAAGTTTAGACAGCTTGCCCAGGCCCATAATGCCCATAGTTGAAAGGATGGCATGAACCCAAAGTCTTTCTGACTTCAAGAACAACTCCTCTCAAACCATTATGTCACTTTGCATCTTATTACTGGAAAAAACCCATAAACATTCCTTACTCAGTACTTTTTATTTTGTTTTTTTGTGTTTTTGGTGAGGCAATTGGGGTTAAGTGACTTGCCCAGGATCACACAGCTAGTAAGTTTGTTAAGTGTCTGAGGCCGGATTTGAACTCAGGTCCTCCTGAATCCAGGGCCGGTGCTCTATCCACTGCACCACCTAGCTGCCCCTACTCAGTACTTTTAAAATACTCATTATATGGAAGGCACCAGGCCAAGCGCTGGGAAGACTGCCCCTTCTCCCCCCAAAAGGCAAAAAGACCACCCCTACCCTCAGAGAGCTACCATTCTATAAGGAAAGAAAACAGGTAAATAGGTACATACTAGATATATAAAAAGTATATGGAGGGGGCAGCTAGCTGGCGCAGTGGGAAAAGCACCAGCCATTGAACTCAGGAGTACCTGAGTTCAAATCCGGCCTCAGACACTTAACACTTACTAGCTGTGTGACCCTGGGCAAGTCACTTAACCCTCATTGCCCTGCAAAAAAACCAAAACAAAACAAAAAAAGTATATGGAATGTAATTTTAGGGGGAAGGGGTGAAGTAGGGAAGGGGTGAAGTAGGGGGCTTAAGCTGAATCTTCAATACAAGAGCACTGTGGGCATAAGAGACAGGCACTGCAAAGGCTCAGATTCAAGAGATGAATAGGCACATACAGGCAGCCATTATAGATACCTTCTAGAATGTCTGGAAAGAGTAAACTATAAGATGATTGAAAAGCTAGGAAGAAGCCAAATTGTGGTGGGTTTTCTGTGCCAAAGTGTAAAGATTATATTTGATCCTAGAGGTAATAGAGAACCACTGGAGTTTATTAAAAGGGGTGGGGTGACATGGTCTGACCTGCACCTTAGGAAAATTCATTTGGCAGCTAAGATGAATTGGAGTTGGGAGAGACTTGAAGCAGGGGATGCAATAGCCCAGGCGAGAGGAGATGAGAGCTTATATTAGGCTAGTAGCTATGTGAGTAGATAGAAGGAAACTTATATAACATATTGTAAAGGTAGAAATAACAGGATTTAAAAACCTATTGGTTATTTAGAGCAAATTCAAAAGAGGGGGTCAAGAATGCCACCAAAGTAGCAAAATTAAATGTACTCAGTTGCTCAAGTGAATTGAAGTAACACCCTTCCCTTAAAAACAAGACAAGAAAACTGAACAGGATTATGAAGAAAACAATAAGGCATACAGGGGTATCAGTCTATAGCAGAAGTTAAGGACACTCAGAGATCTAGGTATAGCCCCGCCCCCACTCATTATTAGTGGTTCTAGTACCAGATCTTTAGGGGGTGGGAAAGCATTTGAGAGGCAAGTGCAATTGCCCAGGGTCAAATAGCCAATGTGCATCAGAGCAGGGCCTTGAAATAGATCTTACCACCTTTGAGGCCAGCTCTCTATGTGCTAAGGCATACTGACTTTCAACAGGCAATCATCACTTGAGTTTTAGAACCTACATTGGGCATACCTCTCAAGCAAATTTGGAATGTTAATATGCATCATGCATGACACATTTTAGGCCTCTATGTGTTTACAAATCATAGGCACTGAATAATAAGTGTAAACAAATACATGAATGATGAAGCTGTTTGTCTGGGGCTATGTCTTTTTTATAGTATATGTGATGCCAGGAAAATAGTATTATCTGTCTCCAAAATGATAAGGAAATATGGTCCCTTGTGACTGTAAATCTATGATCTTATGATTTTTACCAATTTTATGTTTTGTTTCTACCGTTTTCAGGACAATTCTTGTTAAAGAATATTTCTTTTTTAAAAAAAATACCAAATAAAATGAGCATTCCTGTATACACGGTGGATGAGAAAAAGAGGTAAGTACCTGAAACTGCAAATTTCTATTATGCACAGCTTTCTTTTCCCTTAGAGTACATAATAAATTCAACATGTAGTTTTCAAAGTTGTTCTGCTTTTCTGTTTCCTTATAGCTTTTCTTCTGAGCAGTTTTTAAAAAGTGCTTCAATGACCCTCTGTTATTTTTTGGCTTTGTTTTTTGGAGGGGGACAACCCTATTGTTAACACACACACACACACACACACACACACACGCACATCTCTTCCCTACCAAATTTTTATAAGCGGGGGGAAAGAAAGTCAGTCTTTGCAACAAAAATTCATACTCAAAGAAAACAAATTTCCACATTGGTCAATCTTCAGTTTCCCTTGATGCTTTTGTCTGAAATTTTGTGTGTTTGGGTGAAAAACTATAAAGGCATACCATCTATAAAGATCTATCATCCCTCCTGCATTGGACAAATGGAAAAAAACAACTGGCTACCAAGTCAATTCCTGATAAAAATAGAAAGCAGATGGAGAAAAGGTAATGATTAAAAATACATCAGGTGTTTTTTGCAGATTTTCTTTCTTTCTTTTTTTGCTATTTCCCAGACTCTGAATGATTTTTTTTTCACAGCAAGTTTCCAACATGTTCCCATATGATAGCTTCTATGCATACACATATTCATTCTTTTTTTTTTTTTTGCAGGGCAATGGGGGTTAAATGACTTGCCCAGGGTCACACAGCTAGTAAGTGTCAAGTGTCTGAGGCTGGATTTGAACTCAGGTACTCCTGAATCCAGGGCTGGTACTTTATCCACTGCCCACCTAGCCGCCCCCACATATTCATTCTTGAAATACTACTCAGAATGGGCTAGGTACCATTAAACTAACTCTTACTCATAATCCCTATAAGGTCTGATTAGCATTTAAATATGGATTCAGTGTTTCTCCCAAGAAATTTGACATCATTGTTTAAGGTTGCTTTTAAAAGTGTGCCTGTCATCTTTAAAGGCCTCTTACCAACATCATAGACACAGGTGAATAGGCATTTCATCAAGAGGTTTCTTTAAAGCAAGTGATTTACCTTATTTTATAGGCACAGTGATCACATAAAGTCCTCAATAGTCAGTGGTCGAACTAGTAGAACTGCTGCTGCTTCTTGGTAAGTTACTCCATTCAATAGGATTTATTAAGCCCCTACTATGCGCTAGGCACTAAGAATACAAAGAAAACATGAAAATGAAATAGTCTCTGCCCTCATAGAACTTACACTCCATTCAGTTGGGGAGGGGGAACTACATGAACGCAGGAAACAAAATATAAAATCTATACCAAGAAGATATGAAGCAATTGGAGGAGATTGCTGTAAGAGTAGGGCTATAGCAACTGGGAGGATCAGATAAGCAATAATCATGTACAGGGCAATGCCCCCAAATTCCCACTTTCTTTAAAAGAAAGAAAGAAAAGATAAAGCAAATACATTCATGACATTTCCCCACCCCCAATCCCTTTTCACCATAATTGCTTCATAAATTCTCCTAAAAATTTCCAGGGCAAAATGTTGCCCTTAATTATATGCATCTCCTCATCAAGGACCAGCTACTTATATCCGCAGGGAAAATCAGACTAAACCTTATTAAGAGCCCTTTCAAGTTTCTTTAAGAAATTAAATGCAGTTTTTTGCTCCATTAAAAATACAAATTTCCCTCTTCAATCTACTGTATTTCCCTGTTCTGTTATGGCTGTATCACAGGCAATTTTTAGAAAGCATGAAGAGAGACTAAATCATTTTTTAAAAATACAAAAGCAGAGTTCTGGTGGCTATAGGACTCACTAGACATAAGAAGTTCTGGATTCTAGTCCTACTTTTACCAGCCAAACTACGGAGTTCCCTCTCAAAGCTTTCCCTCATCTTCTTATAGGGTTTGAACTAGTATGTGTTTCATAGAGGACTGCAAGGAATCATGGGGGTCACCAAGTCCAACCCCTTCATTTTACAGATGAAGAAACTGATGTACAAGGAGGTTGAGCCACTTGCCCAAGATCACGACAGTAAAAGTTTGGGCATTTCTGGCTTCATCTTTACTTATCACCTATCTTTTATAACCAGGTCATCCCTAGAACTCCCCAGAACTGCCTCACTAATGTCCTCAAACTCCCAGGAATCTCTTGAAATGAGTCCCCCTCTTTAAGGACACAAGGAAATAAAGAAAGGCTCACAACAATGGGGTTTTCATACAATTTAGGAATTTCAATATCAAATTTCCATTGTTCCTTGCCCTTTCTCTATTAAAAAAAATAAAGGAGGCTGAGAGATGAGGAACAAGAAATAAGGAGAGAAAGCCAAAAAGTCTTAATTTATGTAACCAGCCAGACTTGTTTTCATTAGCTCTCATGACTATTATTAGGGGAAAAAAGATAACTGATATACCAATAAAAGACTTGAGGATCCTCCTTCCTCAGGGTGTCAATGCTCCCCAAGTTGTTGGGAATTAAGCAAACAGATACAATCATAAGCTTAAGCATTGACAAAGCCAGTTGGCATCCCAGAGGAGATTACGTTGCTGATCTTGTAGTATCAGCTACTTACTTAGTGATATTTACACGGACACTGATGTAGTGACATCCTGATCTAATTACATGTCAATAAACCACAATCCTGATGCACTGAGAAGATCAGAAGAGGATTACAAGAACTCCATTGGCAATCCTTAAAGCCTGGTGGATTCAACCTGGGGATTAGATTACCAGAAAAAGAACAAACTAGAAAGCACATGTGCTCAGGTGCCCCCCCACACACACACACACTATTCCCATGCCATAACCAAAGGCCAGCCCGCATTTTGACTCCTTCTTTCTAATATTTTGGGGTGATTATTTTTGGTCTCTTGGAGTCGAGCCTCTCTCTTTAAATCATCCTAAAAGAGATATTTCAGACACTATGTTTACACAGGCTGGCAGAAATGCTAATGATACTGAAGACTAGTCCTAAATTCCTATTTTTTATTCTCCCCAACCACTAATAGAAAAATTGGAACCTTCTTTCAAAAAAGAAAGCCCCCCCAACACCAACAAGAATCAAACAAAGGCAATACTAACAATCGATTACATTACTATAGTTTGTTATACTTACAAAGTATTTTATAAAGAGGACAACTATGAATATTCCCATTTTACTGAAGAGGCAACTAGGAATAAGAGAGGATAAGTGATATCTATGTTATTAAAAGAACACAGGTTTTCCAGTAAAAAGACTTGGATTCTTCTGACCTTTAGTACCTGTATGACATTGGATAACTCATTTAACTTCCCAGGGCCTCAGTTTCCTTACCTATAAAATGAGAGCGTTAACTAGATGGACTCGGTGGTCTCTCCCTATTCTAGATCTATCATTCTACTTTTCCAAGATACATTTAAGCCAGAACTTGTACCTATACATTCTGAAATAAAGCTTATAGTTCTTCCCACTGGATTACTTTTTGGATACAGGTTCTTGAGTACCTACACATATACATATGCTAGGAGTCATGTCTCAATTAAGGCAGAGTAATAGCTAGGCTTGTAAAAGGTATCTCAAAAGTTTCAGTGTAGCTTTAAGTTTTAAAAGCTTAAAACTGCATTAAGATTTTAGGACAACTTGTATATAGTTCACAAGTCTTCTGAATAATGAATATTACATTCGCCATGGTGATTTGATAGCATGATGGGTTGATTTTACATGTTGGGTTAGGCATTTGAAATTGGACATTCATTTATTTTAAAATAAATTTTCTATTGATATATTTTATATCACCTGAAAATATCCCATTCCCTCACTCTTTCCCCAAAAGACACCCCACATAACAAATTATATTTTAAAAAAAAAGGAAAAGGGAAAAAAATCAACAAAACTGATCACTAGATTTTAAAAGTTTGAAAATATATGTAAAATACCAAACCCACAGATCTTCCTCCTTTAAAAAGGAGTAGGGTGAAGTTTCAGACATTCATTTGTTTTAAGTTTTCAAATTATTTACAAGTACTAATTTTTCTCTCATTGTGCAGCTACCTATACTCTTCAAGTTGATATCAATATTAGCATTTCACATATTAAATTAAATTCTGAATCATAAGGCTGATTTAATAACCTTAGTATGGTATCATGTTAATTGATAACATAAGATTCTAGGAACAAAAAGGAAATACTCCATGATAAGACCATCTACTAGAAGTGGGTTTTCCTTTAAAGTCATTGCTAAGCAGTTCTTCCACTCTAATGCTTCATTGGCTGATAGATACAGGGCAGTATTTGTTGCATGGAGATTGACTACTAGTCTTCATCAGGAACCCTCTCACATATTCACACACTGTTTTTTGGACTTCATGCATTATATTTTGCAATAAGACAATACCAGCCAAATAAAGAGACCAAAAGTGTGGATAGAGAATGACCTTCCTCCTAAGATCTTGTTCCTATGATGGGAACAATGCTTCTGTGAACTCTATGGAACTCTGTTATCATTTTTTACAAATGACTCAATCATTCTACAAAGATCCTGCAAAGCTCTAGGCATTTGGGAGTTAAGATAATACTCTTTGGGAGTAGGATCCTAGCTTTGCTGAAACTCTTTCGTAGATAAAATAGTGCTTGGGATTGAGAAGATTCGAAAGAAACCTTTTAATGGAGAAATCTTTCTGGGTGTTACTGGTGGATAGAGGTGAAACAATTAGGAATGAGGAGATTCCAAAGAAACACTTTCCTAAAGACAAGAAGAGATCTTTCTTTTGCTGACGGACAGAGGTGAGAGAAGCCATGGATGATGCAGAGAGGGAATGAAGATAATGCTTCTGGAGTACACTTAGTTGGGCACAAAATAGGGCCAAGTTTCACTATAAGAAAGTATCAAAAAGCTGTGTCCTTGAATTGTTTCCATTTTGGACTACTTTTATAATTTTCTATTTTCTGCCAGCCTGCTAATGCAGGCTTCACAACTAAAGGTTCAAGTTTCTCCTAATATACTGCTGCCCTGTTTTGTGTTCAAGGCATTTTACTTTCCACCAAAAATTCAAATAAAACTCTCTTCTGGTAGCAAGAAGTCTCCAGACAATCAGATGCATATACACATTCACATGCCTATATCTGTTTCAATGAATTGAATCCTATGGATTAAAAAACTGTTAATGCTCCCTTTGATAATTTTCTGGCATGTTAAAATGACCCAGACAGCATCCTGGTTTCACCTCAAGAAGGAATGGATGCAAATCAAAGGCCTTGGGATGAGAAAAAACAAACAGCACATGCATTACAAAATTAGAACCAGAAACCTAGTCAAATTGACACCTGGGAGCAGGCCTGGAATATTTTCACCAGTTAGCTTTAACAAATAGAACTGCTTGGGAGAGGTCATGCCAGGGTTTCTAGAAGTGGACTGACATTAAAGGTTGCTGTAAAATTCAGAAAAACAAGATCTGAATGGTGATGAACACACATTTAGAACACCGCTTTTCAAACTTTTTGGTCTAGGGGGCCCTCTCCACTCTTAAAAATTATTGAACACCCCTCTACTCTGCCCAAGAGCTTTTTTGTTTTGGTTTGGTTTGGTTTTTTTGCAGGCAATGGGGGGTTGAGTGACTTGCCCAAGGTCACACAGCTAGTAAGTGTCAAGTGTCTGAGGCTGGATTTGAACTCAGGTACTCCTGAATCCAGGGCCGGTGCTTTAACCACTGCGCCATCTAGCTGCCCCCAAGAGCTTTTTTATCTAGGTTATATCTACTGAAGTTTATTAGAAATTTAAAATCTCTTAGTATAACTATGAAAACAATTTTGACCTCATGGACCCCTTGAAAGGGTGGACCCCACTTTGAGAACTGCTGGTTAAGAAAATGATTGGCAACAGAAAAACCCTTGATCTTATAGGCCCAAGATGTTCCAGATTGTGGAGCTGAATAATTGCTCCTGAACCTCCCTAAGAGGTTTCTGGAGGCTCACATTCATCTAGTGCTATACAGTTTGAAAAATTCCTTTCCTCACAACAAACCCATAAGGTAGATGATATCCCAAGTCTTGTTATCCCCACTTTACAAAGGAAGAAACTGAGGGAGAGAGAGATGAGTAACTAGCTGAGCCTAGCATTTAAGTAACACTTAAAAGTTTGAAAATAACTTTACATATTGGACCCTCACAATGACACTGTGAAAGTCAGTGATATCATTATCATGTTCATTTTATAGGTGTGGGAACTGAAGCTGAGAGAAAGTAAGTGACTTGCCCAGGATCACAAAGATAATAAGTATCTGAGGCAACTAATGTCAGAGCCTGGAATCACAGGGCTTGTTGTTCACTTGTGTCTGATTCTTTGAGACCCCATTTGGGGTTTTCTTGGCAATGATAATGGAGTGGTTTGCCATGTCCTTCTCTACCTCATTTATTTATTTATTTATTTATTTATTTATTTATTTATTTATTTATTTATTGGTGAGGCAATTGGGGTTAAATGACTTGCCCAGGGTCACACAGCTATTAAGTGTCAAGTATCTGAGGCCGGATTTGAACTCAGGTACTCCTGAATCCAGGGCCGGTGCTTTATCCACTGCGCTATCTAGCTGCCCTCTACCTCATTTTATAGATGAGGAAACTGAGACAAACAAGGTTAAGTGACTTGCCCAGGGTCACACAGCTAGTAAGTGTCTGAGGCCAGATTGGAACTCAGGAAGATGAGTCTTCCTGACAGCAAGGACATAATAAATTCTTATTGTTTGGTTGTCTCAAATTCAAGTCTTCTGTCTCTGTACCCCCTGTCCCTCCCAGAGGAAGCCCTGAAGAATCGACTTAATAACAAGAGTGTTGAAATGGGGGAAAGGAAGTGATAAGATATACCAAAATCGGACTCTCCCTGTAGCATCCTGCTCTCGTGTTGAGACACTATTGCTTTCCAGGTTTGGGATGTATCCATGTGGAATGCAGATCTGCCAAAATGAAATATGGTACACAATCCCAAGCAAATATACAGTGGGAAATTAGCCTAAAGAAAAGGCTGTGCCTGGTTTCCTGTGAGTACCTACATTATCTGCTACATGCTCACAGAAGAATTTTAATGCAATTTACCCGAGTGTGAGTATGGCGCTGATAAGCAGAGCCAATCTTTTGATTAACACCAAGGTTTCCTTGAGAAGATGCATAACTTATTTTGAAAAGTACACAAACAAATAGAAGGCACAGGATTCACAGCCTCTGCTTTCAGGGTCCAGAAGGGAGTCAAGCTTCCTTTTGGGGGCAAGATTATTGTTTCTGATTTCAATCCCTCACCTGACTAGATAGAATGGGATTGAATTCAGCATCCAGTCTCTGAAGCCTTATAATTGCCTAATATTTGACTCTCTGATTACAGTATTTATCTTTTAAAGGACCTGGATAAACATGCACAGGTGTAATATTTCCCCCTAAATGGCTTTCTTATCTCAGGCCTTTAGGAAACATTATAAAAGAGCTCTATTGAATTCAACTGGGATGTTATGCAGCTGATAAATATTTGTTGATCTTTACCCCAGAGGGTCTTTACCCACTTCAGGCCTGGATTAGTAATCCCTGTGTATCCTTAGTAGTTTATCTTAATTTACTAGGCTATTCAATGCTCTGGGATTCTTAAAGATGAATGGTGAGGGGCTATGTTAATAGAAGGAGACTATTAGGGAAAAAAAAAGAGGGCCAAATCAGAAATATGCTAATTGACAGCCGGTGTCACAAATTACCAAGTGCTTTGCTTTTGGCTCAGAAGTACAGGAACCTTCCCACCCGACCCCAAATCACATTTCACCCCTCTATGGCTTTCCTTTAATGTTGAACATCTGGGCTCTGGAAGGAAGTGCTTTGGGCATAGCATGGAGAATCATTCTGAAGCCTGTGTCTTGATTTCACATGAGTTTCACACTTCCTGAGACTTCCTGATGCAGCCTAGCCAGAGTAGGCTTCACACTGAGGCTCATAAGCATTTTTAGGACCTTGGTTATAACTGAAAAGCGCCAACCTCATTCAGTTGGCAAGAAGTAGCAAATCATATTCTGAAAGTCATTGATAATACATAGGTACTTAACTAACAAAGGTACCCCAGGGATTTTCTAAAATGTCTATGATTCTATATCATAACTTGTCCTGATAAAGCATCACAATAGTGCATCTCTGTTAAAAACAGGTAACTATTATTGGCATTGCTTGTCTTTGTTTTTGTTTTGTTTTTTGTTTTTTGCAGGGCAATGAGGGTTAAGTGACTTGCCCAGGGTCACACAGCTAGTAAGTGTCAAGTGTCTGAAGCCAGATTTGAACTCAGGTACTCTTGAATCCAGGGCCAGTACTTAACCACTGCGCCATCTAGCTGCCCCTGCTTCTGTCTTTGTTCTGGTGTTATTGCTGAGTACACCAAGGTTTCTGTGTGTACCTTCACCACAATCAAATACCTGAGTTCATAATAGCCAAGATCTGGCCTGAAGACTATTCATGTTACAAAGAGCTAAGGATATGGGGTAAAAGGTTGGAATAGAACAGGGTTTTTTTTTAATTCTTATTTGTCATTGATCTCCATGGCAGTCTAGAGAAGGCTATGGACCCCTTCTCAGAATAATGTTTTTAGATACATAAAATAAAATGTTGAATATGATAAAGAAAACCAATTATGTTGAAATAAAGTTATCAAAATATACATATTTTATAAACAAATTCATGGTACTCAGGTTAAAAACTCTCGGAACAGATGAACTGTGAGATCTCTTACAGGTGTAAGTTTTTTTGCTTCTGGGAGCAGTGTCTACTGTCATTCCCAACATGTGTAGCAGTCTTTACAAGTTTAACTACTTTCTCATATTTCTGAGGAAGTTTAAGTGTGGCCAGGTGAAAAGTAGACTCCCAAGCTGACTGATGTAGAGCCAGATGGAACCTTAGAATCATTAAATCATTGAATCTTACTTCATTGATTCCATCCCCTTCATATTACAGATAAGGCAACTAAAGTTCATTGACTTGTGAGGGGTAGAGATTTGTAGTTGCTCAGTCGCATCCAATTATTCATGACCCCTTTTCTTGGCAAAGATACTGGAGTGGTTTGCCAATTCCTTCTCCAGCTCATTTTACACATGAGGAAATTGAGGCAAAGAGAGGTAAGTGACTTGCCCAGGATCACACAGCTAGTAAGTATCTGAGGTTGGATTTGAATTTGGGAAGATGAGTCTTCCTGACTCCAGGTCCAGCACTCTATCCACTGTACCACATAGTTGCCCCTAAATCAGAGGCAGAGTGGGGCCTGAGAGACCAGTGAATGCTTTGGTTCAAACCAAAGATATTCACTGAGGTAGGGACTGTGGTGGCCAAACCTATTCTAGCTTCCTGAGAGTCTTCCTTAAGATTGCATAGCTTCTTGAGGAGGAAGGGTCCTTGGATAACACCTGATCTTTCCTTCTCCTGGCTATGAGTGGCAGGCATCTATGACATTGTGTTTTGTTTTGTTTTGTTGACAGGGCAACGAGGGTTAAGTGATTTGCCCAGGGTCACACAGCTAATAAGTGTCAAGTGTCTGAGTCCGGATTTGAACTTAGGTCTTCCTGAATCCAGGGCCAATGCTTTATCCTCTTCGCCACCTAGCTGTCCCCATCTATGACATTGTGATGGTTCATTCTAGGGCTTTGATCCCTATCCATTCACAGAGTTTGAGGGGCCATGTGTATTTTGCCATCCTAAGAGAAACTTGAATATCGATGTCATTAAGTAATATAATAATAACAATAATGATGATACTCTTCATTAATTATGGTTGTTTTGTGGCTAATGTTTTGTGGTTTTTGTGAAGTTGTAGCCCTGCTGCTGCTGTCTTGCAGTGTAGGTCCTCTTTGGGCTGACAAGAGGAAAAGGGGGAGAAGACAGTTGCTTTCATGAAAATGCATCAAGCCACTAATGAGAAAGATTTCGTTTTAATAAGTTGACTTAAATAGAAATTGACCTTATATGGGGCATATTGGGAGTTGTTCATGAATAGGGCCTAAAACTGCAAATGAAAACGACAAAGCCATAAATCTAATTATTTTCCTCCTCCAGCCCCCATAGTTTAAAATAAGAAGCTCCAACATGCAAACAATACAAAACATCAATGGAAATGAAGTTTAATGGGGGATAGAGACTATATCAAATAAAAGAATGTCATTTAATAGGCTAATATCCTACATTAAGCTTAAAAAACAGAAACCTGATATAAATTCTGGGCTGAACACATCCATTTGTCTAATTTCCTTGCTTTAAAAATTAAGCATTATTTAAATGTCTCTTAATGCTGCAATTGTTCATCCCCTACAAAATGAAAAGATGAATCTTTTCTCACATTTTAAAGGAAAAAAATAATAAATTGCAGCCCAAAGATACATCTTTGATTGTATCTGAATTTGCTGTTTATGGTGAACCTGTTTTCAGAGAAAAACGAGCTGCATTAGGACAGAGATTAATGCACTAGCCATCTTCCTTAACATTATAAATACTCATATGGGAGTATTTTATTTACTGCCATTAATGTCTTCCTAAAAATGGGAGCATGCTTTAAGGGACCATCCCACATATCACACTGCAGAATGAGGCTAGGAATACTTGCTTGGTATATTTCTGAGTAGGTGAGTGGGCATGGGGTTGGGTTCTCACTTGAACTGTGTGACAGGGCATTGCATTCTTTCCTTGTTGCAAGAGAAAACAAAACAGCATTAATATAATCTTGACACTGAAAATTAGTTTTGGTGTGCAGTCTTGAGCCAAGGCCTTTACATATTAATCACTGACCACTTTTACTACATGAACCTTCTGGGGAATTGTTTGGTGTCTTGGTTGTTTTTTTTTAAAGCAAAGAAAACAAATTAAATTCTGTAACTTTGTAAGCTATACTTAAATACAAGACAAATAATTTGATGGTTTAAAAGACTCATTGACAAAGTCTACACCTCCTCTGTTGGAAAGGGAAAAAAAGTGTTTGGATGATTTTTTTTTTAAATATAAAAAGCTCTGAGTTCTCTATAAACATTATTTGGTAGTGAGTATTCTTGATGCACAGAGAGGGTGAGTGACTTGAGAAGGTCATGCAGTTGTGCAGTTGGCACATAATGGGTGTAGAACATAATTTTTTAGGTACTATTTTAAACAACTGTTAAAAAATGAGAGATGAGAATACTCTCAGCATACAAGGGGAAGAACTGATACTGTGTAAACAGCATACCTTTGACTGACAGAAGGATAATAAAAGTAGATATATTCCTTACTCTAGTTTTCACTACTCAATAGTTTAAGCTACCACTGACAACACAAAAGGGGATCCAGTGATGAACTTGCTCAGAGAATAGAAAATCACTTTAAAACTTAATTTCACTTTATGGGCCCCACTTTGGGAATATGTATTGTGTTTCCATTAGCTCTAAAAGGCAACTGCCTTCCCCATCCTCCCACAGGCAAGTCAGAAAAAGGGACCACCCTTTATACTATCCATCCACAAATTTTTATAAGTAGGAACTAAATGCCAAGTACTGTTATAATATAACAGACTGGCAGAAGCAGGCATAGAAAGGCAGGCAGAAACAATGAGAGATAAAGACAGAGAAAGAAGAGAGGGAAAGAAAGAGAGCAAGCGAGAGAGAGAGAGAGAGAGAGAGAGAGAGAGAGAGAGAGAGAGAGAGAGAAAGAAGGGGAGGGGAGGGAAGAAGAGTAGAGTATAGGTAGTGAACTGTGTTTCCTAGGAGTCCACAGAGACCTCAAATAGTCAACTAGGAGACCAAAAAAGGGGTAGGATGTGACAGTCATTCAGTCATTCAGCTGTTTAGACAGAAAAGGAAAACCATTCTGATGTTGAATGATTATATACTCCCATTGGTCTGAATAAGGAGGAATCCAAATAAATAATCCAACAGGTATAATATTTTGCAAAATCCATATCAGATAGTGTGATAATTGCATCTTTGAAAATAGGGATTAGATTTTTGGAGGCTACCTCAAAAGTATATACTATAATATACACCAGATATGTCCACTAGCAATGAGAATAAACTCTTGAACACCAGACATGGTGAATGAAATTGAACTAAATTATCTTTTTTCCCTTATCCCCACTTGCTTGTTCCTCTTTGTCTGAGAGGCTACTCCAAATGTGTCACAACTGTTATGGGTAGGGGTAGAAAGTAGCATGGAATTAAATCAAGTGATACAGTAAAGAATAGTGAGAACAAAAGAATATGTAAATATAAGTATACACTTAAATAATTTTGACCCTAGGTGATATTATAGCCTGATAATCAGAAAAAGAACGATTTACTCAGATACCATCTTTCATGTTCTCTTTTGCGATAAAATAATGGGACTTTGCAGATGCTCAGGAGCCCCACCTGAAGATTGATTTGGAATTGATTGAATTGGGTGAGACTGAGAGACTGAGAACCTACTTAATGATGATTAAATCAGGACCACACCTGGCTGGCCCTGAGTAGGTGTTGTTCTCAGAAGTTGAAACTAATTAAGGTTGATTAAATTGAGACCACATGTGGCCAACCCTGAGTAGAGGCTGTGGACTTCGACATCAACAGACCACCACTCTTGACCAATCATCTTGAAGAATCTCCAATTTTGGGGAGGAGGACAGGAAATAGGAAGCTGAGGCTAGTGGACTGGAGCTTCCTCTTTTGGTTTGAGACATCAGCTTGGCGGCAGAACTTCACATGGGCTGCTAGGAAAGCTTGGATTTCCATGCTATAAGGAATCTGTTCTCAATCTTTCTCTCTCTTCACTATCTTATAATGTATCTTTTCAAATATCCTTAAAAGCCTAAACTCTTGCTGAATTTATGAGTGATTTTAGTCAGCTTCCCCCCAAGACTGGGGGGTGGGGCTCAGATTAGAACCCACAGTTTAGATTTTTAAACAGCACACTTTATAAGATGAATGAATTAATCTTATACTTCTTCAGTTGCCCATGCAAGGCTCAGACATAGGCTGTGGGATGGGGTTTTTGTTACAGGAGTGCCAGATAATTCATTAAGAAATCTATTGACTCAGTCAAGTTCATAGGGGATTAATTTGTGTGCTGAACCTGGAATTTGTCTCAAAGCCTATAAATTTAATATTTTCCTTTTCTCTTTGTATCCCTACTATTGTGTGGTACATTTTAAAGGCTTAATAATTGCTTGTTGGTTGATTTCCTTATAATAAAGCCGGGAAATGTTTTTTTTGTTGTTGTTGTTTTTGTCTTAAATTTTCTCAATTAAGAACTATTTTTTCTCCACCGCTCATGAAAAAACAAAATACCAAAAAATCCCACTTTGGAACAATTATGAATTATCAAATAAAACAAATTCTCCCATTGATGGTATCCAAAAATTATATCTTATCCAACACTCTGGGTCCATAACCTGTCAGAAGATGGGTAGCAAGTTTCATCACTGGCCCTCTGGAATTGTAATTGGTCATTGAATTGATTATAATTTCTAAGTTTTTCAAAATCGTTTGTCTTTCCAATGTCATTTTAATTATATCAAATGTTCTCCTAGTTCTGCTCCCTTCATTCCACATCAGTTCATATAAGTTTTCCCACATTTTTCTGAAACCATCCCTTTTGTATTTCTTAAAACGATTCCATTCCATTCCATGCATTTATAATATTCTTTGTTTAGCCATTCCCTGGTTTATAGACACCCTCTTAGATATCAGTTCTTTGCCTGTACAAAAAGAGCTGCTACAACTATTTTTGTACATATCACTTCTTTTTATTTATTTTTTTATCTCTAGGATATCTTTAGTTGTGGTATGAATGGTTTAAAGCCAGGAAATTTTCTATAGGCAATAAGTAATCAAGAGTTTCTGCACTAAAAAGCATAGATTATAAATATGGAGCTGGAAGGGACCTTTTGTACCAAGTCTCCTGTCTCATTATGGCACATAGGTGGCAAATATACATTCTTTTATCTGTTCTAAAGGAGTTTTAATGGAGAACTAGAGCTTCATTATATGGTTTAGGAAAACAAAAACTCGCCATCAAATAATTTGATTCTTGGGTTCTCAAAGGCAAATGCAAGCTCCAAAAGGTCCTACCAATACTTTGAGGATGGGCCCTGTGAGAGGGCGTGTCTTTGTTCTTTGAGGAGCATTTTAATTAAGGCCCATTTTCAGGCTGGTTACAGGACAAGGAAGTAGTCACACAGATCCTCAAACACCACATACTAAGTTTTAGGTGAGGGGCAGCTAGGTGGCGCAGTGGATAGAACACCTGCCCTGGACAGGAAGACCTGAGTTCAAATCCGGCCTCAGATACTTGATATGTACTAGTTGTGTGATCCTGGGCAAATCACTTATCCCCAATTGCCTCACCAAAAACAAAACAAAACAAAAGTGTTAGGGGGGTTACAATCTGAATCAGTGAAGTGCCCATAACAATAAAATCACAGATCCCTCCCTGCCTGTAGCTCTTAAGACTTAAGGTCAGGTGCTCCATCATTTTTCATCTTTGAATTCCTAAAGCTGTGTGCTTTACACATAGTCGGTGTTTAAAGTCTGGCTGAATTGAATTGAAAATATGGTTTTCCTTTAAGCCCTGTCTACAACCCTAAATTAAACACACACTATGCCCACTAGCCTTATGATCCCCCTGGTTTGTTTAGCACCGCACCTGCAAAACTAATTCTCTCACCTGATGACAAGTTTAGGGACCTATAATTCATCCACTCAACAACCAATATTTATAAAAATATTGGGTATTGCAGAGTATCAGGTCTGAGAGAGCTGAGTGAAAAATTCAGGGGTGGGGGTAGGAGGGCAACCATACTGGAGAATGAACTCAACTAGCTTCCTCTTCCTTGGCCCCCCACCAAGCTGATCCAAGGGCACAGTCTCCATCAACTTCAAAGGAAGATCTGTGCTTGGCTGAGCTCCATGGGGCACAGAGTGAGATGAGAAACAGGCCCAAAGAGTGGAACTCTGCACATCAATGGCCATGGAGCTGACCTGTGACCACCACACCTGGTGCACACTCCAGGGCTAAGATGCTTGTTTTCACTTGGCAGGCCACCATGTGGGAGAGAGACTGTAACTGCTCTATAGGGTCAAGCAGGTGCTACTTTGATGGCCATGCCCATGGGGCAGCCAGAGGCTTAAACACAAAGTGATGATAAGGAAAACAAATAGATAGGCTAGGGTGGAGGGGGGAAGCTTATAAACACATTCCAAACCATTCAAATAAATAAACAAAAACCTCTGAGCTCTCTGCCCCCCCACCCCCTCTCCTTTACCTCCTCATAAAAATGAATCTTATTTCATCACTAAATCCCCTGTTGCAGAGTAGAAAAATTTTAAAAGAAGACCCAAAAAACCAGATTATGCAGTGAGACTCAAACTGTTTGGTGACCAGTGGTTGCCATATAATTAAGGTTTTACTCTCTATGAAAACTCCTTTAGAGCAAATGAAAAGAATCTGCATCTTCACACATCTACAGAGGAACTCTGTTTACACCATTCCTTATCCTCAGCCCTCTTTTGCTTACAGTTGTATACCTTTTTATGGTTCAATATTTACAAGAGAACTGCAAAATTAAAAGAGATCCCATGGTTACAGAAGACAACATAATTATAAGGGTCAACTTGATAAGACATATAATCTTCAGAAACCTGCAGGTTTGCCTAATAAAATATTTATATCAGTCACTGTTGGACACCCAGAGAGAGTAATGTAAATGAATTACTCAACCTCAACTTTCCCGTATGTGCAGAAATGTCAGGGAAGTGCCTCATTCAAGGGGGGAAAATACCTATGTAACTAATAAATGGCCTTGGGGGGAGGCACAAGGTATCGACACTAGAAGAAATTAATGATGAATAATGACTCTACTGTATCATGTTTGATTCAAACCTCTGTTAGAAAATTTGAAGAAAATTATATCATTTTTAGTCCTTCTTTCTCATAAAGAAGCAGGGTAATTACTAAAGAAATCTGACTCACATACTCACCAAAACCCTCCATTATTCCCAAACACTAGGCCTTAAGTTCAATTCAGGAGCTGAAGGAAGGAAAGTCTAGCTGAGTAATTCTCTATTCCCAGCTCAGGCTTCCAAAGGTTGTTTTCAATATAGTATCAATGTTTACTTTTGGAATTCTGTTACAAAGATCAGAAAATCATAATTCTTCAGAAGATATTTAGTCCATAAATGAGGAAGCTGAGGCCGGAGAAGGATAAATGACCTGTCCGATCTTGATTTAAACCCAGGTCCTCCAACCTCAGTGAAACCAAAGCCAGTGGTTTTTGCACTATACCCAATTGTTTCCCTGTATATCCAACTTGAATTTTACATTGAAAAATACTAAATATCAATAATAACAATGCCATAAGCAACAGAATGGACCATGCGCTTCACAACTTGAATTCATATTTGGTTTCTTCAAGAGATGCAATTCCATTAAATTCAATAGATATTTAATAATTTCAATACTATGTTTAAGGCACTATATTCTTAGAGATACAAAGAGAAAATTGCCCATTCTGCTGGAGGAAAACAATATATTGATAAACAGACACAAGTTGATTTAGGGAGAAAGGGGGGAAGAGGAAGAAATGGAGAAGAGAGGATGAAGGGAAAGAGAGAGGGGGGAGGAGAGAGAGAAAGAGAGAGACACAGAGAGAGACAAAGAGAAACAGAGAGAGACGGAGAGAGAGAAAGACAGAGACAGAGAGACAGAGAGAGAGAGGGAGAGAGACAAAGAGAAACAGAGAGAGACAGAGAGGGAGAGAGAGAGACAAAGAGAAACAGAGAGAGAGAGAGAGAGAGAGAGAACTCAGAATCAAAAAGAGCACCTGAAACCTTCTTGGGCTAGAGAATTTATATTTTTTTATGTGAGAGACAGTATGATGTAGTGGATGGAAAGCTAACCTCAGAGTCAAGAAGACCAAAGTTCCAGTCTTCCATCTATTCAGGCCCCACACTGGCCATGTGACTAGACAAATCATAACATCTCAGTGCCCCTGCTAAGTGTCTAAGTCTATATGCTGCAGAAAAGTTGCCAGAGAAAGTGCCTTCTTCACCTTGAGCTCCCTAAACTAAGGAAATCTCAGTCCTGGTAAAAAAAAAATACCCATCAAGAAAAAAAAATTATTTTTACTTTTTTTCTGAGTATGCCTACAAGTCATCATAAACTTTTCCAGATGGAAATAACTTTGGATATAATCTACTAGAAATAATCTCATTTCACATATGAGTAAACTAATGCTTGACCAAGGTCACATTGCTAGTTAGTAGCAGAGACATGACTAGAACTCAGATCTCTTGTTCTTGATGATATCACAATTACCCTATGAAAAATAAAATGACCATGTGGTATTTTGGCTGCATTGATGGAACTTAGAGGTAGTTCATATTTTATGGGTTGCCTCTAGTATCCAGAGGAGTTACTGCTTTTTAAGGGAATAAATGTGACTGAAGGGCTCATGTAGGGATTTTTTTTTCCCTTGGCATATGTTAATGCCACAGAGATGTTAAATTATGTGCATTTCGCCAGAATTATCATTCCAGAAAGGCACATCCAACTTGAGAGTTGACAGGAATTTTTTTAAGATAAGGAAGGAGGAAAGGGCATATTCCTGCCTTAGATTGTTAAATGTGATCTAATATGCTGAGTGTCATCTGTTACTCTATCAGCTAATCAAGACATACCCATACAACTCCACTAGTAATCAACATAATTAATAAGCATTTTTATTGCACTTTATAACACTCAACAAGCTTTACTGTCATTTTTTTACTAGACGTTCTTCGCAGCCCTGTTAACTGCCCCATTTTACAGACAGAGAAACTGAGACAGGTCTATTTAACCGCCTATGACAAATGTCTGCATTTGGACCAGGTCACATTCAGTCAACAAGAATTTATTAAATGCCTGCTGTGTACCAAGTAGTCTGCTTGGGATGCCAAGAAAGGCAAAAGGCAATTCCTGTTCTCAAAGAGTTCACAACCTAATCGAGGAGACGATATGCAAATAATCCCAGCAGAAAGTGGGATACTAACTGCAATCTGAAGGATGCCAGGAGGTAGAGATGAGGAAGGAGAGTATTCAAGGTATGGGGGAAGGAGGGAGTGAAGTCAGAAAGAATACCTAAAGCCAAGGGACAGACTGTGTCTTGTTCAGGAGGAGGCCAGTGTCACTGGATCAAAGAGTAGTAGGGTTTTGTTGTCATTCAATCATTTTTCAGTCACTTCCAGCTTTTTGAAGAATTATACAGTACAACAAAACATCATTGTTTCTGGTAACTTTCTTGGCCTAGTGACACTTCCTCTTAGGAATGAAAAACAATTCACTTAAAGTGAAAATAAGAATCATAATTTGTCTCCAGTATTTCTGTATAATCCTAGGTCCCACTAAAGTGGTTTCCTTGCTATAGGCACTGCTAACCAGTCAATTGTTATTGTTATTATTGTTATTATTATTATTATTTTCAGGGCAATGAGGGTTAAGTGACTTGCCCAGGGTCACACAGCTAGTAAGTGTCAAGTGTCTGAGGATGGATTTGAACTTAGGTCTTCCTGAATCCAGGGTCGGTGCTTTATCCACTTTATCCACCTAGCTACCCCTAGTCAATTATTATTTATCAAATAATGCTTAGCTTTCATTTTGGATAACACACTTTGTCCCTGGGTTCTGAGAGGCAATACTATGGGTTTGTGATCTTTTTTCTAGTTTTACCAGGCTGAAAAGGCATTGAATATGATGGACTGAGGAATGAATGGTATTCATACCTTCACTATGAGGATTCATGAAACGTTTTGAGGGTAGTGACGGTTTCAGTTTTTCTTTGTTTTCCCAACACCCTGAAAAGATTCTGGTACACAGTATATGCTTAATAATTTCCTGTTGTTTGTCTGATTAATTAATTGATTTGTGCATCAGAGTTCAGAGACACGTATCACCAGAAGGATGTCTCATAGTTTTCAGCCACATCAATATAGAATGACTCTTTCTTAAAGTATGAAGTTAATCCATTAGTGGAGAAAGCCCCCACCTCCATAGCATCGTTGAAGTAATGAATGTGCCTTCCCAAATAATGGGTCGCAAACAAAAGAATCTAAATGGTTTTTTGCACATGGTCATAGACAGCAGCAATAACAACTGACATTTTTTACAGTACTTTCAGACTTGCATAAAGCTATTTTTCTTTAACCTAGATTTTATCATTCGAGCCCTACAAAAACACTGTGAATTAGATACTACAGGTATTATCCCTTGAACAGATGAGGAAACTGAGGCTAAGAAAGATTAAGTGATATACTCATGTCCATGCAACTACTGAGTGTTGGAAATCAGATCTGAAGCTATGGCTTCCAGACTCTCCTGATTCCACAACATCAAACTGTCTTTCAACATTAGTGTCCTATCAATTGGATCTTGTGTTAACTTAGGAAAGAAACTACACTGCCCGGTTGGCTTGCTTTTGCAAACTCACAAAGTTTTGTGAGTTAACAACTGAGCAGAACAGAAAAGAATGTAGCATTTTGGGCTAACTCTTAAATGAAGCCAAGAACCCAAGAAGTGAATGTGAGAAAGGAGAACTTTTCTTCTTTGTATAAGGAATAGTAAAGAGTGTGTGAGGGAGGTGGCTGAGCTAAGCATAAGAAGAAAAGCAAGATATGAAGGGAACAGGTTGTGAAGGGCTTTAAATGCCAATGAGAGAATTTTATATTTGATCTTAGAAGCCACTGGGAGCCAATGGAGTTTACTGAGTAGGTAGCTATGCATCAGGTAAACCCTCTAGGACTTAACTACCAAGTCATAGACAGGTTTCAATCTGCTTTCCTGGCTGGGGATCCCACACAGCGAATTCTGTGGAATAATGACCCTTTATGTATTCATACATAAAAAGAAAAGTGTTGGACTAGAAAAATGTTAATGATTCTAAAAACCCTAACATTCTGTGTTTCTCTGACAGTAGAGGCATTGTTTTTAAATGAATATCAAAATTGCCAGGTCATCTGAATTATTTAAATCCTGTAGTATAAAGATAACATGGAGAGGCAGCTAGGTGGCGCAGTGGATAGAGCACCGGCCCTGGAGTCAGGAGTACCTGAGTTCAAATCCGGCCTCAGACACTTAACACTTACTAGCTGTGTGACCCTGGGCAAGTCACTTAGCCCCAATTGCCTCACTAAAAAAAACCAAACAAACAAACAAACAACAAAAAAAAGATAACATGGAGCAATGAAGAGAAAGCTAGTATCAGCATCAGGAAGATCTTCATTCAATGATCCTTTCTGATAGCACTATCTGAGCCTGTCACAATCTCTCCATGCCCCAGGCAACTCTCTGAGACTACAAATTAAAGTGAAGGTACCACTCTCCTTTGATAGAGGAAGTCCCTAACTGGGAACTATGCCCATGAAATCACAGATTTGGCTTTAAAAAAAAAAAAGATTAAATTAACAGAGTAGTGAATAAACCCTCCCTCATGATTCCTTTTTTCTTTTCTTTCTCTTTTCTATTCTTTCCAACCTATAAAGAAATTAATGTAATCATATACTAAAGCAAGGGATTCTAACCTTTTTTTGAGTCATAGACCCCTTTAGCAGGCTGGTAATACCTTATAGACCCCTCTTCAAAATAATATTTTATGTCTATAAAAATCTACATAAATACAGTAACTTAAAGTTATACATTATAGAAATAAAATTCAGGAACTTCAGAAAGCTTATCCTTTAACTGAATCATGGATATGAACATAATTTTATTGAATGTTAAATATACAAAGAAATAATATATTGAAATGTGAGGCATTTATTATGAAAAACTAAAAAATGTTTTCATTTCTAAGCACTTAATAAATGCTTTTTTGATTTCCTGAAAAAATAACATTTTAAAATTCATAAAATGCATATATAATTACAAAGTAAATACATTATATAAAGAGATATATATTTAAATTCATAGACCTTAGGTTAGGAACCCCTATACTAAAGAAATTCAAAGCAAGAGGAGGAATGTATTCCCTTTTACCCCAAATGTGGCCCCCAGTGAAAAATCTTACCATGAAACAATCTCACTATAATAATTCCAGAGAATGAAAAACAATGTTCCATTGACAGAGGCTCTCAGACTGCCTAGCAATATAATTTACAGATGGCATAAGACACCTGATGTCACTTTTCTCCACATCTTATAAATGCTGTTCACAGTGGTCAAAAGGGTACTTAATATCACGTTGCATGGGATGGTCCAGTGATTAGCGATTACTGGGAAGAGGTACTGAGCTGGATTAATTGGCTGCTAACGTATGACACTGACAGACATCCATTACCTTATATAATGGGCATTAATACACAAGAAAGCACTAAGGGGTGAGCTGCCTCTTCAACTCCTACTGGAAGGTATGTTAAGTGTAGGTCATTGGGAAAATACTGAGAGTCAAAGAAAAGAGACAGTAATTTTGATATTAGCTCTTCGAATAAATAGCCATCCAGTTAACATCCAAAAAAGTCCTTTGGATGCTACTCTGTGTTCTCTTGATTCTGTTTACTTAACCATCACTGTCAAATTTTCTTCCATATCAGAAAGTCTAAGTGGTGATTTGTGTATTTGTCCATTTTAGTAACTTTGATCTAGTGCATTATCTTCAGCAGATCAGACTGGCTTTTATAAGGAGGAAAATATCCATATATTTTGAACTGGAAGAAATACTTCCTAATCCAGAGAAAGGCATTTTTCAAGGTTACCTGGAGCTTAGAGGAAAATTTCCTCTGGAATGGGCAAGGAGAGGGAGATAATGGTTTCTTCTACATTACCCATGGAGAACAATTCCTTATGAATGGCATACCTCAGTGCTCTTATATCAGAAGATAAACACCTGAAAAGTACAATAATTTTCATTTGTTCCTTCACATTTTTTGCAGAGATTGGAGGAGACAATTAAAATTACCTCCTACTTTATCATATTCTAAGAAAATTTAGGATGATAGTTCTAGAGCTAGCAGGAAATTCAGAGAGCATCTACTCCAACTCCTTTCATTTTAAAGATGAACAAATTGTATGCCAGGGGTGTTAAGTCATTTACCCCAGGTCAAACAGGTAGTGTCAAAGGCAGAATTTGAATGCAGAATCACTGCTTTTTCTATTGTACTTCTAAGTCTCCAAATTGGAAGAGAATAGATTCCTTTATCACAAAAATAAGATTGCTGATTTATAAAATGAAGGTGGGGGACTTGAGGACTTCTAAGGTCCAGCTGACTTAATATTTCTTGACCTTAGTTTCCTCACTGGTAAAATGGGGGAAATAGTATCACCTACCAGACAAGGTTGTTGTGAGGACCAAACAAGGTAATATATGTAAAGTGCTTTGCAAATATTAAAGTGCTTCATATAAATGTTAACTATTATTACTGCTATTATTAATTCTATGGTATTGGTTGGATGAAAAGTGTCTCTTTCTTTAAAAGGGGAAAAAAAGTAGATGGAAGAATAGCATAATGGGAAAATCCCAGGACAGAATCAGGAATTAGAGGGCCTTATAATACCTTTGCCACCAAGTACCCACATAACCTTGAGCAAGTCACTTTATTTCTTCATCTGCAAAATTAGGGGACAGAAAGATTACTTTTAAGGGCTTTCTGACTCTTGTAATGATTAGAATGATGCCACCTGCTGGAGAGCTACTGTAGGAAAGCTCCGCCATGAGGAGAAGATGCCTGAGGGCAAGCCATGTGGCTTTTCTTTGGTGTTAGGAAGTGACCTTTGCTTGTGGGAGGAAGAATGGGCGAGGCTGGCTTTCTCCCTCTCTTTCATCAGGACTCTGGTGGAGAGTGGAGCTAGAAATGCACTCTCCCTTTAATAGATAGATGAATCTAGGCCTTTCTCTCTTTACCAAATTCTTATTCTCCTTAATAAGTGCTTAAAAGTATAACTCTTGCTAAAGCTTATAATTTATTGGTGACCACTCATTAGATATTTTAGACAGACTACCTAGAATTTTAGCCCCTTACACTCTAAAAGTTCTAAGATGAGTCTAGCTGATAATAGATACCTGGGAAGATAAAGTAAGACAAGAAGGGATGAATTAGCAATGAATGATCTGTAAGAGCAAAGATTCTAGGAAGTAACGCAAAGAGGACACCATCTGTGGATGGTGCCAGACAATTTAATTTCCTTCTACGATGGGGATATGAATAAGCAAAGTAATAGTTTGCATTATTATCTTGCATTCTATCTTAATTTCAATAGGGGTTTTGATTCCCATTGTCTCTCCATATATTCTCCTACAGAGTTAGAGAGGCTGAGTAAAAAACTGATTTAAGCGTTTTTAAGATTATGACTCAGCATCACACTAGAGAGAAGATATCTTGCAGTGTCTCTGTCTGTAGGAATCAGTCCTAGAACTGATTGAACATAATATATTTCCTGAAGACTGGAAAAAGAAATAAAGAATACACTATTAAAACTTAGAAATGATATTAACTTACAGAGTATTTCATATAGTCTGGAAAGCAGAAACTAATTTTTAATGATCTAGATAAATTAGAAAAAATGGATCTAAAACCACTATAAGAAAGTTGGACAGTGGTATTCCATGATTCAAGATTCAAAGTAATGTAACAATATCAGAAAAATATTGGTATTAAACATATGGAACTATGTTTTGGGGGAGAAGCTTGGGACCATTTAAGGAGGTTTTCAATTTTTGTGATGCAACTACAAGTTACAAATTGAATGATCAATCTTTATCCACTAACGTTTTCCTATGTGGATGATTAGGGGAAATACTTTTGAGCAATTATGAATCTCTTTAAGAAGACTCTAGGGGCAGCTAGGTGGTGCAGTGGATAGAGCACCGGCCCTGGAGTCAGGAGTACCTGAGTTCAAATCCGGCCTCAGACACTTAACACTTACTAGCTGTGTGACCCTGGGCAAGTCACTTAACCCCAATTGCCTCACTAAAAAAAAAAAAAAAAAGAAGACTGTAATGTTTTGGGATTATTGCAACTGGCACATTCTCATGCTCAAATAGAAGGACCTGAAGTACTTGTACCATGTACAAGGGAATTCTTTTTCCATAGAAAAATACCTCTGACTTTGGGAAATGTAATACTTTTTGGAAGAAAGCAATTGAAAATCTGATTCTTAACAAATAAAGGGTTATCAGATCATAGCTCCAGAACTTGAAGAAACATTTGAACAAGTCCAACCACCTCATTTGATAAATGAAGAAAATGGCACTCATAAGGGTTAAGTGACTTAGCCCAAAAGAAACAATGTGCAACCACAGAACCACAATTTATACTCAGCTCCAAGACAAAGTACTATTTTTACTATTAAAAAAAACTTAACCCCCCCTCCCCCACAAATCTATAGCATTACCTGTTATCCCTGTGCCTATATCCAGTCTAGAAAACAAGCCAAATCTTCTTAGAGGTTCTGTCCCACTTGGAACTAAATGATCCTCACAACTCATTCAGCTAAATAACCTCACAAGTTAAAGGACATGAAGAATAGGGGACTCTAGCTCTGAATCATAGAAGGAATAGGAACCACAAGGAAACCTGGCTGTTACATAATTGGATACTGGAAGCAAAAATGTGATAGAAAAATCACTGGATTTTGGTGTCAAAGAAATTAGATTTTAATTCCAGGTTTGCTACTTACCAGCTATGTGTCTTTGGGCAAATAACAACCTCAATGGATCTCAGTTTAATTCGCATCACACACATGCAAAGATACATACATACATTAACATGGTAAGTAAGTATCATAGGATCATAAAATTATGAAATTTAGAGGTGGAAGGATCATTACATTAAATCATGAAAGGACTGGTAAAAATCCTTCCCACCTCTAAATTTTATGATCCTATAATACATAATTACCATGTTAGTGTGTGTGTGATGAGAATTAAACTATATGAAATATCAAGGAATACTCTCAACAGTGATGCTGTTTATAGATCCTAGAGAATTAACAAAGAGAAGAAAAAAAAGCAAAAAAAAATTGATTTGGCTGTGCAAAAGTAATACTAATTGCAGCCATTTATTAGAACTGCTTACCATTTATGGCTAATTATCATATGCACAATAACTTATGCATATCATTAACATGTGACAGATTAATTTTTATTTGATTACAGCACTAAGCTCCATGTCATGTATGCTCAATCTCCTTCTGCTTATGTAGTATGGTTGTCTGCTCATGACTTAAAAACATTTAGAGGGCACATTGCTGGAGGATCTTAATGAAACAAGACTAAGCAACATAGGCCTATTATCGGGGGGGATTTTGGTATTTTGGAAAGCAAAAAAAACATAGTAAAGATACTTGAAAGAGTAAACTAAGAATCACACAGAATGAGAAGGATTGGATGGGCAGAGGATTGGTGAGATCAGGAATGTACTGGAATCAGTGATTACTTGCTCTCCTCTTTAAATCTGCGATTTGAGCATTCAAACCACAGAAATCAGCACATATTACAAATCAGGGCTTGATTTATTGTTTCATGGTTGTCTAGACTAAGGAAGGTAATGAAGAAAATGTTAATAATGAAGATTAAATGTAAAAGTGTATGGAGGAGGTATTACCCTCCCCAAAAGCCAGTTGTTAAACATTTACTAGCATTCTGATAGGTGAAATTATAGAACCATGAAAGTAGCAATGAAGATAATTAGATAAAGAACATAAAAGGCCTGCAAATGGATCCTTCCATGGCACTCAACATTATTCAGGGTGATTTCATTGGTACTGGGAGCTCCCACTGAAGAATTTAGACTGCTAATTTCTCTGAAATTTGTCTTAGACTATTGTGTGGGGCAATGAGAAGTCAAGTGACTTGTCTAGGGTCACACAACCAGTACATATCAGAGGCAGAACTTGAATCCAGGTCTTTCTGACTCCTAGACCATCATTTTTCCACTACTCCACTAATTCCTTAATCAGGTCCGTATTAGGTCCTGTTTTAGTCACCCAAATTTTATTTTTTTTCAACTTTTTTTTTTCAATTTTTATTTTATTTTCTCTCCATCCCATCATTCACCACTGGGAAAAAATGAAAAGAAAAAATTAATAAATACACATAGTAAAGAAAACAAAGCCCCATGTTAATCATATGTGTCACATTTTGCATCTTGAATGCATCACATGTCAGGAGGTGGGTAGGATGCTTCATGGTTGGTCTCCTAGATTCATGCATAGATCAGAATTATTTATATCTTTCAAAATTGTTGATTTTACAATGTTGTTATTATACAAATAATTCTCCTGGTTCTTCCCAGGTAGCTCTGAAACCATCCCTTTCATCATTTATTATGGCACAAAAACATTATATTACATTACTATACCATATTTATTTAGACATTCCCCAATTGATGGGCACTCTCTTAGTTCCAGTTTTTGCCACTAATCAGAGCTGCTGTAAAAGTTTTTGTACATATGGATTTCTTTCCTGGTCACCTTACTTTTTACATTTAAATTTTTTCTCAATTACATGTAAAAAAATGTTCAATATTCATGTTTTTAAAGTAATGAGTTCTATAGTCTCTTCCTTTCTCCTCATTGAGAAAGCAATTTGATAAAGGTTATACATGTGCAGTCATGCAAAACATTTCCATATAAGCCATGTGGCCTAAGAAAATGCAGAACGAAAAAAAGCCCTAAGAATAATACAGTGTTTTTAAAAAAGGTATGTTTGGGGGCATCTAGGTGGCGCAGTGGATAGAGCACCAGCCCTGGAGTCAAGAGTATCTGAGTTCAAATCCGGCCTCAGACACTTAACACTTACTGGCTGTGTGACTCTGGGCAAGTCACTTAACTCCAATTGCCTCACTAAAAACAAACAAAAAAAAGGTATGCTTCGATCTGCATTTGAATTCCATGAGTTCTTCTTCTGACATTAGATAGGATTTTTTATCATAAGTACTTAGGAATTGTCTTGGATAATTATACTGCTGAGAATACCTAAATCATTTGTAGTTGATCATGGTACAATATTGCTGTTACTGTGTAAAATGTTCTCCTAGTTCTCATTTCACATTGCATCAGTTCATATAAGTTTTTGCCAGGTTTTTCTGAAAACATTCTGCTCATCATTTCTTATAGCAAAATAGTATTCTATCACAATCTTATACCATAACTTTTTCAGCCATTCCTTGAGTAATGGGCACCCTGTCAATTATCCAGTTCTTTGCTTCTATAAATACATATATGTGTGTGTATGTATATGTATATATACATACACATATACATACATACACACACACACACATATATATATATATACATATACATATTTGTAGCTAGAATTTGTCAAATAAATGATCTCCAAGGTTCCTTCCTGAACCAGAATTCAGATTGTATGAAGTGGAGTTAAGTGGAAGGAAGGAAGGAAGGAAAGAAGGAAGGAAGGAAGGAAGGAAGGAAGGAAGGAAGGAAGGAAGGAAGGAAGGAAGGAAGGAAGGAAGGAAGGAAGGAAGGAAGGAAGGAAGGAAGGAAGGAAGGAAGGAAGGAAGGAAGGAAGATAGGTCTGGGATGAACACAAGGAAGAATTCCTTGGAATTAAAATGGCATTTAACACATTGCCTGGCACATAGTAAGTAAGCATTCAGTTCATACTTTATCTATCTTTATTGGTATATTCTCTCTGTACTTCAATGGACATATGACTTCAGCAATGTGGTTACTTCTACATTGTACTCACTAGTGCTAATCACAGCCCTCCCTGTATTTTTAACCTGTTTTATTCTAATCTGTGTACTGCCATAAAACTTCCACAACTGATCTATTTAAAGCATTGCATGTCAAAGGCCTCATCTCTAAAATATATAGGGAATTAAATCAAATTTATAAGAATCCAAGTCATTCCCCAATTGAGAAATGGTCAAAGGATATGAACAGGCAGTTTTCTGATGAAGAAACTAAAGCTATCTATTCCCATATGAAAAAAAGCTCTAAATCTCTAATGATTAGAGAGATGCAAATTAAAACAACTCTGAGGTACACCTGACACCTATCAGATTGGCTAAAATGACAAAAAAGGAAGATAATAAATGTTGGAGAAGCTGTGGGAAAATTGGAACACTAATGCATTGTTGGTGGAGCTGTGAACTGATCCAACCATTCTGGAGAGCAATTTGGAACTATGCCCAAAAGGCGATAAAGCTGTGCATACCCTTTGACCCAGCAATTCCACTTTTAGGTCTTTTTCCCAAAGAAATCATGGAAGGGGGAAAGGGACCCACATGTACAAAAATATTTATAGCTGCTCTTTACGTGGTAGCAAGGAATTGGAAGTTGAGGGGGTGCCCATCAATTGGGGAATGGCTGGACAAGATATGGTATATGAATACAATGGAATACTATTGTGCTGTAAGAAATGATGAGCAGGAGGAGTTCAGAGAAACCTGGAGGGTCTTACATGAGCTGATGATGAGTGAGATGAGCAGAACCAGAAGAACATTGTACACAGTATCATCAACATTGAGTGTTGACCTACTGTGATGGACTATATTCTTCTCATCAATGCAATGGCACAGAAGAGTTCCAGGGAACTCATGATAGAAGAGGATCTCCAAATCCAAGAAAAAAAAGAAAAAGAATTGTGGAATATAGATGCTGATTGAACCATACTATTTCTTTTGTTTTGGGTGCTGTTGTTGTTTTTTTCTATTTTGAGGTTTTGCATCACTGCTCTGATTTTTTCTCTTGTAACAGGATTAATGCAGAAATAGGATTCATGTTATTGTGTGTGTATATATATATATATGTGTGTGTGTGTATATATCTATCTATCTATATGAATATGGATATGATATATAGATATATAGATATAACCTATATCAGATTACCTGCTGTCTAGGGGAGGAAGTAGGGAGGGGAGGGAGGGAGAAAAATCTGAAATTGTAAAGCTTGTATAAACAAAAGTTGAGAATTATCTTTACATGTAACGGAAAAAATAAAATAAAATTTGATCTCAAAAAAAAAAAGCATTGCATGTCTCCCTCTCCTAACATTCCAGAGATCCCAATGCATTATTTGTGCTACTTCTTAACTCTTGTTTTTCCTCTATGACTTGTTCATCTCTTTCCTAATTTTACATTTCTTAGATGATATTTTTATGTCCCTTCTTGTACCCAATTATTTATAGGTCATATCCTCCACCTACTCATGTAATTTGTGTTCTTCAGAAACTGTAGTTTACCATGATTCAGTGTTTTAAAAAGAGAGAGAGAGATTTTTGTGTCAAGGAGCAACTTGGGATCATTGAAATGCTTGATCTTATTATCATATAAGATTTTTTTCACAGATGCAACCAGAAATAATTTTTCCCAATAGTCCTCTCAAGGGCATAATAAACCAAGAGACATACCATCAGAAAACGTTTATGTCTCTATTGTGGAAAAGGCAATGTATATAAAAAATTAAAATAGAAGAAGATAACATGCACAATCGCAAAAAAAAAATAAATCTATAGGGCAGCTAAGTGGTGTAGTGGATAAAGCACTAGCCCTGGATTCAGGAGGACCTGAGTTCAAATCTGGCCTCACATACTTGACACTTACTAGCTGTGCGACCCTGGGCAAGTCACTTAACCCTCGTTGCCCTGCAAAAAAAAAAGAAGAAGAAAATAACATGGTACCAATTTCATCAAGTCACTGTAACTATAGAGGGTCCTAAATGAAATCATAATGATTCAAAAGCATCTGATTTAACTATCCACACAGGGGAGAAAATATGGATGAAGAATGCTTACTATTCCTATGGTGATATGCAGTTATATAGGCAATCTCATAGAGATCATCCATACAATAAACTCAGCCTAAAAGTGAATAGGAGAAAAGGAAATTTGGGAAATTTTGCACTTCTTCTAATGATCCCAAGCTGCTTCTTGACCCCCAAATCCAGATCTTTCTGTCACTCCTTAACCCCAGAGATAAAACTGTTTCTGTTGCGTACACTTTATATAGTAACTACCATGGAACCATTGACAATGAATGACTGGTGAACTCTTTAATATGTTTGGCAGACAGTGTAGCATAAAAAAGAATTAGAGATCCAACCATAAAACCAGAAAGACCTGGATTCACAACCTGCTTCTGACACTGATTGAATGACCCTGGACAAAACCCTTAACCTCTTTGTGCTACAGATAACCTTCAAGGTCTATAACTTGTATAGAAGGTACAGACCTGCAATGGGATAGTGAGTTTACTCATTAAGGAGTTCCCTATACCAGTGAAATCACAGGTTCAGTCCTTATCCTTGTCCCCTTATGTACTAAAGCAATTTCTTGTTGGCCATGTAGTCACTACCACAGGGGAAGATCTTGCATCATCAGCTTATTCCCTGCCACAATCTCAAGGTTAGCCATTTTAAGCTTTGCATTTTCATGCATATTAATAATTTCCCCCCCAAAATGGTGTTTAAATATTTATTTGTCTTTCTGGATGGCCATTCCAGCTCTAGGTATATCAAATTTTAAAAAAACTAACTGATCTTTATCATACTATTTAAATATTGGATATGTTTACTTGATAATATCCAGGAGTTTTTCTCAATTGTGTATGTAATAAATATACTTCCAAATAGCAATTCAGTATGATATTTATCTAAGCGATATAAACATTCCTTTGAATGATAATACACTTTGTGTAACCTTCCCTGACAGTTTGTCTATTAAAAAGGAAATTAAATATACAAAGTTATGGGACATCAGCTGTATAATAATAATGAACTTAGTAAATTTGTAAAATAGAAGGAAGATTTATTTGGAGCCCAAGCTTAACTTTTACTTCCTGAGGTTTCTGATTTGTCATCAAAAACTTGGTGGCTAGAGTTTTATGTTTGTATAGCTACTTTCACACACACACAAGCACAAACCAACATCACTTATAATATGCTGGGCACAGAGCAGGTATTAAAGAAATATTGTTGATTTTGAAGAGTGTAGGATTTTCAAGTACTGCATTTTGTCCACTTATGTGTATTTCTCTCCATTCCCCAGATGCCCAACAAATGCTGAACTGAAATTTGGCCTTTTTGATTAAAAGTGATCCAGAGCCCAGTGACCTGCAGTCTTTTTTTAACCTATAAATCCATCCAAATTTTGAATTCACATAGTTTTCACTAGCTCCTTCATTTACCTCTCTTTTTATTTTATCTAGTTACACAAATAAATAGAAAGGGATAGTAGTTGGATTCACTCAACTAACTAATTAATTCAGTAAACCAAGAGTTGAATTCAAATAATTTTGAAATGACTAACCTGTTCTTTTGAAACAACCAATTATTTGACTAAATTTAAGCCTCTTTTAAAAATTGTGTAAATTCAGTGTGTAAATATAACTTTAGTATCAAAAGGATGGTATAGCTGATGAACAAAAGGTCAGGGATCTACAAATGATGACTGACTTGTATGAGTTTTACATTTAAAGCCTAATCCTTTACTTTCTCTCAAATGATAACTTAATTTATTAAAAATGCTAAGCTTGGGCAAATAATATTTGGCATTGTTTCCATATTTGTGCTAAGAGGCAGGGTTATGGAGAGGATATCCACAGAAAATCCACAGAAAGTGGATTTTGAAACCTGTGTGATCTTGAGCAAGTCACTTAATTTCTCTGAACCTCAGTTTATTAATCTGCTAACTAATATTAGACTAGCTGGCTCACAAGGGCCCCCCTTAGCACTATGATTCATAGGTCTTTCTAAAGCTAGAAAACACCTTTTTGAATAATAGATCTCTCATAAACGTGGTGCAAATTGTAATCTTGCTATAAACAGTATCCAAATTTGGGGTCCAAGAGTAGAAATCATAATGCTAGTGAAATCAAAGTAGTTTTCAAAACAATCTTCATGTTTTTCTACTGGTGAAGTTTTGCTTGAGTCATGCATAGACAAGTTCTAAAATCCAGTTTGAAAAGCATGAAAAGACATCACATCTTGTAGCTATAAAGTAAAAGTCATCTTTTAAAAGCCCTTATAGTAATGCTTTTAGAAACAGTAGTCAGGAAACCATTAGAGTAATTACCAATCCCCAAGAAACCATGTGGTTAATCATCGCTGAAATCACTCTGTGAACAACTGTAGGCTCTTCATCTCTTCTGCTAGGGCTCTCCACCAAGAAGATAAACACTCAAAGGGGAAAAGTTGAAATAAAACTTCTAAGATTAAAAATGAGCACAAAGTGAAAGGTAGGGTGTTTTGTTTTTGTTTCATTTGGATTTTTGCCCAGCATGCATTGTACCACAGAACTTATGAAAGGAGGAAGAAAATGGGCTTTTGTGATCAGAGTACCTAGTAAGAAGTAAAACTCCAACACTAGGGGATAGTTTGGGTTTATATAACAAGATACTGAAGTGAGCATGCTTCACCAAGAAGGCCTTCTAAAGGAAACACATCAAATCAGAAAGAATAGCACTTTTCCAATTGCCTCACTAAAATTTAAAAAATAATAATAAATAAATTTTAAAAGGGGCAGCTAGATGGCGCAGTGGATAGAGCACTGGGCCTGGAGTCAGGAGTACCTGAGTTCAAATCCGGCCTCAGACATTTAATACTTACTAGCTGTGTGGCCCTGGGCAAGTCACTTAACCCCAATTGCCTCACTAAAATTAAAAATAAATTAATTAATTAAATAAATTAAAAAGAATAGCGCTTTCATGTGGACTTGATTCTGCCATAGAGATAGTCTTCATCACTGAGGAATTTATATTTTACTGGATAATCCTGTAATTGGATGAAAAAAAAATAAATTTCCCTTATTTAGTGACCCATCTTCTTCTGGACAGCATTTGATTCTCTCTGTCTCACCATGTCATGAGGTCCAGTGTAGATACACAAAATAGGAATGCAGAGGGGTCACTCTTCAATTTATGTGGAAGCACATTATAGACCTAAATCAGTGCATCCAAGTCGTTCATTCTTTGTTTTGAAGGGGACTGGTGACATCATGGGGTGATATCTTGACTTGCGTGTGAATTGGATTTAAGTGAAGCAGAGTCGCTCAGTTGTCAGCCTCATTGTCTCTTCTAGAGTCATTGATGTCCAGTGGCAGAACAAAAGTCAGGGTGACTGCCAATGGCCCAGGATGCAGCAGATAACCTTGACATCTTCAATGTCTGAACAAGTTCTAAGCCTTCCAGAGTGCCTGCTTCAGTTGCCTTCATGAACATTGGAAAAAATTGTTTTCATCCCTCATTCCGCTGGGGTAAGTTTTCACATGCTTAGGGAAGATATTTCCCTTTGAAGCATGGTGGTTACACTCAACCTGGTTTAGCCCATCTGCCAAGACAGTACAGGCTGTGGTCACTGTGCATGCTACAGCTTCCTGAAGCTACAGGTGAGAGCTGGGTGAAGGTGGACAGCAAAGGTGGATGAGCAGCCCTAAAAAGGCTCAGCGAGTCCTCACACCAGAGGTTCCAGTCCTCCCTGAACACCCCATGAAATGAGTGTAGTGAGTAGGTTTTCTTCATATGATTTATTATCTCTTTTGATACCAACAATAATACTTTGAGATAGGTAGTGCAAATATTAACCCATTTTATAGATGAAGAAACTGAAGTGCTGAGATATTAACATGAATGATACCTAAGGCCTCATAGATTGTAAGCATTAGGGCTGGAAACTGAACCGAGGTCTTCTGATTCTAAGAAAGGCTATTTCCCAATATACACACATTCTTACCTTTTAGAGAGTCTCTCAAGTCCATAATTTTGTTAAAACTATTCAGTTGAGTGCATACAACAGTTGTTCAACATGACCTATTCAAAATGACCTGTTAATGCTAAAAAATCAGAAATGGACAACAGCATTAATAAGAGTCTGCATTTATCTATCACTTTAAGAACTGAAAAGTCCTTTATTTAGGTGGTTTCATTTTAACACAAGCAACCCTGTGAGGTAGGTATAATTAGAATCCCCATTTTACAGATTAACCTTGATTATCATCACTTCTTTTTTTTTTTTTTTTTGGTGAGGCAATTGGGGTTAAGTGACTTGCCCAGGGTCACACAACTAGTAAGTGTCAAGTGTCTGAGGCTGGATTTGAACTCAGGTACTTCTGAATCCAGGGCCGGTGCTTTACCACTGTGCCATCTAGCTGCCCCCATTATCACCACTTCTTACAAAATGTCACAACCTCTTAGTGTCCTACGGCCTAGAATCTAAAAAATTCTCTAAAACAATAAACTACAGAAAATTTACAAATCTGCATTAGTAAGGAGAATGATCACATTTGTCATGAGTGAAATCACAGGTCTGATTTTCCTCCTTATTCTAATGAAGAATGGCTAAAGATTATGAGCAATGTTGTCTGATAGAACAGCAAAAATTGGTTAGAAGCAAAAGCAAGTGTGTAGAAAGCTTGGCATTAGACCCAACTGAGTCACATCATCCCAAGACCATTCAAAGATGAAATTGGCAGGAACATAACAAATGTATAAAAAATGGGGCAGATGTGTCGGCATTTCTATAATGATTTATTTTCATTGTCAAAGACAATGAAGCCACCACATTTGGCCTCTAAGACTTTAGGCTGTGCTGTGGGGAAGCTGAAAGGGCTCTTAAGACTACAAAGTTGGGAAGAGTGACTACATTTCGCCAAGTACACAATAAGGAAATCCACTCTGGAGAGGGTGGGCTATCTGACAATCTCAAAAGTATGTTTTTACATATTTCAGAAAGTAGAAGACAAAATGTCTGGGGGAAATGACATATGACATTAATTCCTCCAAAAGGTGAGGGAGAAAATATAATTAACTCTTAAGTCACATTACTACTTTTTAATTTGTGTGAAATATTTTTGAAACTGCCTTAAATATATGTCAAATATAGAAAGATGCTGATGAAAACATGAGAAGAGAACAGGTCAGCTTCTACAACCTGTTTCTTATATTATGCTGCATTTTCATGATCATACAACTAAAAGACTGAGAAAATGCCTATAGAGTAGAAGTTCTTAAGCTTTTTTTTTTTTTTGCGTCACTCTCTTTGACATTCTGGTGAAGCCTGGCACTCCTCATAAAAGTATTTTAAATGTATAAGATGAAATATATAAGATTACAAAGGAAATTAAATATGTTGAAAACATTATCAAAATATAAAAATCTAACTTGTAACATAGTAATATGTCTTACAGCAAGTCTAATAAATATAACAATTTCAAAGTTGTGATAAGGTACAAATGATATTTAGAGATATCTGCAACAATTGCAATTATGACATGAAAATATCACATACATACTCATCAAAAGTATTTAGCATTCTCATAGGGGATGCTCTATCCAAGGTCCAGATAAAAAAGGAGTTTGCAGGATGCTCCCGTTGATGGATGGTATTGTTTTGAATTGAACAAAGCCTAGAACATTGTAAAACCTCCTCAATAAGATCCGTGATTACTCAAAAGCAAACAATCCATACACTGAAAATGAAATGGATGAAAAATACATATTGTCCAGACTATGGCAAACAATAGAACAGTAAGACCTTTCATTTAATGCATCAGCATATTTATCTGGAACAGATATTACAGATAGACAATTCAGAATTTAATAGAAGGAAATGAGCAAATTAGATTAAAATTTGGGGATTGTGCAATGTTTTCAATGATCCCTCTGCCTGCATTTCTGACTTCTGTGCAGTTACCAGAGCAACCCGCTGCTGCCACACCCTTTTGCTGGGCCCACCACCCCCAGGCTCAGACCAGTTGCTGCTCTGACCGACCTCTTATTGACCCCCTCCAGGTCAGATAAGTTGATGTTGTTGTTTATTTCAATCATGTCCAACTTTTTGTGACCCCATTTGGGCACAGTGGATAAAGCACTGGCCCTGGAGCCATGAGGACCTGAGTTCAAATTTTATCTTAGACACTTACTAGCTGTGTGACCCTGGGCAAATCACTTAACCCCAACTGCCTTACACATCCTGGGCCATCTTCAGTTGTCCTGATGTATATAATGCCAGTGGACCCAAATGGCAATGGAGGAGAGAGTAAGATTGGTGACTTTGCACAGCCCTCCCTCACTTAAAATCCAATTCATTGAAAGCCATTACATCTGTCTATGGTCCTCTTTGATAACAAAGGACAAACGACAACCCCTTTTGGGGCTTTCTTGACAAATACACTGGAGTGGTTTACTATTTCCTTCTCCAGCTAATTTCACAGATGAGAAAACTGAGGCAAACAGGGTTAAGAGACTTTGCCAGGGTCATATAGCTAGTAAGTGTCTGAGGCTAGATTTGAACTCAGATCTTCCTGACTACAGGCCCAATGCTGTATCCACTGCACCGCTAAGTTTCCCCAGGTCACACAAGTAAAAGTCAAAGCCAGGATATGAGTCAGGTTGCATGATGCCAAATCTAGTATTTTTCTGGAAACAGAGGCAGTGTCTAAAAACTGGGGAATGGCTCAACAAATTATGATATATGAATGTGATAGAATACTATCATGCTGAAAGAAATGGTGAAAAGAATAGTTTCAGAGAAAACTGAGAAGCTTTACATGAACTTACACAAAGGGAGTGAGCAGAGCCAGAACAACAATTTAGATAATAACAAGCATATTGTAAAAGCAAACAACTTTGAAAGATTTCACAGCACTGATCAGCACAATGACCAGCCACGAATACAGAGGATGAAATATGCAGCCTACCTCCTGACTGCATGAACTCAGAATGCAGATTGAGCCTTATTTGTTTGTTTATACATTTGTTTATTTATTTATTTTGAACAGGATCAATGCTGGAATTTGTTTTGCTTGACTATAAACATTTGTTAGAGGTTTTCGTTTTTTAATCTTTCAAAGCAGAGAATTGGACAGGGTGGGAGAAAGGAGAAAGAAATAGGTATGTGCCAGGCACTATGCTAAGCACTTTTCAAATATGATCTCACTTGAGAGAAGGTGAATTTATACTATTAGAAAAAATAAAATACAAGTTTAATTAAAAAAAAACCAAAAAGCTTAGCCTAGATTACCTTGTTGGATAAGTAGTAATCACTTGGGAAAACTGAGAGCAGGGGTCCAAGGGAATGGGACCCAAGCAGGCTGGTTTTCATGGGTAAAGAAGAGAGCAGAAAGATCTACAATTTGAAGCACTTCCCAACAAAAGCAGGCCTTCAAAAAGCAGCTGAATGAGAAGGCAAGGGAAGACCTGGCGTAGGATCTTTAACACCCATTTTAGCCATTTCACAGAGTTGCTTAGACAACTCTGTACTGGGGCTGCGCAAAATATCTGTGCTAAAAGTTATCATCATATAGGAGAGTTCTCCTCTAATGACAGACAGGCAGTACAGTGGATAAAGCACCAAGCCTGGAGTCAGGAAGAGTCATTTTCTTGAGTTCAAATCTGGCTCAGACACTAGCTGTGTGACCCTGGGCAAGTCACTTAACCCTGTTTGCCTCTATTTCTTCATCTGTAAAATGAGCTGGAGAAGGAAATAGCAAACCACCCCAGTATCTCTTCCAAAAAAACCTAAATGGGGTCAACAAAGAGTTAAACACAACTGAAAAACAATAAATCATCCTTTTGGTAATACCTCCCCTTTCCTTTGGTCAACCTTCTTCCTTCTATTCTTTTCTCTCAAACTTTCCAAAGTATACAGTACTTTTATACTACCTGATATCCTACTTCTCTATGATACTCTAGAAGATAGAAGATAGAAGATAGTATTGAAGATAGTAGCTTTTCCATAGAAAGGAGGTACGGAATGTTGGAAAGAGCCCCAAACTCACATGACCTAAGTTCAAATCCTAGCTCTGACAATTATTACATATTTAATCTTGGGCAAGTCACTTAATCTCACTGGGCCTGTTGTTTTATCTATAAAATGTAGATGCTAAACTACCATAGATGATATGTAAGGTATTTTCAAGCCCTTGAGGCTATGGTAATATAAGCGAATGACTCTCTAAATCATATAGACTATGAGACCAATCTCCTTTTTTGTCATTCTCTCAAGGCCTCTCTAAGTAGGTTATAAAGGGGGGAAGGGAACAAGAATTTATTAAGTGCCTACTATGTGCTAAGTACTTTACAATATCATCAAAAGCCCCACAACAATCCTGGGAGAGAGGCACTATTATTATTTCCATTTTATCATAGAGGAAACTGAGGCATATATAGGTTAAGTGATTCACCTAAGGTCACACAGTAAGTATTTGAGGCCACATTTGAAGTCAGATTTTCCTCACTCTAGGACAAGCATTCTATCCACTGTTTAATGATAATGCCTTTCAGGGCAGCTAGGTGGCACAGTGGATAAAGCACCAGCCCTGGATTCAGGAGGACCTGAGTTCAAATCCTGCCTCAGACACTTGACACTTACTAGCTGTGTGACCCTGGGCAAGTCACTTAACCCTCATTGCCCCACAAAACAGAACAAAAACAACAACAATAATAATAATAATAATAATTCCTTTCTCTCACATATCATAACCTGTTTTAACTTAGAGACTTCAATAATCATAAAAAGTAATAAACAAATTTCAGGAACCATGGAAGACCCCTCAAAAAATACATTGGGCTTTTTATGGACCCATCAGATCATAACAATTTGGAAGTTGCCTATTCTACCTATAGTTAGACCAGTCCTACCTGTGAATATCACATTGTTTTTATCAGTCAATCTATCAACACATATTTATTAAGTATCTATTTTTAGCCTGCCACTGTGTGTATGTTTCAATATATGTACCAGGTCATCAAAATGTATTTATTCTTTTCCTATATTTAATAGATATTTCCAAGATTAAATTTCTTCAGAGACAAAAGTTTCTCCAAAAAAAAATCCAACACAGGTTTATACACTACTTTTCCTATCCATTTTCTCACAACTCTCAATGTGGAGGGGAAAAAATATTTAGCTCAAAATCATAATGGATTCTTTTATTAGAATGATGAAAATAGACTGAGTGGGGTGAAAGTGGAAAAGGGACTGGAAAGGCCAAGCTATTCTATGAAGATTTGGATTGATGGATTATTTTCCTGATCTAGAAGATTATAAGAAACAGAGAAAAAAAACTGTCCAGTGACACATGACATTAGTAAATTCCATTCTGCTTAAACATACAGATGAAATATCAAATGAGGAATTTCCTTTAAAAATGCAAACACTTGTATTAGAATAAAATACATGGAATTATTCAATTTTAAAGCCTGCAAGAAAAAAATAATAAGTTTCCGAATAAAATTTTCATTATAAGTATTTCAAGCCTGCCATAAGAAAAACTGCTTCTCCTATTACTACAAGTCAATACATAGCAGTACAATATAAGTGTCTTCCATTTTCCCCTATTTCACGCTAGATTTGTCTGCTAGATGAGTGTACTTAAGTAAATAGCACATACAATTTTAATAGGACAGGTGCTTCGAATGTACATGGAAGGTCATCCCTATTATTTCAATTAACAACATAAGCTACAAAAACACATGAGGGTGAATTAATTTAAAGCTTCAATTTAATGCTACTGGTAAGGACATCTTTAGGCCTCTTGGTTGTCTTGACAACTCCTGCATCCCAGCAAGCAGAAGCCAATCTCTGCTGTTCCCCTTCTCAGCATACAAACAGTTCAGATAGTACATTAGCAAAGAATATGATGTCCATGTAAATGTTGAAATATTTTCGTTGCCATAGAGATAAGAAGAATGGCAAAAATACGGGAGTACTTGACATACTCTAAGGCAGACTTTTAATTAAAAAAACCTGAAATGACAATGCCAAGATGGCTGAACACACCGTAATGCTTTTATGCTAACTCACTACATGCAGGAGCCCTGCATCCAAATAATATGTGGAGAAAGTCAAAGAATTATGGATGAATAGCAAATGAGGAGACATGGGACCATGAAGAGGTGCAGGAGCTGTGATCATTATCTTTTTATTAAGCATAGAAAAGGGAAAGGATAAAAGATAGTAGAGACAATTTACCATATTAGTTACATATTTCCCCAGGGACAGGAAACCAAACTAGTGACAAAAAATAAACAAACAAACAAAAGAAAATGACTCATGCATCTTTAGACCCTGGAGTGACTGCAAACAAACATGACCTTGTATGTGTTCTGAGTTATATTTCTAACTTAGCCTCTTTCTCCTCTTTGGAGACATGAAGTAGAGCTTTGGGGACAAGAGAATGGGGAATGAAGCACCAGATAGGAAGCAAAGTATCTGTTGGGTTTGTTTCAGAGGTTAAAGCCTTATTATGTTCATGTTTCAGTCTCTATTCCCATAGTCTCTGTTATCAAAATTAAGGTCACATTTTTCCTGAAAAGTGTATTATTCAATAGTCTAAATGTGCTTTCCAGAGCCCTTCTGAAATTCCAGAGATATATTGCAACATTTGTCCTTTTCTTAAAGTTATTGTGTTTATTATTGTAGGGTTCTTCCCCCTTCCTGAATACTCAACTTAATGAATTTCCATGGGCCTCTTCAGAAGGAAACTGTTTCCAAACATTCCAACAGAGACTGTTACTGATGGTGTGTTTTACGGTGGGACTTGTTTTTGGTGAACTAGCACTAGTCAGGCTGAAGATGCAAGGCAGCCAAGAAGGTAATGTCAAAGGTCAGATAGTAAAGGACTGTGAATGGCTACATCACTAAGTATGAATACCTAGATACCTAGATGGTGAGATGAGTGAAAAGAATAGCTTAGCAGTTGCAAGGAAGATAGAATAGATACAGGATGTTGAAAGTTACAGAAAAATGATGAAACTGATAACAGTGCACCCCATCTATCACCAAGACAAGATTTAGCCTGATCATGTGGCATATGGGGTAGATAACCTGAGTATGCTGGCCACTTACCCATGAATCAGCTACATTGGTTAAATATAACTGGACTTAAAAACAAAAACAAAATAACACATAAAACTTCTCTTTGCTATGGAGAATATGATGGTTTATTTAAATACTATTTGATGAAATATGGGGTGGGGTTGGATCATTCCTTTAGACATAGCATCATGGTCCAATGTTTTATTTATCTTAAAACCAGGGCATTCCCATGGGTTTGATTATCACCTCTGTGCAGATGAGTGCTAGATCTATATATCCAGTCTGAGGTTCTCTCCTAATTTTCCAATCTGATATCACCACTTGTCTTAGTCAATATAATTGTATGGGAGGCATACCTATGCTGGCAGGGCTGAGGAAGAGATGACAAGCATATAGCCCAATGGGTACAACCTAGTCTTTTTTGCCATTTGAGGAACTGACCAAGTAATGGTTCCTGACCCTATTGCCCCCTGTCAACACTATATTTCTAGTCTCAATAATTCCACAAATATGACTTACTAATTGTGTAAGGTACCACATCACATATGTCTTATTTCCCTAAGTGGGTTATAATTGACCCCATTGTAAGCCTTTCACAAAGAAATGATTGTATACATATACGTATTAAAGTTCTGAGAGACAACTAAAAAGTCTAAATGATATATAATAAAGTTCCACATGAGTGATGTCGTTAATAAATGCCATACCAGAGCCAGAACTGAGCAGGTAGCCTGGCTAGATTACCTTTTGAAAATCACAAAGTTCTTTCAAAGACTTCAAGCTTCTCCCACAAAGGCCCATCTTTTTAAATGTAACAGCCTTCTGGAGCAGTCACATAGCTTCAAGACATAGGAACACTAATCTACAAGCAATATAAAAAAGCACAACACCCAGGAAGCAATGGAAGGGTGAGAGGTACATGGGATGAGGAAGAACCCATTACAAACAGGGTTTACATTCTCCATTACAACGGAGAACCTATTTATATAGAGAAGGAAGAGAAAAAAAGATGAACAAGTCATGGAGCAAAATTGAGATCAAATGGCGAGGTTTGTGTGTTCAACTGACATCCCCTACTTATAAAGAGAGATTATTGATGGCCTCCAGCATGTTGGATAGCCATGGATACAAACTTATGTAAGGTTGTGGATTAGAATCACAGAGGATGAATGGGTTGGAATTTGAATCACTGGAGGAAATATCTACACTGATGAGATCATGGACTAATGACTTTAGGAGTAGCTAGGATAGCTATCAAAAGCTTCTTGGAAGTGGATAAAGCACCAGCCCTGGATTCAGGAGGACCTGAGTTCAAATCCAGACTCAGACATTTGATATGTACTACCTGCATGACCCTAGCCAAGTCTCTTAACCCTTATTGCCCCCCCACCACCAAAAAAAGAAAAACTTCATGGAGGTGAGGGCTACAAAGTTATAGAACATTGCATATAGTATCACATTTTTCAATGCACTGATCAGTTTTGCTTAAGTTTTTCTCTTTCTCTTTTTATTTTTTGAAATCCTACTTATAATGGATGGTTCCTTGGGAAGGAGGGGAAAATTTAAGTGATGTAGAAACAAAAAATTCCACAATATTATATATATATATATATATATATATTAGTGAGGCAATGGGGGTTAAGTGACTTGCCCAGGGTCACACAGCTAGTAAGTGTGTAAAGTGTTTGAGGCCGGATTTGAACTCAGGTACTCCTGACTCCAAGGCCGGTGCTCTATCCACTGCGTCACCTAGCTGCCCCACAATATTATATTTTAAAAGTAATAAAAGTTTCATGGAAGGTATAGCACATTAGCTGTGTATTTCCATTATTTGTGCAAAGATTTGGATGAAGAAAGTAGTGGCAGGGTAGAGGGGAGATCATTCTTGGTGGTGGCTAAGGAAATGTATGGAGATAAGAATTTGGTGGAGAATGATGGAACCTAGGAGTGGAATATCCATAGAAGAAAGTAGAAGTAAGGTTGGGAGTGCATTTTGAAGTAAGATTGTAGAAGGCCTTGAATGCCAGACTAAAGAGCTTGGACTTTCTTCTAGTGTCAGTGTCCATATGTTTGTTTACTCTCTTTTTTTAATGATATTTTCTTTTTTTAAATTTATTTTATTTTTAATTTATGGAATAAAACAAGCATTTCTATAACATAGTATAATCAAAAAGATGATTATACACAAAACTGCAAATCTATTATGTACAACTTGCTATTCCTTTTGAATATATAATAAAGTTACCATGTAAATTTCTTTTTTTTTTCCTTTTTTTTTCTTCCCTCCTCCCTGCCCTGGACATGACTACCATTAGACACAAACAGTCAAATATGTGTGAAATTATTCTACATGTACTTCTGTTTATCAGTTCTTTCTCTGGATGTACATAGCATCTTCCTTCATATGTACTTTATTTTAAATTTGTGTATTTATAATAGTCAAAATGACTTCTTCACTCTAAGTGATTCTTAAAACAATAGTGCTGTTACTGTATGCAAAGCACCCTTGGTTCTGCTCACTTGACTCTTCACAATTTTGTACAAAGTCTTTCCATAAAGCCTTTCTAAGATCATTGAGCTCATCATTTCTTATAGCACAGTAGTATTCTATCACAAACATCCACCACAACTTATTCAGCCATTCTACTCTCCATCCACTCCCAACTATATGTCCACTTCCTTCCTTACCTTTCTTCCCCACCTCCCCCCACCCCCACTATTCCAACCATCATCAACTTTGTAAGCTGATGAGAGGAGGAGGAAAGGGAAACAAAGGAAGAAACTGGACCACCCTCATGGCAGGGAGATGCCCCAGGAAATATACTATTACCACAGGTACTTCAAACCTCCCTCCAGCCCTGAATACAAGTACACTGATAGAGAAACAAAATCAGTGTCCCTTTCTTCTTTCCCAGCTTAAATTGTTCCTTAATGTGAGCCAGCAAGAAAATGGCCATTTTCAAGTTATCCCTGGCCTACAAGTAAAGCTGCCATAATCAAGATGAGGGAGTAGGTGGTCAGTCACCTAGTGGGGTGTGATTTGAGAGGCAGCAGGAAAGGTCTACTAAAATATATTTATAGTGATACCTGACACTCCACCATTAAGCAAATAATCCCCTTCTAGTGGTACCTAAAATATAAATAGACCTGGTAAGGAAGACACAGTAAGACCCCTAATACCTTAGTGTGGATTATATGATGCAGAATATCATGAATATTGGGGGGGGTATAAAAAAGGGCACTACACGGTTAGCTGGGAGTACTTGGTTGAGTTCATGATGCTTGCCTGCCACTCTTCCTCATAAATGAGTTTCTAGAGTGTCTTTTAACAAGAAAAGAGAAGTAGAAAGGAGGGGCACTTGGCACTTATTCCACATCCCACATAGATTCTAGTTGTGCAAAGAGTTTGATCTCTGACAGTTTGCTTTGTTGCATATGGTGCCCTCGTTGGCTCCATCCCTGGGGAAGTGGGGGGTTGAGGAGGACGCACACTGTTCTGCTTTTGATCTGGGTACATAGCACTTAATTCAACATTATCCTTGAAGCCCTAAAAGTTAAAATCCCAGGCTGCCGTTCAGTCATTTATCACATAGGAGGATAAGCATGGAATTATCTAGTACCACACCCAAGAACACCAAAGATATGACTTAGAACAATCAGAGAACCAATAGCTGCTGCCAACTCCCAGCACACTCCTGCCCAGTCACTTCGAACGATGACAACCTTAGAATAAATGAAAAATGATTCTTGCATTGCATTATATTTGGGAAGGTTGGCAGTTTGTCAGGAAGCAGCAGTGGAGGGAGGAGGGAGAAAGGGACTGAGAGGTAAGATAGACTGTCATTCTCATCGATGTGGTGGCTACGTTCTGCCCACTGCTGCTCTGTGCATAATTGGAAGATGATGAGAGCTTTGTGCTCAAGTGCATGGTCAGTGCCTATGAGTAGTTTTGGAGATGTCTGCTTGACAGAAGTGGAGAGTGAGGTACCCTCACCTCACTATGGGGTTTGGGTTCTGCCAAGTCCTTTGGCCAGGAAACAAACTTCAGAGCCCTGTGGGAATAATTGCTGGGGTGAATTTGTGCCAAGTCAAATCTGTGGCTTTAGTGAGAGTGAGCTTAAGGATGAACCCTGTCCAGCAAAAGCACTGATTGGAATCATCATGCTCTCCTGGGAAGCTCTCCATCCAGCAGGAACTGAGAATGGAAGAGAAGCTAGATAGCTCCACAGAGAAGGAACCTAGGCCAATATTTAAAGTAGAAAGAATCTCTCCAGCACTCAAATTCAACCTCATACTTCTCTCGTCTCTTTTTCTGCCTCCATCTTCCTGATTGAGTGAAACTATGGGAAACTTAAGAAAGAAATCTCAGATTCATAAAGAAAAAGATCCAGTACTTTTTATTAACTGAGAGACTTAAATACTACCTACTGGATGATCTTGCTTCTGACATCATATTACCAATGTTACAAATGGTGAGGCTTTTTTCTCATACCCATCAGATTGGCTAATATGACAAAAAATGGAAAATGTTGGATGTTGGGGGGATATGGGAGAACTGGAACACTAATCTACTGTTGGTGGAGTTGAGAACCAATCTAACCATTCTGGAGAGCTCAAAAGGTTATAAAACTATGCATAACTTTGATCCAGGTTTATATCTCAAAGATATCCTCCCCAAAATAGAAAAAGACCTATCTATACAAAAATATTTATAGCAGCTCTTTTTGTAGTGGCTACGAATTGGAAATAGAAGGGAGGCATATCAACTGGGGAATGGCTAAACAAACCTTGGTATATAATGGTGATGGAATATTATTGTGCTATAAGAAATGACAAGCAGGATAATTTCAGAAAGGCCTGGAAAGACTTGCATGGACTGATGTATAGTGGAGTGAACAGAACCAGGAGAGCATTGTACACAGTAACCCCAATATTGTTTGATGAAGAATTGTAAATGATTTAGCTATTCTCAATAATAAAATGATCCAAGATAATCCCAAAGGACTAATGATGAAGCATACTATCCACCTCCAGAGAAAGAACTTATGTTGATTGAACACAGACTGAAGCATGCTATTTTTCACTTTCTTTTTTTCTTTTATCTGAGTCTTCTTGTACAAAATGACGAATATGGTAATGTTTTACATAATTTCACACATATAACCCATATCTGATTGCCTACCACCTCAGGGAGGGGGAACAGAGGAAGGGAGAGAGAGATATAATTTGGAACTCAAAACTTTAAATAAAAATATTTATTATTTTAAAATGGTGGCTTTTTGCTATTTTCATCAGAATTTTCTTCCATCATTCAATAAATTTGTATGAATTTATTGTTTCTATATACATCAGACACTATACTTATAATCCTTCCACTCATCTAAGTGTGTAGGATGAAAGATAAACATATTGTAGGAGGGAAGGGGTCAAGATAGCTCTGACCAACTAATTTTCCCCAGTCCATTAAGTGTAATTACCTAAAATGAAGGGCAGGGAACAGAGATGACAAGGTATTGATGTTTTTAAAAGGTGTTAAGAACTTCTTGATGGATTTAAAAGCAAGCTAATAATTGACTAGGCAGCTAGGTGGCACAATAGATAGAGCACCAGGTCTAGAGTCAGGAAGACCTGAGTTCAAATATGACCTCAGAGACTTATTAGCTGTGTGACCCTGCGCAAGTCACTTAAGTCCCGTCTTCTTAAACCCCCACAGGGGGTCAAGTAACTGAATGTGGGGGTTGCAAAAAATTTGGCAATAAATGTTTGATTTGTATACATATTTTATATACCTATATACCCAGGGGCATGTAAGATTTTCTCAGGAAAAAAGAGGTCATGAATGGAAAAAGTTTAAGCCCTGTCTTAAGTCACTTAACCCTGTTAGCCTCCATTTCCCCATCTGTAAAATGAGCTCGAGAAGGAAATGACACATGAAGCTAAATTTAGCAGATTTTTTTTTCCACATAGAAATGTACACATCGGGTCCCATTCTTGATATATGTGTTTTCTCTTTTTTTCATTTATGGAACAAGCATTTCAACAACATAGTACAATAAAAAGGTGACTGTACATGAAATAGCAAATTCACTATGTACAACTTGCTGTTTCTTCCCCTCTTTTTTCTTCCCTTTCCCCACCCCACAGCCTCAGAGATGGCTACCATTTATATAAAATTATTCTATACATAATTCTAGACATGCTTTCAAAGGAGATAGGTTATTGAGTACACACACACACACACACACACACACACACACACACACACACACATATATATAATTACCCCACTTCATGACTTCAATTCCATAGACTCTAACGTCTTTCCAGAACACTAAAGGTTTCTAGGATTTCATCAGTGTGGATATTTCCTCCAAACATACAGATCCTAATTCATTCATGATTTTCCATCCCATATGACTTTCCCCTCTGTCCTCCTATGAGTTCACCACAAAGAGTCCACCCAACCTGCTTTAAGCCTTTCTTATGTTCCCACATCAGGAAAAAAACTAATGCAGAATACCAAAGTTCCTACTGCTACATGGCACAATGGACAAATTGGTGGGCTTGTTGTCAGGAAGAAGACCCAAGTTCAAATCCTCCCTCAAGCTCTTACTAGCTGTGTTACTCTGAACAAGTCACTTAACATCTTGGGTCTCCTTATCTGTAAAATGAGGATTTCTTTATCTATAAAATGAGATTAATAATAGCACCTACCAACCAAGGTAACTGAAGATAAAATTAGATGGTATTTATAAATGCTTTGCAAACTTTAAAGCTCTACAAAAATACCAACTATTATTAATATTATCATTAGTATTATACATCTAGTTCTGTGAGAAAACCGGAAAAGGATAAGGAATACGTGTTTATTTTGCTACTTCTTTGAATTTTGAAGGGAAAGATATAAAGAGGAAGTTTGGAATTGTGAGGTTTGGGAATCCTCAAGGTTTGAATGGTCTCTAATATTCCCATTTCTAATATAAACCAGGATAATTACAGTATTTTGCACCTTCTCCTATACATTTTTAATCTTTGTGTGAATTCTGCTTTTGTTGGGAAGAATTAGCAGGGAATGGCAGAGATCACATAGGCATGCCATAAGGTTTCTTGGAATTTGACCTGAAATTGTTTTGGTTCACATCCAATATTACCCACATTTATTATAAATAGCTTTAAAAATACTATAGAACAGTAATCCTGCCTCTTTCATTTGGTATCTGTTTGGTTTTGGTTTAATCTCTTTGGGCTTCCGGGTCCTCATTTGTCAAATGAGGACATCAAACCAGATTCCTTCTACCTCAGAATCTTTGATCTTGTGATATTAAGATTGAACTGGGGGCAGCTAGGTGGCGCAGTGGATAGAACACTGGCCCTGGAGTCAGGAGTACCCGAGTTCAAATCTGGCCTCAGACACTTAACACTTACTAGCTACGTGACCCTGGGCAAGTCACTTAATCCCAATTGCCTCACTAACAAAAAAAAAAAATTGAACTGGGTCTAATTCTTGGGACCTGAACATAGTAAAGAACCAAGTACCTCCCAGATGATGAGCTAGAACTGAGACAAGGAATTATGTACCCTAGGAAACATTTGGAAATTACCATTCTGTCTTCCTCATTCTCTATCCCATCCCTCATGTTACTATTCAACAGGAACACTGAGTTGTAAATTTATAGGATTTGATTTGTCACTAAATGAATACTTATGTGATATGAAAAATGGAATGTTTATATGGCAAAGATGCATGCATTTATAATATGTAATATTGAAAAGCATCCCTTATTGCTCTACCTAGAAAGCCTTGTCAACCCGTAGGCCTAATTCTGCCCTAAAGTATTTTTAGATAACCTACTCCTAATACATCTGAAGTAATAAGGTGAAAAGAAATGGAGAAGATGGTCAGACTATATGAAGACCATTCTAGGAAAACTTTTGTTGGCAACATTTAGCCTCAAATATGCAGAGAACCTCCAGGTACTTCAAATCCTCAGCCCCACAACCTTCCAATGTTGGATTCAAAAAGACTCGAAATATTCTATCCCTCTTGTCTTTAACCACCCATTTCTTCATCTCAGAGCCTAAGTGGAACTGGAATCTATTCACATAGCTGGGGATTCTTCTAGATCAAGAGTCACTTGGACTCATGGAGGATTTCCACATGATACTTCTGCTCCAAGGTTGCTTAAGGGTCCATTTGGAGCTATTAAAAAATGGAAACGGCTACTTTGTGAAATAGTGAGCTCTCCATCCCTATAAGTATTTAAACAGGGATATACTATTGGGAATGGCATAGAAGGAATAACCCATTCTCGAAGGTTTTCCTTCTTGGTAGGATCTAACCAAGTGTATATATGTACATCATGGTGGTTAGCCATATGCTTTAGAACTAGGGAGAAAAGGAATGGCAGGAAATAAAGGCAGTAAGATCACCCGGGGAACATGTAATTAGACAGTTATCACAAAGAAATGGAATTAGTGGTTACTGAAGTTATGTTCCTGATGCTCTTTCACCTAAGAGGACAGACTGGTCTATATGCCTGTATGTTTTCTCCTGGAGAGAATCTGGTCCATGACAATTCCCACATTTCCTTAAATGCAATATTCTAGCACATCTAGTAACATGCAGCTGCTTTGAATGAATCAAAAATTGTGAAAACACATAAAAGCTCAATATGAGGATGAAATACATGACATAGTAGGGCCCAGAAAAGGTTGAAGACTGCTACTAAGAAATAAGAAAGATCAAGAAGGTTTTTAGGGTGATGTTCTGCAAAGGTCTTTTGACTTCTAAAGTTCCTGTATCCTTCTCTCTAAGACACTTATTCAGCTCATACTTTCAAATATCCTAAATTCTCCCTGCTGCTAACAAAGGAAAATATAGATGTGATTGATTTGATAGTAAGTTATATGTGAAGTTTGAGGTAATTAATGTTTGCTGATATTATGGATAGTTTAACTTATCCTTAAATGTGAGGATGCATTGGTTTTGTTATATAATGATTCTTTGCTAATTGTGAGTCATAGCTTTTTCTTAAAATTTCAAAGTAGATATTTTCATAAAGAGAACTTAAAATAGAAAAACTAGAGAAATGGGGAAATGGATAACATGAAGGAAAAGTTGCTGCTAATTGGCTCTTTGGGATGTTCACTTAAAAGAAAGGGTTAAAACAGAAAAAAATTAAAGGAAGAGTCTATTATACATGCAGAAGTCACAAATACAAAGCAATACACAGGTGCTCATAGGGAAAAATCCCAATGTAACAATTCAAAACATTAATGCCAACTAGGAAAGAAAGAGACATGAAGATTTTTCCACCTTAAAAAAAGAAATCAGCAATAGAAATCTAGAAATTATCCATTTATAAATGGAGCCAGCAGAGAGTGACATATTCAGGAGTTCTGTTTTATAGATAATTAGATAGACCAATAGATAGATTGATCAATCAATTGATCAATAGATAGACAGTTGGATTGATGGATTATAGATGATAAAATATAGATAGATAGATACATGCATATATATGATATATAAATAAACATACACATATTATATGTAATATATATGCATATACATATGTATTTACATTATATATATATAAATATTTCACAACATAAAATGATAATTTTGATACGCAAAAAGAAAGAGAAAAGAGAAATCCAGGATGTACATGAAACTATGTCTCTGTTATCTACTTGTTTTCCTTTTTCAAAATAATAATAATAATAATAATAATAATAATAATAATAATAACTACTAACATTTATACAGTCCTTACTATGTGCCAGGCACTGTCTGAGACTGGATTTGAATTCAGGTCTTCCTGATTCCAGGCCTGCACCTGGAGTTGTAAGCTGTTGCACATTTGTAAACTGAGTCCCAAAGCCCATTGGTATAGGGGACTTTCTCCTGATTGGTGAAGATCAGTGATGCCCTTCACCTGTGTAAGGAGCAAGGCAGAGTTGTTGAACAGGAGAAAGGAGAATTCTACTCTCTGAGTATCTTCAGTCTTCTTTGGACTCTGCAGTTGTTTGGGGTGCTTTAGGCTTTATTGTGTCTTCATTCCTCATAAAGTCATTAGCTTCCATTTGTTCAATCCTAATTCTTAGTCAATTATTTTCTCCAGAGAGCTTTTGTACTCCCTTTTCCATTTGGCCAATTTGGTTTTTCAAACTGTTAATTTTTTTTTTTATGACTTTCCTGCTTCACTCTCATTTCTCTTTCCATTTTTTCCTCTACCTCTCTTACTTTATCTTCAAAGTCCTTTTTGAGCTCTTCTATGGCCTGAGACCAATTCATATTTTTCTTGGAAGCTGTGGATGAAAGAGCCCTGACCTTGCTATCCTCTTCTGAGGGTGAAACTTGATCTTCCTTGTCACCAAAGAAACTTTTTATGGTCTGCATCTTTTACTGTCTGTTCATTTTCCTAGCCTGTTTCTTGACTTTTAACTTCTTCTTAAATTGGGGCACTGCTTCCTGTGTGCATTGTCCCAAGCTTCAGGGGGTCCCAGGTGGTATAATTTAAGGAGAGGCAGGTTCTCCACTCCCCTGGCCTGTGCTCTGGTCTGTAAATAAACCCAGGCCTATTTGTTCTTTAACCCAGAAACAAAATTCTGTTTCACTGTGAGAGCTAGCTCTGGGTAAGCCTGCAGCACCACCCCCACCTGGTCTGCTGCCACTCAGGACTACTAACTGGTTCCCAGCATGGGTAAAACAACTGAGTTCCACCTCAGTGCCAGCAGAGACCCCTGTAATCTCTCTCCCCCAGGGTAACTGCTCAGCCCTCTCACCTGAACATGAGCTTAGTTCCAGAAGATGCCAGAGCTGCAACCAATTCAGAGGCTCCTCAGGTCTTTTTCTCTGGCACGGCCAGCCTGGGGCTGGATCTGTTTGCATGGCTGCAGGGCTATGCTTCACTCTCACCCTGGTACAACAGACCTTTCTTGCTGACCTTCTAAGTTGTCTTTGGCTGGAAAATGATCTCACTCTTTCCTTTTGTGGGTTCTGCTGCTCCAGGAATTGTCTTATGGTATTATTTGGAGGGTTTTGGCATGATCAAGTAGAGAACTCTGAGAGGTTACTGCCTTTCCTCCACCATCTTGGCTCTGCCCTGAAATAATATTTGTAAAACACTTAACAGTACCTGGCAGGTAGCAAATACTTAACAGCAAATACTAGAGATTGGGGCATGATAGAGACTACAAGCTCATCTTCCGAGAATCTTATTCCCTCTTCAGAAGAGGATAGCAAGGTCAGGGCTCTTACATCCAAAGCTTCCAAGAAAAATATGAATTGGTCTCGGGTCATAGAAGAGCTCAAAAGTTAACAGTTTGAAAAGCCAAATTGGTCAAATGGAAAAGGAAGTACAAAGGCTCTCTGGAGAAAATAATTGACTAAGAATTAGGATTGAACAAATGGAAGCTAATGACTTTATGAGGAATGAAGACACAATAAAGCAAATCCAAATGAATGAAAAAGTAGAGGGCAATATTAAATATCTCCTTGGAAAAACAGCTGACCTGGAAAATAGAACCAGGTGAGATGATTTGAAAATTATTGGACTACCTGAAAACCATGATCAAGGAAAGAGCTTAGACATCATCTTCCAAGAAATTGTCAGGGAAAATTGCCCTGATATTCTTGAAGCAGAAGGTAAAATAGAAATTGAAAGAATCCACCCATCACCTGCTGAAAGAGATCCCAAAAGGAAAACTTCCAGCATTATTATAGCCAAATTCCAGAGCTCCCAGGTCAAGGAGAAAATATTGCAAGCATCCAGAAATAAACAATTTAAGCAATGTGGAGCCACAGTCAGGATAGCACAAGACCTAGCAGCTTCTATATTAAAGGATTGGAGGTCATGGAATATAATAATTCAGAGGGCAAAGGAATTGGGATTATAACCAAGAATCACCTACCCAGCAAAAATGAGTATAATCTTTCATGGAGAAAAATGAGACTTCAATGAAAAAGAAGACTTTCAGGCATTCATGAAGAAAAGACGACCTGAATAGAAAATTTGGCTGTCAGATACAAATATTATTTCATTTGATTCTCACAATATCCGGAGCAAGTAGATGCTATTATTATCCCCATTTTATACTTGAAGAAAGCGAGACTGAGAAAATTAAATGCCCAGGGTCATATAGCTAAGTAAGCTTCTGAGGCTGAATTTAAACTCAAATCTTCCTGAATCCAAGCTAAGGGCTCTATTCACTGTGACATGCAGCTGCTGAGGTCTGGAATCAAGCAAGATAAGACCAAAAGTGATCTATTATGGGCGTTGATGATTTCAGGGATGGAGTCCAGTTTTCCTGTGAGGAGACAGTAGAAGGAATGATCTACATGAAAATAGCAATTTTGGAAAAAAGATTCTAAATATGAGAGGTGGGATTTAAACACGAGTCCTCCATCTTCACAACCAGCATTGAATCCACTCTAACATTGCCTTCTGTGTTTGCCACACAGAACATTCCTGTTTCTTTGTGGTAACATATGCCTAATCCTCTTCTTCTCCACCAGTCCTTGTCCTATACCTTCTAAGTTCAGATCAATATTTACCTCTTCTAGGAAGCTACCCATAATTGGCTATGATCACTAGGCTTTTCCCACTATACTCACTCCTTGAACATATAGGTAACTCGGTCTGTAGGTATGATGAATGCCTTTTACCTGGTTTCTCTGTTGTTCAGTAAATGTACTTTCATTAACTGATCAATACCAAATGTATAGATCTGAAGTTCCTGGAGCAAAAGAAGTGTCTCCCATTCTTTCACTATGCATTGCCGCACTTAGTGTGGCATTCACTATATGTTTACTTTCACCAGTTGAAAATTGTCTTTCAAAAAGGTCAGTGACTACAACACTCTGTTGCAACCTTTTATCAACACTTTGAAGATTCAAACACTGATAAAATGGCTATCATACTTCCATCTATATAGACTTCTGGCCAATTTAGAGACATAACTTTTTGAAAAATTCCTTTTCCACTGATCCAACTACAATCTTCACTGCAAAAGAAAACAAAAGTTTTCTACCTCTGTGAGAATAACACCAAGTGGAAAAGGGAAATATAGTCAGTAATGTATTAATACATAAATATTGAGGATAAATCCAGTCCATTTATTTATTCAGCAAGCATTACCATTTTACCTCCTTTGTTATTACCTGGAGTTACACTAAATACAGAGGAAGACAAGGATATAGCTCATGCCTTTGGGGGAAGGAGGAACTTAACAGCAAGGAAAACAAAGAATACATATATAAAGAAATTACCAAGGTTATGGAAGTATTCTATAGATGGAGGGAGAGAAGGAAGGGAAACGGGAAACAAAGGGAGAGGGAGAAGGAGGAGAAAGGAGATTTAGGGCTTAGTCAAAGAAGCCTTTGTAGAGGATGCCTACTCTCATTTTCTTGGCATCTGTCCTTGTCTTCAGTATTGCCCTAGAGTACTCTCTTTGCCTTATCTAACTCCCCAGTCATTCACATATCTTTCTCTTTAATCTTCATACAAATCTTATTATCACTTTAATCAACCTTCCTAGCTTCTCCAAAAAGAGTTTTCATCAATAATTCTGGAAAATGAGGAACCATAATCAACTAGCTGTTATTTTTCTCTAAAAATACTTCCTACAGAATGCATGTGAATATCCTACTAAGTAAGAATACCTGAAGGTCAATCAGCTAAAGATGGAGTAAGCCTAAGTGATAAACATCATAATGACCCTGGATGGATGAGTAGTGAGCTTTGGTACTCATTGTCCTATCCCCAATGCACAAGGCCACATGATTAAGTTAGAATTGTTCATGTTACTGAGCAGCAAGTTCAGAAAGAGGCTTCAAAAGTACTGTACAATGTGGCAGAACTGACAAACTATATCTGACTTTTTTTTGCTTTCCACAATAGTTTCCCATCATTAAACAGCAAGAAGTAGTAACTCTTCCTATTTTAAAAAACTTAGCATGAGATTTGCAGGCTAAATATTATTCTGTCTCTGTGTGTTTCGAACACATGCAGTTTTCAAAGCCACCAGTTTGGAATCCAGTGCTCTCCGTTCTTTGCAGGAATAAAAAAAAAGAAAAGAATATAGGCCACCTAGACCTCTTATGCATTTGGTCCCTCTATCTTTATTCCTAAACTAATGCAGAGAATCTTACATTAACTAAAAAAGGAGAAAATGCTGATGATAATAATAACTACATACCTTGCTGATGACCATAAACAGCCTAAAAGCTTTAAAAGATTCATATCCTGCAGGCAAGTCACCATAGGAATAAGGGCTGGGTTTGTTCTCAATAGAATAAGGAACAAAGACTTGATAAAGTTTTATTATTTTTTTTAGGCCTTAGCAAAATCACTCAAAGGAAAATGATAAACAAGAAGCAAAAATGATGATGAGATATCTGGGAATCAGGGCTGAATGCTTACCGTATTCTCTTTTGTTAGAAGCATTTATCATGGATAAATTTTATGCCCACGCACATGTTAATTAAGGGAGAGTCTGTGCTTAAGGAATTAAGAGCATACACAAAGATCCCTGCCAATTTGGAGAATTTGTGTTTACTGATATGGGGTGACTATTGACCAATTATTAGGGTTTTTTGTGTTATACTACATTGTTTTCTGTGTATCAGAATATGTTCTAGTCTACTCTCCCAAAGCCTAAGAGTAAAAAGATAAGAAATATTTTGGTAATAGCTACAGTACAAGAAAATGGATACACTCAATAATTACTGGCATATCTCAGATATTGCTGGTTCAGTTCCAGAAAACCACAATAAAGTGAGTCATGATTTTTTTGGTTTACTGGTACATACAAAAGTTATGTTTACACTAGACTGTGGTCTACTAAGTGTGTAACAGTATTAAATCTAGAAAAACAATGTGTACATGTTCATTAAAATACTTTCTCACAAAAAAATTGCTAACCATCATGTGAGCTTTCAGCACCTTGTAATCTAATCATTTTGCTAGTGGAGGATCTTGCCTTGATGTTGATGGCTGCTAACTGATGAGGATGATGGTTGCTTAAGGTTAGGGTGGCTGTGGCAATTTAAAAAAATGAGACAACAATGAAGTTTGCCTCATTGATTGACCCTTCCTTATGAATACTTAGAAGTTCTTGTGGGATTATTAATTGGCCTAATTTCAATATTGTTGTGTCTTGGGGAATAGGGAGCATTAAGGAGCGAGAGAGGGAGACAGGAATGGCAGGCCAGCAGAGCAGTCAGAACCCACACATCATTGATGAATTAAATTGGGTGTCATATGGGCACAGTTTGTGGTACCCCAAAACAATTACAATAGTAACATCAAAGATCAATGACCACAGATCACTATACTAGATATGCTAATAATTAAAAAGTTTGAAGTACCACAAGAATTACTGAAATGTGACACAGAAACACAATGTGAACATATTTTTTTTGAAAAACGACACCAGTAGAATTATTCAATACAGGATTGCCCCACAACTTCAATTTGTAAAAACAAAAAAACAAAAAAAACCCCAAAAAACCCCCATAATATCTGTGAAGTACAATAAAGTCCAATTAAATGAGGTATGCCTGTATCTAGTAATTTAAACCTTAAGCTATACTTTGTATCAACTTGCTAGTCCAATTGTCATGATGTAAGCCCAGATATGATGTAAGCTTCTTGAGGGGAAGGACTATTTCATTATTTTTGACTTTGTAACTTCAGTACATAGCACAATACCTTACATATTGTAAGGGGCTAAAATTCTAGTTAAACTATCTAAAAATCTAATGAGTGGTCGCCAATAAATTATAAGCTTTAGCAAGAGTATTAAAGTGTTTAAGTATTTATTACAGATCATTAGGATCAGAGAGAAAGGTAACAATCTAACAGACCCTATCATCCAACCCATCATGGCAAGGTCAGGAACCAAAAAAAGACAGAATCCCTCCGTCAGCATCCACTTCCTACTTCGTGTCCTGCACCCAGAAATGGGAGGCTCCTCAAGTTGATTGGCTGGTAGCCTTGATAGACAGTACCCACGAGCAAACGTCACTTCCTGATGCTAAGGACCTTAACCACATGGCTTAACCTCAGAGGCCTTCACCTCATGGCGGAGCTTTGCTATAGTAAGTCTCCAGCAGGTGGCGTCATTCCAGCCGTTACAATATAAAAGGTGCTTGACTTCTAGATAGTTATTGAGTATATTTATTTACTTGTATTTTTTCTATTACCTTTTGATATGGTCTAACTTTCTTACTCAGGTTTTAGAGGAATAATCTAGAACATATTCTAATATACAGAAAACAACACAGTTATGGCATAAAAAACTGGTAATTACTTGGGTACTAGAATCTACTATACCCATTACAGAAAGGACTAAATTCTATCTATTATTGATTATCTCTCACTGAGCAGGAGATACTATGCGAAATATACATTGAAATGCTTGCCATTTGAAGGTACTTAGACATGCTAAATATATAATATGTACAATGTATAATATAGGCCATTTACTACTTTGATAGCCAAGACAAATTAATTTGTGACAAATTCAAAATTTCTGGGTCAATATTCCTTCATCTTCAGGATGAGCAGGCTGGATCAAATGAATTTTAAGACAATTCAATAACTAGACAATCTTTAAAGGTCCCCTCTAACTCAAAAACTGTGTGATAATATTTAGGATACTGGAAGATGGCCAGGGGACCTAAGGTCAGTTGCCTATTTTATATAAAAACTCTTCATTTCTTCCATTTATCCCTGCCACAATCTTTATGCCTAATCTTCAGGCTTACCAATATGTTCAGGCAGATGCTGTCTTGTCTATTGTGTTTTTGTATTTTTTTTTCATATCTGCCCAGAAACAAGCATAGTGAGTTGTCTATACATGCCTAATAAATGATTGCATTACACATTTATGGAAACATTTGGCAATATCTATCAGAAGATCTTGAATTGAAAGAGACCATGTTCATTTTTAACTATTTTATGTTCATATTATCCTTGAGCAATAGCTAAGTTATTTCTTTTGACTTTATCCCTCATAAAGCTGATATTTCTTTTGATCCAATTTGGGGGTAAAATCTTTTTTTTGGGGGGGTGGGTAATGTGTAGATCCACATAGATTATTCCATTTTTGTTTGAGTTCCACTGTGGAAAATAGGTTCCTATTAGAATCCAACACCCAGTAGTCAGTCCAACTGTGACTTACTCCATGAAGGTCTACAATTAGAAGTACCAGCAGTGGCTTACAGTAGTATTTGCATTGAAAGATGAGAAACATAACATAGACAAACTAGGGAAACCAATGAAAGTCTGCTTTAGGATGGACTCTAAAAGAGCACCTACTTTCAGAGCCTATGGGAGAACTACACTTAAGGGAAACTTCATAAGAAATCCACAAAGGGAGAGCAGAGCTTCCAATAATGAGAAGCTGTGAGTATACCCTTTGACCACATGCATTCCCTTGGGACTCAAGGGACCTTTTGTGTGTTATGAGAGATTGCACTCCCAATTGGGGAAATATTTCCCTAATAACTCTCTTTGATATACCTCCTTAGTAAATGCTCTTTCTAAAAGGTAATTAACTCTAACTGATAATCACCGAGGCAGCACACTAGTTACAGGCTTGTTAGCAACAGTTCAAAAAAAAAAAAAACCCAGTCCTTTAGGGTAACCCTTGGGACCATAAGGGGAAAATTCACCTCTTAAGGATCCAGCCTGCCAAAACAAGTGGAAGGTGGGAAAGTTACCTTGGAAGGGTTGTCAATAAATCAGACAGCAATCCCAGTTTGTTCTCATTTTGAATGTTTAATCATTTATCTCCATTTTAAAACCATTTCTTTCCATCCATCCCAAGTATCATTTCTGCTGAGGCAGGTTTAAGCAACTGTGTTGGCTTTCTGTTATGTAGTGAAATCACCAAAAGGAGTTACTCTGGAGAGTAAAATGAGCAAAGATGAGGTGCTTTCCACACCCGATGACATTAGATAACCTGCCCAAGGTCACACAAGCAGCAAAGAGAAGAACAAATATTGAAACACAGGATATCCGGTTACACATCCAATATTCTTTCTATTACAATCTCTACAATCTGACTCCAACATGCCTTTCCAAGCTAATTCTGACACCAATTTATAAAAATTTGATAACTTGCCTCCTATTTTCCACCCTCTTACTAGTCTGGAAAAAATCCAATAATTATGTTTGCTTTTTAGAAGAGAAAATTGTTGTCATAAATATTTTGTACACCTCTCTGTATATATATGTTACAAAAACAAGGGAGACCTTTAATTCCATTCCCTTGGTTTTCAGCCTGGATCATCTTTGATGAATATATATATATATATATATATATATATATATATATTCTACCTTTAAAGGTCTCTAGAAAGGAGATTTGGGACTCATAAAAAAATCTTCTAATCATGTCACTCATTTGCTTAGAAATCTTCACTGGGTCCCCACTGCCTATACAATAAAATATAAACTCCTTTTCCTAGCTTCAATGCCTTCCCTAATCTGCCTCCAACCTCTTTCTACTCATTTCATATAGTCGTTTTTCCCTTTTTTATTTGTTTAGAATTTTATTTTTACAAATTACATGTAATAAAAAATTTTCACATCTATTTTTTAAAACTTTGTGTTCTAATTTCTCTTCTTCTCTCCCTTCCCAATCCACCCCCCAAGAACTCAAGTAATTCAATATAAGTTATAAATGAGTAGGCATGCAAACCATATCCACATTAGCCAGGTTATGAAAGAAAACAGACAAAAACAAAACTTCAGATTAAGGAACTATCAAAAAACTATGCTTCACTCTGTTCTCAACATATAGTCTTTTTATACTCTATTTTCCAGTCAAATTGTACCACTTTCTATCCCCCCAAATATGCCCCATGCTCACAATGCCATACCTTACACCCTGTTCCCTCTGCCTAGAAAGTTTTTCCTTCCCCTCTTCACTTATAAAATACTTTAAAGCTCAACTCAGATGCTACCTTTTCCATGCAAACTTCCTTTACCCATCCCCTACCAGTTAATGCTTTCTGCCTGGATACTCACAGAACTCTTATTGTGCACTCACTATGTTTAAAGTTCAAGAAGACAAGGTACATATAAATTCTATGTCATATGAACTCTATCTCATCTAGTACTCCATATCACAGATATTTAATCAGTTTGTTGAATTGAATTAAATATATCTTACATAAAAATAACTTTTATTTGCTAAGAATATTAAGGTATAACTTCTTGCTTACAATGAACTTGGTGGAGGAGAAAGTATAATTACAAACATATAATTTTGCTAATTTATTTCAATAATAATAATAATATTCAAAGATCAATCCATCATTCTTGGCACAAGTGGGTGAGGGAGTAATGAAACACCAACCAGGATGATTCACAGTAGGGATTTTGTGCTCCCTGTGATCATGACAATTGCTATGAAAGCGTGTGAAGAACCCTGAATCTCTAACTAATTAGGATCTGGTTATACCACTGATTGGGTTAACACCTGAATCAGTGTGATGTAGCTACTCCTATGCTTTACACAGCTAGTAAGTGTCTGAGTCCAGACTTGAACTCAGGAAGATGGATCTTCCTGACTCCAGGTCCAGCATTCTATACACTGAGCCACCTACCTAGGTGCCCCAAATTTATTGTGAAATTGAAAGCAAACTGTAATTCTCACTTTACAGATGAGTAAACTTAAAGTCTGAGAAGTTAAGTGAGTTTCCCATGATCACACCCATTCTGCTAGTTAATTGGTCCTTTGGTTTTATTCTATGAAAAAAAAAAAACATGCACACAACACACACACACACACACACACACACAACTTTACAATATATAGTACCTTATAAAAATGTAATAATTTTCAAATGGTTGCTATGGTTTCATGGGTCTTATTTTCTTAGGACACAATAAGGGTTCATAAAAAGTCTTGGATTGCTACTTTTACAATGACCCCCACCCCAAAAAAATAGATCTTAAAAAGTATCACCAACATGTGAACACCTTTTGCTGAGCACAATTTATTAGTACAATAAGCACTTCTATTGTTGTTTTAACTCCTTCTTTTGATGATCCCAGTTTGACTGGCATGAATAGTAGTAGGTAAAACAGATTCAGGCTTCAATGCCAATATTTTTGTGACTATTTTGCAATCGGCGTTAATCAATGAAATGGGACTGTAATTGCAGCAATTTCCCATAACTCTTTCTGGCTCTGGAATAACAGATATAATAGCACTGCTAAGAGTTCCTGACAATTTGCTATTCACACATGCTGTATTAAAAATACAACATGAAATTGCATTCAGACACTCAATTTATTTTTTTTATTTCAAACTTCTAGATATCCATGAAATCCTCAGGTTTCACCACCATCTAAAAAAATCAACCATTTCAAATTCTTCCACAAAGCTCTCTGGCTCACTCTTTCTTCTTGAAAACCATTTCTCAATTCCATTCTCACAGCCTCATAACATTTCATGAATTCAACTTCATTTTGGAAATTTTTCAATCACTTTGGTGACATTGACAATTTTCCATTTCATTATAAATGCTACAAAATTCAAGCACCTGCTTTGCTTTTCAGAATGTAAATCTGCTGAAAAATCAGAGAAAAAAGCAGGTGTTCTATCTTAATTGACAGATTTGAGTCTCCCAGGGGAAAATGGGTATCCAAAGTCAAACCAAGTATCAGAAGATCAGCCAGTGGAAGACAGAGCAACTGGAAGATGCAGCCCTATTTTAAAAAGCTAAATCTAAGGTGATCATGCAAATGCCTTTCTCCTTGTGCATTTTTAAATTTAAAGAACAACCAAATTCAAAACAAGCAAAAAAGATCTTCACAGAAATGAAATGTGTCTCACTAGTCAGCAAGAGGCCCTTAATTTAAGAAATATTTTTAAAAGATCCTTGAAACAGCCCTATTAGTTTTTTGCTATCCAAACTGTTAACAAATTGGTTAAATTCTGTCTATAATTAGTTATTGTGCCAAGAAAACTTTTAGCCAAATCTAACCGAGATTCTAATGTGTGTGTGTGTGTGTGTGTGTGTGTGTGTGTGTGTGTGTGTGTGTGTGTTTTCCTCTTCAAATACACAGAGAAACCTGAAAAACTTTAGGAACTTCATTTCCATCTTGATTCGCTGACAATCTTCTCTTGAATGTGTCAGCTTTTTTTTTCAGCTTGATTAACCCTCATACTCTTTTCTATCTCTATCTTCAATCTGCCAAGCAAAGAGCCTCCTAGATTATTTTGTAGAATCCTAAGTGAAACTCAAAAGCCGTAGAAAAAGACGGCTTTTCAGAGAATTATTAGTCCTTCTAGTAAAAAATCTGACAGGATTTCAATATCATATATGGTGATGCTTAGCACATTTATATTATCACTTTTCCATAATTAAGCAAAAATTTCCAAACAACCCCCATATAACCTTTCAGTGAAGTTTTAATATCTATATTCATTAATTCCTTGACCAAGCATTATTAAAAGAGATAAAAGAGAATAAAGTTGAGTCAGTAGGTAAAAACTTGAGATCACAAGGTTGCAGTTGATTGCCACTGACTCGAAACTTTTCAAAGTCTGTTTCCCTACTTCTATAGCTACAAATTATGCCTGCTATGCTATAGTCTTAGAGCTAAGATACTCCAGGTATCAAAGAGGATTTGAAGAAGTGATCATATAGAGATGAAATGTGTTTCAAAGGCAGAAACTACACCTTGATTTTGCTGATGATATAAATCTTATTACTTTGTCATAGAATTAGAAATTTGCTGACAAGAAACATCTTTCTAGCTTGGTATCAGGGGAAAATATTTGGATTTGGCATCAGAAGATCTATATTGAGGCACATATCTACCACCTTATATTACTTTGAGAAACTCATTTAACCTCTCAGACTATTTTATCATGTGCCTAATATTTGAGAAACCTTACTATTAGTAATCATCAACTATTCAGTCAGCTAATCAATACACATTTATTAAGTACCTACTATTCTCTAAGCACTATGCCAAGATACAATCCCAGGCAAGATACAGTTCCTGCTTGGAAGGAGCTCATACTCTAGAGGAAATAATATGCAAACAACTGTGTACAAATAAGCTATGTAAATGGTAAATAGGAAATAATCAATAGAGGGTAGGCACTCGTATTAAGAGGGATTGGGAAAAGCTTCCTGTAAAAGGTGGGATTTTTACTGAGACTTGAAGGAAACCATGGAAGCCAGTAGGTAAATATTAGGAATGAGAGAATTCTAGGAATGAGGGACAGCCAATGAAAATATCAAGAATGGGAAATAGAATACTTTGTTGGAGGAAGGTCAAGGAAGTCAGTGTCACTGGATCACAAAGTACATGGTGGGGTACGAGGTATAAGAAAAAAATATAGGTGTGGAAGTCAAGTCTTAAAGGGCTTTAAGTGCCGAATAATATTATATTTGATTCTCCAGGTAACAGAGAGTCACTGGAGTTTATTGAGAGGGGAGCATCATTTTGGCAGTTTAGTGGAGGATGGGTTAGAGTGAGGGATAGTTATGGCAGGGAGACCCTCAAGAATGCTATTGCAATCATCCAAACATAAGGTGAAGAAAATCAGAGGAAAGAAAATGGTTTATACAAATGATGTTTAAAAAGTAAATTCAACAGGCCTTAGCAGAGAATAGGATGCAAGCCTGGGTGACTGGGAGAATGGTGATATCCTTGAGAGTAACAGGGAATTTGAGAAGAGTAGAGCGTATTGGAGTGGTTAGGTAAGGCAAGAGAATCAGGAGAAAGTAGTATAGTGAAAAGCTAAAGAAATGAGGGATTAATAGTATCAAAGCCTACAGAAAGTCCAAAAAGAATGAGGACTGAGAAAGGCCATTAGATCTGGCAATTAAGAAATCATTATTTACTTTGGACTGCAATTCACTTTAATGATGAGGTCAGAAGCCAGACTGTAGAGAATTCAGAAGACAGGAAGAGGAAAGGAAGTGGAGCCATCTATTGTGAAGGTCATGTCAAAGAGTTTAGACACAAAAGGAAGAAGAGATCTGGGATTGAGGATGGATAGATCAAGTAAGGGTTTTTTTGAAGATGGGGAAGACATGGCTTGTAGCCAGTAGGGTATTGTCAGACAAAGAAGGCTTTTACTTTATATTATTATTTCCCTGTTAAAGAGGATGTATCTTTGTTTGAAAACTAATAGAACTGGTTAATCTTCAGTTGAAAGTGAAAATGTTTCCCCTTTAGGAGGACTTTACAATATCATATGGTTGAATACATCTTGTTCTGGCAGTATGAAAGTATCTCTCTTAGGTGTCCTATCTGTCCATGACTAAGGGCAACTAGGTGGCAGAATGTATAGAATGCCAGTTCTGGAGTCAGGAAGACTTATCTTCCTGAGTTCAAATCTGGCCTCAGACACTCATTAGCTATGTGAACGTGGGCAAGCCACTTAACCTTGTTTGCCTCAGTTCCTCATCTGTAAAATGAGCTGGAGAAGGAAATGGCAAACCACTCCAGTATCTCTGCCAAGAAAACCTGAAATGGGGTCACAAAGAGTTGGATGCAAAAACAATTGAATAACAACCATCATGACTTATTCCCAAATGCTTCCTAATTTACTTGGTCACTGTCACTTCCAGATAATCCCTCAAACAGGTAATCATACGAGTATCCAAATCAAGCCTGTCCAGCCACACCTAGACAAAGATTAACATGCTGATGTGCATTATCTGTATTCTAGAAGGAATATGGACTTTTCTTTCTTGGCACAGAAGTGAGCAAGGACAACAAATGGAAAATTGTGTCCTATGAATTCCATCAAGAGTTCACCACACCATATCAAGTAATGTGACAATTCAATCCCTGGATTAAAGGCGGAGATGCTGCTTGCAAGAATAATTTTTAGCTCATTCTGTATATCATTGTATTTCCCAATCTGGCACCGTGAACCATAAATAATCCTATCATTTATTAATTACATTTTCTAACCTAGTCAAGAAGAATCCTGCAGTGTGAAGCAGCGGATCATGAATAAATGGTTCATTGAAAAGCAACTCTTATTGCCAAGTAGTTGTAAATTAGGGTTGTGATAATTACCCACTTTAACCTTTTTAAACAGGTTCCTCTAAAAAGCTCCAAGATGGATGTTTTATTATAACAACTTTGACCTCCAGCACACAACAACACAATTAGTTTTGCACTGTGACAAAAGGATGCTTTGATTAAAAATCTGGCACACTACATCATTATAAAGTATTATCAGCATAGGTACTGGAAATGGGTAGATATACACATATGTATTATATATACACAATATTCATATATTTGGTCCTATATCCATTGGAAGTATAGATCTAGTCAAGAAAAAATAATGAATAAGTAAAGACTGTAATTAAATAGAAATGTAGCAGAATTGTCATCATAAGCCATTAAGAGTAAAGCCCTGGGGGGCAGCTAGATGGCACAGTGGTAAAGCGCCGGCCCTGGATTCAAGAGTACCTGGGTTCAAGTCCAGCCTCAGACACTTGACACTTACTAGCTGTGTGACCCTGGGCAAGTCACTTAACCTTCATTGCCCTGCAAAAAAAAAAAAAAAAGAGTAAAACCCCTGCCGTTTCTTCTATCCCCAGAACCCCAAACTCCACTCAAAGTCTTTACTGGTGTTGTAGAAACAAGCACAAGGCACAAAAGAATCCAATCAGATCAAGCTTGGGCAGTCAGAACCCGGCACAGTCTTCAGAGAAAACTTATTATTCAGTGGTCTATGGTTGCTATGCCTTGCCTTCAGGAGCTAACAAACCTCCCCAAAGTGACCAACTTATTGTATGACCCTCTTGATAGAAATGAGCCTCCTCATTGCCATTACCTCTTCCTCACCTACTTTTTTTTTAATTTTTTTGTTTTGTTTTGTTTTTGTGAGGCAATTGGGGTTAAGTGACTTGCCCAGGGTCACACAGCTAGTAAGTGTCTGAGGCCAGATTTGAACTCAGGTCCTCCTGAATCCAGGGCCGCTGCTCTATCCACTGTGCCACCTAGCTGCCCCCCTCACCTACTTTTGAACACCTTTCATCTTTTCCTAGACCATGAGCCTCATTTCCCAAACAGGAGAAAAGATGATGAATTTGTTGACTTGACCCAAAACTTCCCTTGTGCCACTCCAAATGAAAGTAGGCCATTTTCTTATCATCCAGAAGAGAGCCGCTATGCTCCATTTTGTTGAGAAATAACTAAGTGAGAAGTACCATATTCTAGGGATTTACCCTAAAAGGATCTTGCCTGGGATAAGACTAGGGAAAATGATAAATAATTCCTCTAAGCTATGAGAAAATTGATATCTCCATTCATATGCCATGAAGTGTACTGAAAATATGCAAAAACTTTACAGTACAATTTGTAGATTCCTAAACCTGATAGTGAAGTAGTACCTTCCCAAAGTATAAGTTTGGAAAAGAAAAAAGTAATTCCCTCAAGAAGGAGTAGAAAAAGAAAACTGGCATTGGAGCCTTAAGAAATCCACTACCGAGCACTACAGTGGAACACAGAAAATCACTGCTACTGTTTTTCCAGAAGCACAAATTATCTAATCATATAGTCCATAATCACTTGGAAATGTACCTATATCAGACTACTTTCACCTCATCTTCCTTTCAATTAACTTATTCATTTGAGCTTAAGAAATCACTAAGAAATTTATAGGAATAAATGCCATTGCAAGAAATGTTATAATCTGCATGTCTTCTCTGTTTCAAGCTATTGTTAGCTATCAACCTACAAAGACAGCATGACTTAGAGGATAGACAGTCTCTCTTGAAGCACCTGAGAAGAGCTAGGTGTGAGTCCTTCCTGTGACACAGGCTGGGTATGAAACCCTGGACAAGTCTCAATCTCTCAGTTCTCAAGACAGCTCTCTAAGACTATAAACTACAAGGAAGGCCTCAAGCTGCATCAGCGAAGTGAGTTCCTCACTAAGGTGTTTCCCATCCTCATTGAAAGCATAGGTTGTGTCTGTCCTTAGCTGTATCTGCCTATAAAACCATGGGATGGTCACACACCTAAGGCTTATGGGCTGTGCCTGCCACACTTTAAGAATGATGTGATATAGCTTTAAAAAGGCCATGAGAAGGCAACGAATACAGTCAAGGCGTTGCAGGTTTTTTGTTTTGTTTTCTTCTGGGTTTTTCTGGTGAGGCAATTGGGGTTAAGTGACTTGCCCAGGGTCACACAGCTAGTAAGTGTCAAGTGTCCGAGGCAGAATTTGAACTCAGGTCCTCCTGAATCCAGGACCAGTGCTCTATCCACTGAGTCACCTAGCTGCCCCAAGGCATTGCCGTTTTATGATACATGAATGCTGAGGGTGCATTGTTAATATGGAATCACTTTATGCCTATCGAAGAAGAACCAAATTGAGTTAAGTGACACAGGTAGCAGCAGCATCATTATTAGGATTCTTCTTTTGAGGATGAGACTAGAACTCAGAGAGATTAAGTGATTTGCCTATAGTGGCACATCTCTTATGTGTCAGAGGGAGGATCCAAACACAGCTTATGCTGACTCTAAGTCCAGCACTCTGTCCTCTCTTTAAAGGTACAATGGGGTGAATATATATTAGCATGGCTCCTTCACAGACAAACTTCCACTTCTCTTCGCTGCAAAGTGGACGAAATGAACTGTTTCACACCAGTAGGGAATAGTATCCAAAGCAGCAGAAGGGCTAAACTTTAGGAGGTTGTCAGCAAATTCCCCACTCTCTGAAGAACTGGGAGGTCTCAGGGGAAGAAAGCCAGCTTGCCCCCAACTTAAAAGAATGGCACCTGGGAAGATGCCTTGGCGGAGCTAGCACTTAAGAATTAGGTGAGGAGATTGCTCATGTTAATTGTCCTTGCACCATTTACAGTATCTCTGTAGGGGCAGCTAGGTGGTACAGTGGGTAGAGCACTGGCCCTGAAGTTGGGAGGACCTGAGTTCAAATCTCACCTCAGACACTAGCTGTGTGACCCTGGGCAAGTCACTTAACCCCAATTGCCTCACCAAAAAACAAAACAAAACAACAACAACAAAAAAAAACCATCCAAGGCCATCTTCAGTCATCCTGATCTCCTGATCTATATCTTGCCACTGGACTTGAGATAGCTCTAGAGGAGAGGTGACTTCTCACAGCCCTCCCTCACTTAAATCCAATTCACTTCAAGCTGTGCCATCACCCTAATATTATGGTCCTCTTCGAGAATGAAGAACAAACAATAGTACCTCTGTCGAGAAAACATTTTATGGGTCATTCTGTCAGACATGCTACTACTGTTTTAATAAATGATAAACTCCTTGAGGACAGCCTCTGAGTTATCTTTGCCTTATTATCCTCATTGTCTAAAACAATGCTTGGAACATTGCTGTTCAGTCATGCCCAACTCTTTGTGACCCTGTTTGGGGTTTTCTTGGCAGAGATATTGGAGTGCTCTGCCATTTCCTTCTCCACCTCATTTTATAGATGAGGAAACTGAGGCAAACAGTTAAGTGACTTGCCCAGGGTTACACAGTTAGTGTCAAATTTGAACTCACTCTATCCACTTCACCACCCAGCTGCCTATGGCCTAGAGAACAGCAGTTATTTAGTTGAATATTGAACTGTTCAAAGGGTTGGATTATGAAGAAAATGCCAAAAGGGAAGAAGAGGTGGATACAGTTGAGTATGGAAAAAGCAAGTCTCCCTTCATTTGACAGGAAGAAAGTCATAATTCTTTTCAGCGTGTAACAGCCTAGAAAGAAATCACACCTGGAAGACAGAGGCTGTAGTGTATTGAACAGAGGACTAGATACAACATCAGAGGACTTTGATTCAAATTCTGGGTCTGCAACAATCTGAGACACAGAATCATAGATCTTCAAGATGGAAAGGATCCCAGGACTCACTCACTTCATTTCATAACTGAGGAGTCACCTTTAAAGCCTTGAAAAAATAAGTGGTTTTCTAGCCACCACTTGAAAAATCAGTGAGAAACAAAAATTCAAACAACTCTGAGACATTGCCTCACATGTATTAGATTGGCTAACATGACAGAAAAGGAAAATGACAAATGTTGGGGGGATGTGGGAAAATAGGGATACTAATGCATTGTTGGTGGAGTTATGAAATGATCCTACAACTCTGAAGAACAATTTGGAACTACACCCAAAGGGCTATAAAACTGTGCCTGCCCTTTGACTCGGTAATACAATTGCTTGGTCTATATCCCAAGGATATCAAAGAAAAGAGAAAAGGGCCTATTTGTGCAAAAATACTGATAGCAGCTCTTTTTGTGGTGGCAAAGAATTGGAAAATGAAGGGATGTCCAGCAATCAGGAAATGGCTGCCAAGTTGTAATATATTATTGCATAAATGATGAGTCAGGTGTTTTCAGAAAAACCTGGGAAGTCATATATGTGTATGTGTGTGTGTGTGTATACGTGAGTATATATGTATATGTGTATATATGTGTATGTGTGTGTGTATACGTGAGTATATATGTATATGTGTATATATGTGTACGTATATGTGCATGTGTGTATACATGAGTATATATGTATATGTGTATATATGTGTATGTATATATGTGCGTGTGTATATGTATATATATATAATTTATTTTATTAAATAATTCCCAATTACATGGGGAAAATTTTAACAATCATTTTTTTTTAATTCTGAGTTCCAAATTCTCTCCTTCCCTCCTCCTTGAGAAGTCAAACATTTTGACATTTATACATGTGAATGCATCCAAAACATTTCCATATTAGTCATGTTACAAAAGAAAACAGACAAAAAATAAAATAAGAAGTATAAAGTTTAAATAAGTATGCTTCAATCTTCACTCAGAGTTCATCTCTCTTTGGAAGTGAATAGCATTTTTCATCGTGGGTCCTTTGGAATTGTCTTGGATTATTCTATTGATCAGACTAGCTAAGTTTTTCACAGTTCATCATCCGTACAATATTGTAATTACTGTGTACAATATTCTCCTAGCTCTGCTCACTTCACTTTGCATGAATTCAACTTATATGAACTCATCCTGCCTTCAACCAAGCTCTGATTCCAACAACTATCCAATAGGGTTATAGAACCAAAAAGAACAATTTCAAGATGAGTTTGGGTAAAATTTTAGATACTAGATCCATAATCACTTGTTAAGAGAAAGTGGCTGGGCAGCTAGGTGGCGCAGTGGATGAAGTACCGGCCCTAGATTCAGGAGGACCTGAGTTCAAATCCTGCCTCAGACACTTGACATTTACTAGCTGTGTGACCCTGAACAACTCACTTAACACTCATTGCCCCGCAAAAATAAAAGAGTAAATGGTTACATTAAGAGCAAATCTCCCTAATATATTGATGTCAGTGTTAAGAAAAATAGCCACATAGTCATCCAAATAAAAATGGGGATGGTGAGGGGAAGGGGGAGGAAAATTATTACTATCAGAGAAATAATCCTAGGCTGAGTGGATTGAAATTGCATAGAGCGGACAGAGTCTACCAAATCACTAACAAATGAATAATAAATAATAACAGGGCTGATAAAATAGCATTTAGTTACATTAACTAAACATTTCAAGTTTTTGTGTCTTGTACTAAAGGCATAAGAACACAAGGTACTCCATTGTCTTCAGGTGGTGGGAGACACAGTGGAATGGATCCTGGTTGTGTCATTTATTAGCCATGTGACTTTTGCAAATCACTTTACTTACCTCTCTTGCTTTTCCCCCTCTCTTAAAAGATAATGATGCTTGCACTTTCCACTTCAGAGCTGTTGTGAGGGAACTGCTTTTTACATCTTAAACCATTATGTAATAATGATGATAATAATAACAATAATCGATAACATTTACATAGCACTTTAAGGTTTCTACAGCATTTTACATATATTATCTCATTTGATCCATATATAAATATGATGTGTCAACACTGTCACAAAGCACATCTATATAAATATATTTTGTAAGGAAATTTCTTCACTTTGCTTTTTTTAAACATAATTCCAGATCCCTATTTATTGCTAAAATATTTTATTTTATAATTTTGCTCATGATACATACTACTGAGTAAAAGTAGGGTCTTTGTTGGAATATTAAAGAATTGGAGATATTAAAGAAATTGATCTCTTCATTTTGACAACCTGAAAATGAAAACAAGTTCTCACATACATCCATAGACAAAATTGTCTTTAACTGTGACTTAATGTGTGTCCCTAACATTGAACTATAATTCTAATAAACTTGAAATTCTTGTCTTTAGGTATTCTTAGAATGACATTCAAGGACAAAAATAATACCTTGTGACATTTTGCTTAAACTTTCTAAAGACACTTTTATTTGGACTCAAATCAAACGCAAAAATTTCCAATCTAGAAGAATGTTTTGAGAAAGTTATAAACAACTAAATAGAGAAATCTGCAATGAAAATATCTCTTTAGCCTAAACAGCAATAGTCACTACAGCAAACACTGTTATATCATCAGTAGCTTTCTTCTTTACCCATCAGGGGGTCTGTAATTATGTCATAATTCATCTTTAATTGTTTCATCTGAAGACTATTATCTCATTTCTTCATGATTGTCTTCTTCTGCCTGTTTATAAATTTGTTCTATCTACAATGGTCCTAGTTTGCAGACTAAAACATTGGACTTGGAAAATATTAGTTTTGTTTTAAATGAAATATGTGTTTTCTTTAAATTTAATTTCTGCTTTAACCTATTGTAGAAAACTCGAAGGTAACCAAAATGTCATATGAATGTCTGTCAAAGACTCCATTGAGACTACTTTTACATTTCAATTGTGTGTGACAATTTGTATAATGATTTAGGTATATAAATAATTTTCCTCACAAGTCCTGCAAGGTAGAGAGTAATTATCATCATGCCCAGTATACAGATGAAACACAGAGGCCTGGAATGTTGAATAATTTATGTGCCCATAGTCACACAGCAAGGTAAGTGTCAGATATAGGGTTTGGACCCATTTGTCTTTATTTCAAGTTTAGTGCCCCTACCACCTTACCACAAGGTCTCTCCTAATTTATCATTAGATTTCTCCTTCTGTGAAATATTAAATAGATATTGAATACATATGGCACAGATATAGAAGTAACTATGGTTTTATGTGTTTTTACTAAAAAGGGTAGACTAAAAGCCATGTATGTCTTACCTAAAGCACAGTATCTATAATACAATATAGATAAAAACACATGTCTAATTCAGTATGACAAATGAAATGTTCTTTTTTGAGTCACTTCAAAATTATAATGAAAAATTTTAATGAATTTTGAGTATTCATAAAAGAGTGTTGATCTTTATTTAGGACTACCAATGGAAAACAATGACCCTGACCAAAAGCAGTACATTCAACAGGAGCATAGGATTTCATGATACAAGGGAGATTTCTCGAGGTGGTTCCTTAGCCAAGTTGACTCATAGCCTGACAATAAGGCCACACTGAAGGTTAGATCTTTGAGCAGACTAGTTAATTTGCTCTTGTCCATAGGAACAGTCAGTATCCCTTAAAACCATCTTGCAAGTGCATGTGTGATCACAAGGAAACAGGATTGAAGCCATGGTAATTCAAAGAAGATTCAGTTGCTCTACTGGGAAAAAAACAAAACAAAACAACCTGAAGATCTTCCTTTTGTCATGGCTGATCAGCAACATTATCTTCTAACACCACTTGTTATTAGCGGTTTTAGTAATAGTGGCATAGCAGAAACAAGTTTAATCACTACTGAAATGAAATGGAAAGGAAGGGAAATAGAAGTATTATGAGAATGCATCTCAACTTAGAGTCTATTCAGAGAGCATTTATTAGGAATGTTGGGAAATGTTACTAGCCCAGTATGGCTTTTTTTATGTTCTTATACTTGTGTGTGTGCTGTGTTTAACTTGATGGCCCCTCTACTTTGGACAAAACAGTTAAACAAGTCCATAGGGGTGTCATACCATGGGAGGTACTAGGTACTATAAAGAGTAAATCTAATTTTTTTTTATAGGCCAAGAATCAGAAAAGTGATCTGATAAGCTAATCCCCACTAAAGTGTTAATGACTGATGGTGAGGAGCTATTAAAATTCCCAGGAATATATGTTGAAAACTTTACTCCAAAATAATGTAATTCTAAAGGAGTCATTTTTGGTAGCGAGCTTAATCAATATGTAGAGAAGGGGAAAAGAAAGAGAAGTGACACTTTTTAGAAGCTTTGATATGATTTTCCCATGACCCTGTGAATTCGGCCTACCTTAACAACAATTCAATTCAACAAACATTGATTACATGATTAATGTGTGCAAGATACTTTGCTAGTCTGAGGACAGGAATGCAAAAATACAAACAAAGATATAAAACTGAAGTCTATGCTTTTAAGAAGCTGACATTCTGTCTACAAGACTGGCTTTACCCACGTAAAATCACACAATTATGCTATTATTTATTTTGGAGTTGAAAACCTTAGGAATAATCTAGTTCAATTTTCTGATTTTTTAGATAAGGAATCAGTGGCCCAAGATTAATACTAGTAAACAACAGAGATAGGCAGGACTACAATCTGGGTGTTCTGGTTTATAATAATGCTCTTTTCACCACACTATACACTGCCTTGCTGCAGGAATAGCATTTACCATCAACAGTATTTTCATCTTCTTATGCAATGGATAATGGAACACTGGCATCCTGTGGAAGAGCCTTGGATTATAATTTTTTTTCCAAAAATTAAGTTCTGTTATTGGCTTCAAAACTTTCCACCTGTGTAATTACTGACAAGTTGTTTCTCTTTCAGTTTCCTCATTTTCAAGACAAATATAATGCTACTTGCCCTACCCATGAACATCACTTGAGAGCTAAATGGGACTTGAGAGGCTAAATCATCCAACTCCCTCATTTTACAGAAGAGGAATTTGAATCCTAGAGAAAATACATTGCCCAAAGCACACATAGGTAGGAAATGAGTGAGGTAGGATTTGAACCCAATTCCTTTGAATAAATCCAGTGCACTTTCTAATGCACCCCTCTTCTTCATCAGGTGATTTTGAAGAGAGTGCTCACTAAAGGCTGGAGTCATGCGAATGTGAAACATCATTACTGTTAATATATTATTTTTCCCAATAGAGAATAAATAACCACTAATAACAGTGCAGACTTATAAAAGCTCCCCAAATAACCACAGGCTAATAAATTTTAGATCTGAAAATTCTGCAGCTAAAGTCAAAAGTGAAATCAGCAATTTGGGAATCCTTAAAAACTGCTAGAGTTCAGCTAATGCAGCATCTGGGAAAAGAAATCCCAAGGAAGCTGCACTTCCCAAACAAACAAACAAACAAACATATAAACAAACAAAAGCCCACAAAATAAAGCCACCTCCTCTCTTCACTCTCTAAACTAATGATTAAGCTTAGAGAGTGAATGAACTCACCGGGAGCCACAGAGCCTCAACGACTTTCCAATACTCCATTGTGACATTTCCATTGTGAATTTGTGTCACTGCAGTATGTCATCACATATTAATGCAAACATCACAATGCAATGTCAGAGCATTGTGCCCAACCTTTCTTACAGCTCTGGGTGACTCCATTGCCTCCCCTGCTGGCATGCTGGGAGGGACTATGGAGCCAGGGCTCTGCATATGGCAGTGAGTCAGGAAATTGAGCATTCTGAGGCTGCCTTGCTGGGTGACCTTGGCCAAGGCCATTTAGCCCCCCTGCCTTAGTTTTCATTTTTACAAAATGGCGGCCATGGTATTTTTTTTCTTCCTTGGAAGCATAGTAAAAAGCAATTAATGGATGGAAATCTGCTGGGAAGTAAACCAAATAGATTTAAAATTCTGTTTTGAAATTAACTAATACAATAAGTTCCTTTTGAAAACTAACCATAAAGGAATCATTAGAACCATTTTAGATTTAGCTTTCTTACTTAGGCGGCAACTTGTTGGCATAGAGACAACAGCAGGGCCAGTGAGCCTATTGATTGAGACAAGGAATCTATATTTCTTTTTTCAGTTTCTGAGATCATAGTTCTTTTTGATGCTCAGCTAGAAAAAGAAAGTCAGGTACCAGAAACATATGAGCACTACTGAACTTACTTGTGCAAGGAAAACAGAATTGCCTCAGTGTATAGCGATAGTCCATATCAGAATAAAATATGCTTATGCCATATTATTGCCAAAAGACTAACACAATATTCTTCAGAACCAAGTAGATAGAAGTTTTCTGAATCCCCAGCAGTCTATTTTCTTTACTACCATTGGATTCTCTTAAATGAACAAAGTCATTTTTTGGTAGCCCACCAAAATGCCCATTTCACAATATCAACTTGTAAAATCAAAAAGTCAGTGACTGCAAAGAAGATGGGATACTAACTAATTTACATTTTTGTTTGTTTGTTTGTTTGATTTTTGTAGGGCAATGGGGATTAAGTGACTTGCCCAGGGTCACACAACTAGTAAATGTCAAGTGTCTGAGGCCAAATTTGAACTCAGATACTCCTGAATCCAGAGCCAGTGCTTTATCCACTGCGCCACCTAGCTGCCCCCTAACTAATTTACATTTAATGAAAATGTTCTAGCAACACACTCCGAAGAGCCACAGGTCTGAAGGTCAAATTGCCCCTCATATTAATTTGATGTGGACCTCACCAAATACTTTGCTTTGCCATTGCCCTAGCTATAAGTGTTACAATACAGAAAATACTTCACTCCCAGGTAAGGTGCTCCAATTTGGAGTGGAGCTTATAAAAAAACAATCATACAATTGACAAGCTATAATGAGTGGAATTTTTTACTGTTTTATTCCCATAAAGATCAAAACAGAACACCCAAAAATCATTCATTTAAAAGAAAGAGAAAGGAGCTCAGATTAGGGGTTTTTTTGGTTTTTGTTTGTTTGTTGGTTTGGTTTGGTTTGGTTTGGTTTGGTTTGCGGGGCAATGGGGGTTAAATGACTTGCCCAGTGTCACACAGCTAGTAAGTGTCAAGTGTCTGAGGCCGGATTTGAACTCAGGTACTCCTGAATCCAGGGCCGGTGCTTTATCCACTGCGCCACCTAGCCGCCCCCAGATTAGTTTTCAAATGGGATCTTCATACATCATCTCTTCTGCCTCTCTTTCCATAATAGGCAATGTATGTGGAAAGTGTCTTTTTTGTTGAATAAATTTTTGTGTTCTCTAAACATGATTACAAAAACAGTTCACAAAATATTTAGTTTTCAGTATAATTGTAAATTGATATCTTTCCATAGGTCCACTATGAAAACAAGGTTTCCCACACCCATGCTACATGCTATACAAAGGGTTTTTATTTTATTTTTTATTAATGATAGCTCACAGTTCATATAACAGAGCTCAAGCCCCTCATATTTAGGATGGCAGAAACTGTGATCCAGACAGGTCAAATGATTTGCCTATGTTCACATGGTTAGAAAATAGTGGGGGCAGCTAGGTGGCACAATGGATAAAGCACCAGCCCTGGATTCAGGAGGACCTGAGTTCAAATCCTGCCTCAGACACTTGACACTTACTGGCTGTGTGACCCTGGGCAAGTCACTTAACCCTCATTGCCCCACGAAAGAAAGAAAGAAAGAAAGAAAGAAAGAAAGAAAGAAAGAAAGAAAGAAAGAAAGAAAGAAAGAAAGAAAGAAAGAAAGAAAGAAAGAAAGAAAGAAAGAAAGAAAGAAAAGAAAAGAAAATGGCAGAGCATGGATTCAAAACCAGGTCCTTTGCCTCCAAACATAATGTCCTTTCTGTTATAAAATATTTTATATACATTCTGTCATTTGAACCTCACAATAACCCTACTTTGTAGATAATATAAATATTATTCCCCATTTTATAACCAAGAAAACTGAGGCTCAGAAACATTTGGTTATTTGACCAAAATCCAACAGCTGATATGTGGCAAAGGCTGGACCAAAATTCAGTGTCCTTAAATCTCTAAATCAAGTGTTATTTTGGTTATGTCACACACACTTCACTTAAACCCTTCCAAGATTTATTTCTCAGATCAGGAAGACTGGGTTCAGGTCCTTCTTGCATATAATAGCTTTAGGGCCCTGAACAAATCATAGCTTTTCAGTGACTAGAGGAATTTTTCTAAGACTATAGATTACAGATGAATGCTGAAAAGGGGAAAAAATGAAAATTAGTGAAGCGTATTTAAATCACCAATGGGTGTCCCTCCTTTCTCCATTTTTATACCCATATTATTAGGGTATCAAGTTTTTTTCCCCCAAAGAGACTATTCATTCAAACATAGACCTGATTTTTTTTAATTGTTTTCTTTCCAGAGACTAGTTGTGTTGTTTTGCTAATAGATGACAAATGGAAAAGCCTGTGTTTAATACAAGGACAAACATCATGTCAATAGGAGATCTGGTTTGTTTTCATGGTTCCTAGAGTTTTTCCTCCCAAAAGGTGCACAAATGAGATGACTTGACTTAATGATGCTATTTCAGCATCTACTGTTTTGGTGGCAATCAGAAAGGTTTCCAGATATAAAACAGGTGTTCCCACATGGTCCATTGGGCAGAATAAGAAACATCTCTTTCCCTGATGTCCTAGTACGTGCTGTATGAAATAATTGCTACTTTCTAATGAAGAATGTGCTCACTTGTGCAATAGGTAGAATTCCATCTGGCTTGTAGATCTTAGATGAGTTATTGAAATGACAGGCTTCAGGATTCCAGCCAACTATCAAAGAGTTAAATGCAAGAGGCCTGGAATTTTACATAAACACTCATACCTGGAATACAAATTTCTGGTCAGTTTTCAAGAAAAAAAAATATTAAATATCAACAATTGCAAAAGGCGGTAGATAAAAGTAAAACCAACAACTACTGAATTGGAATTGACTCCCAACATCTTTAGACTATGTCCCCCAGTAGATTAATTACATTGGTCAAACTGGAAAATATCCCCAGATTTTTGTTTTCCTTTATTCAATTTTGTGTGTTCTATCTATGCCTCCACATAGATACATACATTTTTTTGTGGTTTTGTTTGTTTATTTGTTTTGAGGGGCAATGAGGTTGTTTCCATGGCAATGGCTACAACCAGTGGGTGGAGCACCTTGCAGTTTGTGGAGCCCCAGGCCAGTGTGCTCCCCAGCATAAAAACCTCAAATAACAATGAATTCTTTACAAGGGTTAAGTGACTTGCCCAGGGTCACACAGCTAGTAAGTGTCAAGTGTCTGAGGCAGGATTTGAACTCAGGTCCTCCTGAATCCAGGGCCGGTGCTTTATCCACTGTTCTACCTGGCTGCCACAATATATACATGGTTTTGATACTCATACTATTTCCTTGGGACCTACATCTTAAGATTCTTTGTCTCTATGTTCCCAATTACAACTAACACACCATTTTACTCTTCTGCAGGTTATTTGTGATATTGATTCCTCGAAGCTCATGATATTTCATCATTTCTTACCATGCAGAATTGTTGAGAAAATATGGAAGCTAAGGAAATGCACTTTTGTAGAGATGTATGAGATCACTGCATAATTTCTTATAGGTTGCCCAGTTTAAGCCCTTCTTTCTAATCATACCTGGGCCAAACTTCTTGTCTATTTACATGGAGAGCCTGTCTAGATTTTACTAACATACACATATACACATGAAGCATTTGTCTTTAGGTTTTAATTATACATATCCAGTACCTGTGCAGGTTTTATTTACACATACATGCACACACAGTCCAGTATTTGTGCCAGTTTAGCAAAGTTTAACATTTGAAAACTTGCCCCTGGATAAATATTCATAAATATTGACCAAATCTAAATTAACACTAACTAAATCGAGACTGTAAGATCCTTACAGGTAAGGACTTTGTTTTCATCTTTCCTTTCCCAATGCCCAGTGCAATGGGTTGCACATATTAAAAGCTCAATAAAATATTTCATGAATTGAATCAACAAAGCTCACTTGAATGTCATAAAACAAGGTAGGAAAAAACATAAAGTGAACTATTTTCTCCCTCGTTTTACACACAAATCTAATTTAAAATGTAGAATAGAAAATAAAAATCTCACAATTGTTTCTGCCTCACATGAGCATTCAAGTCCCAATGCCAAGGGAAATCTGAGTAATTGTAACAAGCAGTCCTGATGGGGGTTAATGCCATTCCTGAATCTGCATAGAGCCCTAGCCCTAACCTTGTCATGTCTTTTAAAAAAGAGGGCAGCTCCATCTTTTGTGCTCATTGTAACATTAAATATTGATCACAACCCATTTTCAGGCATCCAAGCAGTAGCAAATGAGTAAATTGACTGCTCCATTATTGGACTTCTAGAAGCACTTAACAGGATTACCTTTAGGGAGTGACTCAGATAAACCTCTCACTCTACACCCTTCCCTCCCCCCACTCTCCAGTCAGCAGGACCATACCTCATTTTTAACTGTTCAAGTTATTTCCCATGAGTTAGTTCTTTTCCCCTCTATTTCTCAAAGCCTTTTGATTTCATCCCAGATACTCTCCTTTCCTTCAACTCAGACCCAGAGGTCATCCTTCTCCTACACAAAGCTAGCCCTTCTATTTGGACCCTTGTTTTCTGACCTCAAAATCCTTCCACAGACTACCCCATAATTGTCCTACCTCCTTCCTCAAATCTTCCCTAACCTACTGTCTTATTCTCTCAGGTTGCCAGGATTTCCTTCATCCCTAAAAAATTTTCATCACCGACCCTGCTATTCCAGCTATCTTCGTATATATTTCCTCCCTTTCACTGGTGATCTCCTAAAAACAGCTGTCTATGCTCTTTCTCTTAGTGTGTAATAATAATTGCAATTATAATTATATATACATATATAATTCACTCATCTTTGAGATGCCTGAGAGAGAGATTACACTCTAATAGTAAGTGTAGACTGCTATTTCTAGGAGATTGCAGGTGAATATTATATGTATATGTGTGTATGTATATGTATGTAAATGTGCATGTGTGTATCTATATGTATATGTATGTGTATACACACATCTACATATACACACATTTTTTGTGGTGAGCCCACCTTATACCAAATGAAATCTATACATATTGTGTGTATATGCATATGTATGTATGTGTGCATGAGAGGGAGTGGGGGGAGTGTGAATACCAATATAGTGGGTTCTGAGGGGTAATGTGACCAATATTGAAGGTTTTCTGGAAATAGTTTTACATATATACATTAAAATTATAAGATTCTATATTTTATATAGATTCTCTATCCAACTCTTTGTCTATTTCCATGAAGCTCCTGTCCAGATTTTATTCACATACATACACTGCCTGTTCAGGTTTTATTTACACCTGTATTATATGTTATGTATACAATGACCCATTGAACATTAACAACAATTGAGATGAAAAATAGGCTCAGATTGTTCTATGATATTTGCCTATATCACAGTAGATACCCAATGCAAGATGCAAAGAAAAGCAGGGTTCTCTATCAATGGTGAGCTTCTCCACCCCCAGAAAGCACTCTACTAATAGTATCAGATCCTGGAACCCTACAGAAGCATCTCATTGAAATACAGTGAAAGAAGAGAAGAGAAGAGAAGAGAAGAGAAGAGAAGAGAAGAGAAGAGAAGAGAAGAGAAGAGAAGAGAAGAGAAGAGAAGAGAAGAGAAGAGAAGAGAAGAGAAGAGAAGAGAAGAGAAGAGAAGAGAAGAGAAGAGAAGAGAAGAGAAGAGAAGAGAAGAAAAGAAATATAGAGTAATGCAAATATAATTGGTCTAACCCTCACATACTAGGGTAAAGAAGCACATGGACAATAAACATTGTGCAGACTGTGGCCAATAGCGGGAGATGTAGTTCATTGGGTTAGTCCATCAATGTCCATATCATTTAGATATGTGAGAAAATAATGGGTTTGGGAGGTCCCAGAGGCCCCCCACTTGAGGGCCTAACTCTTTTAAGGCCATCCCAGAGTCAGTAAAATTGAACTTCAGACTCTGAATAGAGACAATAGAGATTAAAACCACACCTACCTGAAAGCCTTTCCCCTCAGAGGGTCTGTCCTCTGGACTCTCACTTCAGCATGTACTGCTCATTTTAATATGAACCACTCTTAAGTCCAGTAAACCAACAGATTTGAATTATGCTAGCCAATTAGCTTTGAGCAGTGTGTAAGGGCTGCCTCTCCTCTGGACCACAGGGAGCTTACACTCTTTCACATGCTCTCTTGGCTTGGATGCTAGAGGAGGCAGCCACTCAGAACCCTTGTGCTGTCTGAGCCATGTGCTCTCTCTTTACTAAGATTTAATATGCTTTAATAAATGCTTAATGCCAAAGACTGGTGCTATAGCCTTTAATTTATAAGTAGCAATATATTAGAAACCCCAGTTAAGTTCCCTAAAACCTAGAACAGAGAAAGGCACTCCTATATATTTTCAAATGACACAAATAGATGCTATAGTTGGACCTTATATGGGTTCAGAATTCAGATGGAAGAAGGGATAAATTTGGACTATAATTGAGAAATTATGTAATAATTTCATACTTTTCAATATACCCCAAGTCCATGTCTTTAACCTCAGTCTCCTATAGGTATGTTTAGGAATAACAAGACACTATGATCTTAGAAATATTAAAAATTATGAGATTAGTGGTGGTTGTAAGTTAGACCATAGGGATAGAGAATAAAAAACTTAGAAGTAGAAGAGACCTTAGATATCACTGATATGAAGCTCCGCAATTTACAGATAAGAAAACTGTGATCCAGACAGATGAATTGACCTACATAAGGTAGCAAATAACAAAGCCATATTTGAATTCAATGTTTCTAACACCAAAGGTAATGTTATGCCATTCTGGACTGATGCATATTAACACTGAAGGATATGTGAGAAGTGGCATACAAGACATCATCGGCGATATGTGCAACTAGTAAAGGAGATGGTCCAGTGATGCAACAAGAGTGAGAGACAAAACTTGCAGCATGGATGCTACATTGGTACCCTTGGTATATTAAAAGAAGTAAAAAGTCTCTATCATACTGGCTATAACTGTGGTAAAGGATGTATAAAAAGACATGATCATGAATCAAAGAAGATTAAAAGGCATAAGGAATTTGTTATGTACAACAAAGGAAGAAGGACATACTACAGTAAGGACAGGGGTTTAATTATTTTCAGGCCAATATACTCAGATTTCAATAAATCAAGAGGTCTTTAAGGGCTATGATGAGATAGCTGTAGATTGATATGTGTCACTGGTACAGAAAAGAATAAGATTAGGTTAAGATTCCCTGGACTTAACCATGCCCCTTTAATAACAAAATACAATTATCACCAGCGCTGACGGATAGAATTATTCATAGTTATGTACTAAGGTAGTTAATATCTCCCTGTCATCTTTTTCCCCTGAATGACTTTTCCTATGTGTCAGCTAAAAATTAACCACTTGGTTTGATCTTGTAATATGTCTAACATAACAGAATATCTCTTATTTCAAACTTTATAGATGTGAGTAGATTCTATAGTGACTTTTACTTTGTTGTTGTGTAGGGTTTTTTCTCTCATGTCCAACTCTTCATGGCCCCTTTTGGAGTTTTCTTGGCAAAGATACTGAATTGGTTTGCCATTTCCTTCTCCAGCTCATTTTACAGACGAGGAAACTGAGGCAAAGTGGGTTAAGTGATTTGTCCAAGGTCACACAACTAGTAAGTGTCTGAGCCCAGATTTGAGCTCATAAATTTGAGTTTTCCTGACTTCAGGCCTGGCACTTTATCCACTGTGATACCTACCTTTTACCTATCCAAGGATGAAGAAGGAGAAGGAGGAGAAGGAGGAGAAGGAGGAGAAGAAGGAGAAGAAGGAGAAGAAGGAGAAGAAGGAGAAGAAGGAGAAGAAGGAGAAGAAGGAGAAGAAGAAGAAGAAGAAGAAGAAGAAGAAGAAGAAGAAGAAGAAGAAGAAAAATGTAAGTTTCCTGAAGGCAAGGACTATTTCACTTTTGCCTTTGTATCCTGAGTACCTAGCCCAGTTCTTGGCACAAAGTGATGCTTAATAAATGCCACCACCTCTGCTACCAAATAGGAAAGAAAGAAAACAGAGAAATATTGAAGACGCTAACCACCTTTTTACTAGAGCTGTAGTCCTTAAATAGGAGCTCTGGATAACTCATTCCATAGTCGAAATGGTCACATCTGGCAGCTGAACAGTTAAACCTCTCTAGCTTCCTCCCAGGCTTTGTTTTTGTCCCTTGTCTCCCAGTAGGTGACCCGCTCAAAAAGGAACAACTTCCCACCTGGTACACCAAAGATTCAGGAACTTGCTGATACGGACTAAGGGTACTAAAATTGCTCTATTTCTTGAACTCCATGACAGCTGGTAATTGTGATAAAAAAAAAAAAGTAAAATCCTTTTAATGGTTGGGGCTCTTGTGTAGAGTTAAAAAATAGTGGAGTTTAAAATCTCATTACTACAGAGATGTGACAGAGCTGAGCAGAGGTTTGGCTGCCTTGCAATATCGGACATGTCCACTTCATTGAAATCACCAATTAATTACTGTGCTCCACTTGCTCTTGACAGGTCTCTGTTGAGCCAAAGGTTCTATTCCCAGATTCAATGAAAACACAATCTGAAAATGGAAAGAGTCTGGATACAGCAGCCTGATTGTGCTGCCCCAGGATGATTTATACTCTAGGGTTTTGTAAGGGGGCCACAGAGAGGGTTGGAGGATCTACTTTTAGGGGGTCGGACATGGGTTTTGTCATAGCACATTACTGTTCAGGTCAGGGAACTTTCCTGGGATTAAAAATCTATGATATCACTGTAAATGTAATGGACAGAAGAAATTGACGCAGCTCCAACTAGATTACAGTTTAAAAGACAAGGAAGGGCCCAAGGGACATCAAACAAAAGGAAACTATAGCTGACCAGAGCTCAGGTAAAATTGAATTGGAAATGTTCCCTGCCTGATTAACATAACAAAAGTTCCAGTGTTTAAAGGGGGAAAAAAGTCGTTCTGTTTAAATGAAAAAGGAGGAAAAAAAATGAATCTTCCTACAAACATAGTTATCTTTAAAAATGCACGTTCGGGAAAAAGATCTGAAATGGCGCTGTAAACAACACTGTGGAAAATGAGCTTTTGCATTATCCCATCTAAATCTATATTTATTTCTCTTTTATTTAGACATGAACTGACCACCTATTTAAAACTCCGTAAAACCAAATTGTTATTATTTTCATGTAATGAAAGACCATAGAGCAAAGCTCAATAGAATGTATTAATATATTTTTTTAATCTTGTATAAGGAATTATTGGATGAACTAGAGTTTTACTTCATAGAATACACCCAGTTTAAGAGATTATCACCATCATGATTATTATTTCATCAAAATCACTATTATTCACATAAATGTGACCCTCACCCCTTAATTCAACTGATTTTTTAAAGATTAGGGTAATTTTCCAAGCACCTATAGCAAAATATTTATCCAGCAAATATTCTCAGTATATCAAATTTTGGCCCTCACACTACCAACAATATACTATGTTAAGTACATGGAAAATCATTAGGCCTTTCTCCATGTATTTGTTCTTCAAATGTTTCAGCCCAATCTAACTCTTAATGACTCCATTTAGGGTTTTCTTGGCAAAGATACTGGAGTGATTTGCCCATCTCCTTCTCCAGCTCATTTTATAGATCAGGAAACTGAAGCCAAAAAGGGTTAAGTGACTTGTCCTGAGTCACACAGCTAGTAAGTGTCTGAGGCCAGATTTGAGTTTAGGTATTCCTAACTCCAGGCCTGCTCTATCCACTGTACCACCTAGCTATATAAGTACATTGAAAAGATTTTAAAATCACAAGAATGTATTTTCATGTCATTATTAAAGATTGAACCCAACCAGAACCTTGAATTTAACACAATTATCATCTGCTCTTAAAGAGGGAAAGTTCCTGTCTCTTAAGGGGACTTGTTAACCACATTCACCTGTCATGATATTTGATAATCAATATGCTCTTCTGTATTCAAAGGGAATTGATTATTTGATTTTCCACCAATACTAGAGTATCATGAAATCAAATGTCTTGGACACTGTAGTGGTCCTGTAGGAAAAAGAAGAAATATATTGGCTCATGCAATTGAGCCCTAGCAGATATTTGGCTGACTTCATTCTCACTCCAGAGCTGTACGTAGGAATCTTGTATCAGACAAATGGGGGAGGTGGCCCAGGAATTTGGGAAGCAGCAACCCTGAACGAAAGAGGCAAGTTCATGAGTACAATGTTATTGGATGTAATCCTGTGGAAGGAGAGGACAGCTTTCCCCCAGACTCCACAATATTTGACTAGACCCCAGAGTAGATTAATGGTGGAAGGTAGGCCCCAGGAATTCACTTAGGGATTTAAAAGTTCTCTCTGGCTATAAGAAAATGCTGGATATTTAAAAATTCAACAGGTACTCAAATTAGATATTTTTGTATGATAGAACATGGAGGAGGGCTGGCCCTGGAGTTAGAAAGACCTGAGTTCAAATCCAACTTCAGACACTAGCTAGGTAACTGTAGGCAAGTTGTTTAAACTCTATCTGCTTCAGTTTCCTCACTTGTAAAATGGGGATTTCATGCACTTGTTCTGAGGATCAAATGAGATAATATTTGTAAAGCACTTAGCATAGTGCCTGGTACATAGTAGGCGCTACATAAATGCTTATTTCCTTTGTCTTTTCCTTTCCTCACTTTTCAGTGATGTCCAGTTTCTCAGTATAGGGGAAGTATGGGACAACAAAGTAAGTAATTCTTGACAACATAAAGCTACAATGGTTTCCTCCATTTTCCTCCAAAGTATCCTTTCTTTCCTTAGTCTCACTGTGAAATTTGGTTGACCCATCATTAATTATTAAGTTCAATTTATGAGAACATACATTGCCCCTAGTATTCTGGCTTACCTGCAGAACTATCATATTGCTATTTCTCCTTGGGCTTTTTCTCTACTTTGATTGAGGCAACAAGGTAGAGTGGAAAGTGTTGAAATATGAACATTTAAAACAACCATACATTTTCAGCTCATACCATGAAAATGTCTTAAGATAACAAAAGTCAATGTTGAAAGGGTTAGGAGAAAATAAGACTACTGATGAACTTTTGGTTGAACTGTGAAGTGATCCAACTGTCTTGGATTCCAATTTAGCTTTTTTTTTTTTTTTTTTGGTGAGGCAATTGGGGTTAAGTGACTTGCCCAGGGTCACACAGCTAGTAAGTGTTTAAAGTGTCTGAGGCCGGATTTGAACTCAGGTCCTCCTGAATCCAGGGCCGGTGCTCTATCCACTGAGCCACCTAGCTGCCCCGCCAATTTAGCATTTTTTAAAAAATAAAAGTGAATAAACTTGCCATACCTTTTGACTCAGAAATTCCCCTACTAAGCATATTCTCTAAGGAAATTAGTCAGAAACAAATCAGTAGGTAGTACACTGGTCCTGGAGTCAAAAAGATCTGAGTTCAAATCTGGCCCCAGACCTTTACTATGTGACCCTAGGTAAATCACTTAAACCTCTGTTTGCCTCAGTTTCCTCATAGGTAATATGAGGATAATGATAGTTCCTGCCTCCCAGGGTTGTTGTGTGGATCAAATGAGCTAATCTTTGGAAAACACTTAGCATAGAGCCTGGCACATAGTAAGCACTATATAAATGTTAGCTATCACCATCCTCATCATCTCAATTATCATCATCTCAATCATTATCATTATCAAAAGATTCCTGTCAGCATTCTTTTTTTTTTTTTTTTGTGGGGCAATGGGGGTTAAGTGACTTGCCCAGGGTCACACAGCTAGTAAGTGTCTGAGGCCGGATTTGAACTCAGGGGTATTCCTGAATCCAGGGCTGGTGCTTTATTCACTGCGCCACCTAGCCGCCCCCCAGCATTCTTTCTGGTAGCAAAGAACTAGAAAGTGGGAGCCTAGCATTTAGGAATTGGCTAAACAAAAACAAACAAATAAACAAACAAAAAAAAATATATATATATAGTACATAAATGTCATATTGTACACTTTGTTGTTCAGTCATTTTCAGTCCTGTCTAGCTCTCCATGGACCCATTTGGGGTCTTCTTGGCAGAGACACTGGAGTGGTTTGCCATTTCCTTCTCCAGGTCACTTTACAGATGAGGAAACTAAAGCCAGCAGAGTTAAGTGACTTGTCCAGGATCACAAAACTAGTAAATGTCTGAGGCCAGATTTGAATTCAGGAAAATGAGTCTTTCCATCTTCAAGCTCTATGCACTGAGCCATCCAAGTGCCCAATATTGTGCGTTAAGTAATGAAAAGTGCAAGCAATTTAGAGAAACTTGGGAAGGTTATTGTGAATTAATGCAGAGTAAAGTAAAAAAAAAAAAGAGCAATATACACAATGATTTTAAAAATACAAATGAAAAGATTGCTAAAAGGACGTTGCCCTGTTAATGAAATATATCTTTTTCGTAATGAAGAATGGAGGAGAGAGCCTATTAAGAAAGAAAATTGTACATGTTGTCAGATGTAAATCATCTGATAGATGACTGCTTTTGTCCATTTTTTTAATCACAGTAAATTCTGCGGTCTGAAATAGACAAGGACCTACATATATGAAGGGCCACAATAAAAGAATCTTTTAAAACCAAACAAAACAAGGAATAATAGAAAATGTTGGGCCTGAAATCATAAGGAAAGTCATTGAGGCCTTCTACAGTTATATAAACAAACAAACTGTGGTATGATTTTGATAACATTATCTATATAATGATGTAGTCTGTAAACTGACGGGAATTCCTTGGGTTTACTTTTGGACTCCAATTTTTTAAAAAAGAAGATTCTCTCATCTCTAAATTTAATTAAGGACTTTATAAGAGAAAATATTCCTTAATCAATTAGAGTTGTTTGAATGATCAAGTAGATAAGAGATATAGTGGATATAATATATTCATTTTTAATTTTTTAAGTCCCAAATATATTAAAAGTTAAGACATTATTAGTATAAAGAAATCTTAATTTATTTGCTTCTAGCTAAGGAATATTATATCTTATATCCTGGATCTTATGTCCAGGAAAGAAAGTGTATGGATAAACAGGTACTTCTCTGAGAAGAAAACAGACCCAGCAGGATTACAGTAGATATTAAAATAATTGGTCATATGCAACCTCTTTATAAATGATGTGAAGGAGGGGAGTATACAATGAAATCTTCAAGTTTACAAAATGGCATTAGCATTTTCCAGGCAGCGAAAAGCCAAACTAATGGGGATAAACTATAGTAACATAAAGTGGGACTACATGAGCAGGCAGAAAGAGTGGCTGACAAATCTCACTGTTATCAAGTGCAAAATAGTACATAGAGAAAAATGATCGAAATTATATTTATAGAATGATGGACTCCAAGCTATCAGTTATGATTTATGAAAGAGACCTAGGAGTCATTGCTGACTCTTCCCTGAAGACATTGGCCTACTGTGCTGCTGTCGCCAAAGAGGTCAACAAATTGGTGAGCATTATATTGAAGGAAGAAAAAAGACAGAAACAGAAAACACTATTCTACCCTGTTGAGAAAAAACATAGTGCATTTGTGCCTGGAATGCTGAGTATAGCTAGTTCTAGCCCCTCATCCTCAGGACAGACAACAAAATGGGAGAAGGTTTAGAAAAAGAGGAAAGGACAACGACATGGTGGAAGTGGTGCAATATGAGGACAGAATAGTGTCGTGGATACTCCAATTTGAAAGAGAAAGGTTGAAGAGGGGACATAACTGAAGACAAATGATGAATGATATGCCGTATGTGATCAATATGGGTTTGTTTAATTTCACTGGTAGTGTTAGAATGAGAGCCTCCCTTTGCAACTTGCCTGAATGGTAAATTTTAGACAAACAAATGGCAATATTCCATTCTATTCACCAGCTAATGAGCTTATAGATTTCATTAAACCTTCTTTTAAAATATATATTTTTAGTCTGTACCACCTCTTGGTGGAAGACAATCCCATGAATCGTATTTGGGTTACTGAGGGAAATGAATCTGAAATGGAGAAGGATAACAACATGTGGTGCCTCTGTCAGAGATGATGAGAGACTGACTGGATAATATGAGAAACCCAAAAGAGTTATTCTAATGTTTTAATGACAACTTGATTTAAAGCAATGGGGAGTCACTCCAGGTTCTTGAAAAGGAGAGTAACATGATAAAAGGGAGTTTTAGAAAGATTAATTTAACATAGTTATTTTAGTAAGGTCATAAGCCTTTGCCAGTTTACAGGGTCCTTTCTATCCCTCCCCCATTTCATATGTGTCCCAGGTACCTCCCAATAATGTGGTCAGCTCTGCTCCTCCTCCATTTTATTTCCCAAGGTGCATAGAAGTCCCAGGATGATTTGCATAACCTTACACATATGAGGAAGTCAAGAAAAAAGAAAAAAGCACAAATACTATTCTGAATTCTACAAAGAATTAAGATGGAAATGCTGAGAGAGTGGGAGGTACCCAACTTAAGAAGGTAGGATTAATGAGCTCTATAAATTCATTGCCTGCTAGGTAGAGAGGAGGGCTACCATTTATTTGTCTTAAACCTACTGCTCAAGCCAGTTTCAAAGGGAGGTCTTTATTCTAACCCTACCAGATATATTAAACAAATCTATGTTGATCACTTATGTATTATTCACCATTTTACAGTCTTCAATCGTGCCCTTTCCTCAGCTATTTTTTCAGAATTCAAAGTACCCAATATTTTAGTTTGTGCTCACACAACCCCACCCTCACCAAGTCTTTGTCACCTTAATCAGGACAAAACAAATGACTTAAGACTTTAGAGGGAGTTTCCACAGCCACCTAAGAAGTCATTTTGTGTAGAGGGTGGGGCCATGGGACTGGAGCAAAGGTGACACGCATGAACCTCAGCATGCCTAAAAGAACAACAAAAACCTAGAAAGTTTCAAATAGCTCAGACTAATTTGGGTTTGGGTTTTTCATTTTGAAAGTACTGTAGCATAGATTACACTTGCAGTGTCCAGCTATACAGAAGCTGCCACCATATTTGGGGAAGAAAACACACAATGAGAAGTATTGAAAACATGAAAAGGGGTATGATGTTGAGTCACTTGGCACATAGTGATGAGCATTTGTGGGAGAAAAACTAAACAGCAAATATATACATATGTATGTGAACACACATATATATATACACTCACAAATATATATACATACATATATATGTATGTGTATATATATATATATATCATACTCATTCTTTGATTTCTAATTCAGATTGAATGGCACACATTTGTTTTCATATGTATATTTACTGTTTAACTTTTAATAACCTGCCTCTTCTCTCCTGGTCTGAATGCTAGAAAAGTACAGTTTATTGCTTAAACCCCCTTCTAAGCCCAATATCTAATTTACCTGTATTTGGGATTTACCCATTTCAACTCAAAGGAAGATTTGGTATTTAAGGCTTATCTTTGGTGTGCAGAGTGATTGAATGCGTGACCATGAAAATCAATTTGGGAACATGACTCTCTTAGAGCTGGTCAATTACATTTGTATTTAATGTCCTCCTTTTAATCAGAAGGAGGGAGGGAATGGAGTCCCCTGGTCCACATATGGCTCGTAGATTGGAGAACTCTTTTTAATCTTGGTTCTCCCAATGGTTTCCTGCACAGTTCAGCTCAGCACAGGAAAAAAAAAAAGAAAAGAAAGAAAAAAAACCCACCCTCCTGAACACTTGGCACTTATTTGTTAAAAGTGGTTGAAAAGGGGAAAATGGCACTGGCTCATGAAACAAAGGACCTGTGACAATTAATTAGTATAATTTGGGGTTTCCAGGTGAAAGGATTTAAGTTTGGTACCTAATTATTTTGTTGTTGTTGTTATTATTGTTGTTCAGTCATTTTCAGTCATAATCAATTCTTCATGACCCCATTTAGGTTTTCTTGGCAAAAATACTGGAGTGGTTTGCCATTTCCTTCTCCAGCTCATTTTACAGATGAGGAAATTGAGGCAAACAGCGTTAAATGACTGCTGGCCAGGTTTGGAGGGGAAGGGAGTATGGTTCCAGCAGTCATTCATAAAATTTTAAAGCTGGAAGCAATGATCAAATCATTTTACAAATAAAATTACCGAGGCCCAGTGTGACTTAAGATCACACATTTATGAATCATAGCTTTCTTCCATAGTTATCTTTCGAAATTACGGATATTAGATCTAGCATGAACGTACACTACTAGTAGACAAGGAAAATCAACAAGCATTTATTAAGTTCTTACTACGTGAAAAAAGAAGCCAAAACCAGTTCTTGGTCCCAAGGTGCTCACAGTCTAAGAAGAGAAAAGTATTTAGCAATTATATATTTCCAATTCACTGGTTTTTCAGGAAAGAATTATTATCTGTAGAAAAAGCTAAGAGCTGGCCTAAAAGTTATAAGAAGTCCATCCCTCCTTAAGTTTTATCTGGTCCCAGAAGACAAAGGGAAGAATAAGGGCAGGAAGCCACAATAAAGCAAATTTATGCTTAATGACAAGGCTTGAAGCAGAGTCTAGATAATCACTTCTCAAGTATGTTCTAGCGGGGAGTCCTTTCAGGCCTGGGTCCTACCAGATGACTACTACAAACCCTTCTATCTATGAAGTCTAAGCAGAGAAGCTAGGTGGCACCATAATGTACAGAGTGCTGGGCCTGGAGTCACGAAGACATCATCATGAGTTCAATTCTAGCCTCAGATACTTACTAGTTGTATAAGACCAGATAAGTCACTTGACCCTGTTTGCCTCACTCAGTTCCTCATCTACAAAAAGAGTTGGAGAAGGACGTAGCAAACCACTCCAGTATCTTTGCTGAGACAACCCCAAATGGGATCATAAAGAATCAGACACGACTGTAAAACAACAGAAGAAGGACAACAATAAATTCTAGGAGTTTATAGATCTCTCAGGTACCTGGATCTATCTGACCTTTCCTATAAAAATTGTAACTAGCAATTTGGGCACTCTAGGCAAGGGGTACAAAACACATCTGGAGCAAATAGTATGAAACATTCTCAAATAAACTTTTAATTTTAAATAGAAGGGAAGAATTGAGAGAAAAGAAGGCGGAAAAAAAAGCAAACTGTCTAATAGTTTCTCAACTAATACTTCTTGCTAATAGTGTGCTAAACTTTGGGTCAGCTAGGTGGCGCAGTGGATAAAGCACTGGCCCTGGATTCAGGAGGACCTGAGTTCAAATATAGCCTCAGCACTTGACACTTACTAGCTGTATGACCTTGGGCAAGTCACTTAACCCTCATTGCCCTGCAAAAAAACAAGCAAAAAAAATCAAAATAGTGTGCTAAGCTTAAAACTCTTCTAAGTGCTGCTTAAGGACTTCAAATAATTCATCCTTGATGCTCCAGTGCCCTGGACAAAGCATCATATGCCTCACTTTAGTTATGCCTCTGTCTCTTATAGGATTATAGATTTTCTAACTTGTATAATAGCAATTTTTATTTCTTTCATCCTCCCCCTTTCTCATTCCCCCCAAAACACATATAATGTGTTTATATTATAATATGTATTTATATACATATGTGTATATTTTTATACATATACATTTATATACATATAATGTATAAAATGATCATTCCTTTGAGCACAGGAATTAAGAAAGTTGTTATTGGTTTTTTTCATTCCTAGCAAGTAGTGCAATATCTTAACATAGAAAGTGCTTAATACACTTTTACTGAATTGTTGAAATCATCTTTTCTAAGCCTAAAATCTGTATGTCATCCTCTTTTGCCATGGAAGAAAACAATTAGATGTAAACAACTAATAAGCAAAAACCAAGTCTTTACCTACTCAATTACTATCAATCCTTTAAAAGAAAGGCATAGCTCACTCATTCAGGAAATTGTAGATGAGGAAACTCCTTCTGCCAATGAAGATTCACACTTTCTCAGCATCTTATAGTCTTAGAGACTTCCCTAGAGCATGAAGAAGTTCAGTGACTTACCCAAGGTCACACAGCTAATAACTGTTACAGGAAGGAGTCTAAGGCCAGCCCTGTCTTTATCATGCCATGTTAATTTTTTAAAAATCACACTCCAAAAAGTCATACCTGATTTCTCTGCCTCCCACTCTAGGTAATGACATTGACCCTTAGACCTTAGATGGCATTTTGATAATACAATATTATCAGAATTATCAATTATATCAATATTATCATACAATATTGTATATTGCCTATGTGTGTGTGTATGTATGTATGTATGTATGTATGTATGTATGTATGTATGTATGTATGTATGTATCTTATCCCCTACTAAATTAAAGGCTTCTTAAAGACTAAATCTGGGCAGCTAGGTGGCACAGTGGATAGAATGCTGGGGCTGGAGTCAGAAAGATTCATCTTCCTGAGTTCAAATCTGACCTCAGACACTTAACAGCTGTGTGACCCTGAGCAAGTCACTTAATCCTGTTTACCTAACTTTCCTTATTTATAAGATGAGCTTGAGAAGGAAATAGCAAAGCACTGCAGTATCTTTGCCAAGAAAACCCCAAATGGGATTGTAAAGAGTTGGATATGACTGACAAACAACTTAACAACAAAAGATTAAAGCTAGATTTGTTTTTAATCTCTCTGCACAGAATAGGTACAGGGGTTAGTTATCAAGAGAATACCCAATCTGCTGCACTGTGGCATTTCCTATAGACTTGGGCATTTGTGTCTTGACTTCATTTGGAGGTGAATATAAACAGGCCCCTTGCTAAAGAACAATTGTAGAAACAACCAGGAGGTGTTGATCAGGTATGTCCTTTAGGGCATGTATTCCTTTCCATGGAGTCGAAAGGTACATGCCCAACTCTACAGGAAGTGCCCTAGACTAGCAGATCATTTTAATAACAAAGCATTTTTTGTTTATGTTATTAGGCCTACACAGAAGTCTGGATAAATCACTTGAGTGAACTTGAATACAAGATATACCCAGGATAAGAAGTATATAGATAGATAGATAGATAGATAGATAGATAGATAGATAGATAGATAGATAGATAGATAGATAGATAGATAGATATAAATATAGACAGCTATAGATACCCTAACATGGGGCACAGTAGATACAGTCCTGGGCCTAGTCAGAAAAAACCATCTCCTTGAGTTCAAATCTGACCTCAGATACTTACTAGTTCTGGGACGATGGGCAAGTCACTTAACCCTGTTTGCCTCAATTCCTCATCTGTAAAATAATCTGGAGAAGTGTAATGATTGGAATGACGCCACCTGCTGGAGACTTACTGTAGAAAAGCTCCACCATGAGGTGAACGTCTGAGGGCAAGACCATGCGTCTTTTCTTTGGTGTCAGGAAGTGGCGTTTGCTTGTGGGAGGGAGAAGGGGGAGCCTGGCGCTCTGACTTGCTCTCTTTCCTGTAGACTCTGGCGGAGAGCAGAGCTAGGAATGCTCTCTCCCTTTAATAGATAGATGAATGTAGGCCTTTCTCTCTCTCTTTACCAAATTCTTATTCTCCTTAATAAATGCTTAAAAGTCTAACTCTTGCTAAAGCTTATAATTTATTGGCAACTACTCATTAGATATTTTAGACAGACTAGCTAGAATTTTAGCCTTAGCAGAAGGAAATGGCAAACCACTCTGGTATCCTTGCCAAGAAAACCCCAAGTGGGGTCATGAAGAATTGGACACAGCTGAAAATTACTGAGCCAAAACATACATATGTGTATGTATAGATTTGTATATACTGCATTTACATTTTTTCATTTTTTGGTTTAAAATATTCCATGAACCTACTATGTCAACCCAAGCTCTTTCCCTCTGTACTACAATGTCTTTCTGTTTATTATCCCTTTGATTATTATCTATTTTATAGCCACAGGCTTCATTTTGGAATCCTTCCAATAAAATGAGAGTTCATCTATTTCCAAAGGTTAGTGTAAAGATCAGTGGTATAGGATATGTGAAGGACATAGTCTGAGAAGAGAGCAATGGGAGAGGTTGATGTAGACCCATACTCAAGGGGACTACTAGGTCTTTGCCTCAGGGACACATGCTTCCTACTCACAGTAATCCAGAGACCTGGACCTTGCCCCTCACCCTTTTATAGTTTCTATTGAACCAACAACCATATATCATCTCTCTTACCTCCTGCTGAAAAATTCAGAAAAACCTTAAAAACATCAAGAAAAGTCCAGCTTCATTCCAGAAATAGTAATTACCTACTCAATGCTAAGCACTATGCTAGACGCTAGAGAGAATAAACAAAAAATGAAATGGTTTCTACCTTCAATAACCCTATATTTTATTGTGGGGAAACAACATATACACAAGTAAGCAAACGCAAATTAATTTCAAGAGGGAGAATGCTAATAAATAGGGATAGGGCATCAGAAAAGGTCTCATGTAGGAGGTATATTTTTTACTAAGACCCTTTCCTCCGTATGGGTTATCCTACTGAATAAATTCATGGAAAATATTAATGTCCTTTTACCCAAAGAAAAGTTACTGGTCATATCCCTAAGATAATGTCTCTAGTAGTACCAGAGATGAAGAGTATGTTCTATGCAGTAGAGCTCATTATAGGTGAGATATTTTGTTATTGATAAACCAGACACTTTTAATGTAATATCTTAAATTTTCCCAAAAGATAAGTGTTTTATTATTTAATTTAAAAATTCATTTTGGGGGCAGCTAGGTGGCGCAATGGATAAAGCACCAGCCCTGGATTCAGGAGAACTTGAGTTCAAATATGGCTTCAGACACTTGACACTTAATAGCTGTGTGACCCTGGACAAGTCACTTAACCCTCAATGCCCGGCAAAACAAACAAATGAATGAATGATTCAATGAATCAATCAATGAATCAATCAATCAACAAATTTTTAAAAATTAAAAATTCATTTCACTGTAGGGTTCCAGCTTGTCTGGTTCAAAGCAAGCTCATCTCATGCATTAACTTGATCAGTAGCTAATTTATCCACCTTTTCATAAAACAAGGTAACCCTGCACCACATTCTATTGGGAGATTGCAGAAGAGTATTTCTCTGTAGTTCATCTGAACCATGCAAACACTTTTGCTGAAACAACATACAGATGTGTGTGAATGGTTGGGGGGAGGGAGGAAAGGGGTAAGAAAAATTGTATTGTTTCAATCACCCGATTTTGCAACGGGCAAATCATGGCCTATCACTACAGTAATTAATCCCATATTTTTGTAGTTGAAGTAACAATACTCATTGCAGGATAGAGTTAGAGTAAGGAGAGCCTATCTATATCTGTAAATGAATGATATCATTATTTTGGGAAATGAAAGTTTAAGCTCTGTAAAACATACAATCCCATGGAGATCTCAGCAGAGGAACTTGTACGTGCAGGTGTTCACTGTGATAAGGTACGTTACCATTTATCTGTGTACTTGCAGACAAATATTAACATAGTCATGAATTAAGCTTTTAATCCCTTTTATTATAAATTGAATATCTTTATTTTAACAAACATCAACAATGCACATTATTGTCCTCCACACTATTCATTCCTATTCCCCACAGTGTACCATTACATGATACGCCATAATACATGTGTTAATATAATGGCAAGCATCTGCTTGAGTATTCCATAGTATATTTAATTCTTTTTTCTCCCTCAAAACAAAGAGCCTATTTCACAAAGGCACTTTTTTATATAGGAAAGGGTACTACGGCAGGGTTTCATGCCAGAGAAGTACAGGAACATGCTACATGCACATTCCTCATTTTTTAAGAACCAAGGTTTTATTCATTTGAAACATTGAAGGAAACACAGACTATGCAATGAGATCATAAAGGCAAAAATCAAGTGTCCAGGGTCAAGAGAGAGAGAGATGCCTAACTCTAGCATCAGCGATGGAGTTTTCTGACTTTGAACAGGTGTCCAGAGAAGTACTGCCATGAGACAGGCTTCACCATCCAAGGTATTCTAAAGATAGGAAAAGAGTGTTGAAAGAAGAGAAATTGGCCAAAAAAAAAAAATGGAAGAAAACACAAGAAAGCACAAGAAGAGTCATAAAACTTGAGAGGTGAAGGATAATTTAGAGAAAATACAGTTTAATCTCATTTCACCAGTGGGGAAATTGAGGCCTAAAGTGGTGAAGTAACTTCCTTAAGGCCACACAACTGGCTGATCTCACAGGAACTAGAAGCAAGAAATCTTCATGTCTAGTCTGATGTTCTTGTTAGTAAACTATCTGCCTCATAATTAACTTTTGGTCTTTTTTTTTCTTTAAGCTTATATTACAGGCATATAAGAAATATGTAGTTCTCCTTTCAACATACCCACATTCAAAAATTATGGAGAAATTTAAGCAGGAGGTAATGGAATATTATTTTGCTTTATAACACATTATAGCTGCCAATCACTTCCCACAACAGCTGAAAATACCAAGAATGGCATAAGGCTAGTAGGTGACTTAATAAATAGGACACATGGTTTAAAGAAACTGCACAGTATACACAAATGAAAACATTGAATGCCAAAAGGGAGGTATTCCCTTGTACTTGTAGGGTGAGCTGTTTAGCAAGAGTAGGGAAGTAGATGGTTAATTGAAATATTAAGTCTCTCTCACAGATCACTGGTTGGGACCTGTGCTGGGCTTGGATATACTCCCATACACACATCCACATACACACACAAAAGTTATATAAGATCAGTGCTTCTTGAACCACAGAGCCCTAATGCCTGGAAATCAAGAGCCAACAAGGCATGAGAACCCTACCACTGAGTCTATCCCATATTACAGGAACTTATAGTGATTTTTTAAAAATGATTTAGGGCAGCTAGGTGGCACAGTAGACACAGCACCTAGCCTGGAGTCAGGAAGACTCATCTTTGTGAGTTCAAATCCAGCCTTAGATACTAACTAGCTGTGTGACTCTGGGCAAGTCATTTAAATGTTTTTGCCTCAGTTCCTCATCTGTAAAATGAGCTGGAGAAGGAAATGGCCAACCACTCCAATAATTTTTTCAAGAAAACCCCAAATGGGGCCACAAGAGTCAGATATGACAAACAAATATACTACTCTGAACTTAGAGCTTCTTGGTATTTCAAACAATGCACATGTCATCAATAGGTGAGCAGGGAAAAACGGAATCAAATAACCACAGTCTCTAATCCAGTTCAAGCGTTTGGACTGATTGCTTGAAGATTTGGGGTTATGTAAACTAAAGTAAAAGTAGGAGAAAAACAATGACCAACTAAATAAATCACTGGAGAAGAGCTGTTATTTGGCATTTCTGCCATTATAACTATTATAACCACCATATTTCCACTTTTCATTAAAGATGTTATTTCTACAGTTAATATTACTAAACCAATTTTTTCATGATTTCCATGCAAAACTGAAAGGCTACCATTCCAACTATATTACCTAGAGATACAGCCACATCCATCAAAAAGTAATGCTGAAAATATACTCTGATGTTATACATAAAACTGTAGCGAAGCAGGAAGAAATGAAGATGGCTTGTAGCTTATGGTTTGTTTTAAAAGCTGTATATCTGGTTTAAACAATTCAGAGTAATCTTCATTATCCCCAAAAAGCCTTTTGATTGTTTTACTCCTTCAAATGCTACCTATTTAAATAATTTTTCAAGCTTTACATATGGCATCTACATTATTAGCTCCAAAAAGTGTTTGGATGAAGTCTCAAATGCAATCCTCAAGGCACTGCAATTTACAGAAAGGCTAACATTGTCATAACAACTTCTTTATCCTACAACACATCAGTGCTCATGGAATATCAGGCAGGAAAACAAATCCCATGAAAGCAAACACAGCCACAGGCAACAAAAATGGAGAACTCTGAGCCACTTCCTTCAGAGGCAGATTTTCCTACTTTCCACAGTGTGTAAATCAGTAAGTAAATCTTTCCTGGTTAATCAAAGGAATATAAAACGAGCTAGTTGCAGACTAATTATTTCTATGAGTCTCATTTCCAGGTCATAAATTGTAAACCAGTTCAGACACCCTGGCACCTACAGATTGCATTGCCAGTGAGAGATTTTTTGACAAAGTCTTAAGGGGCCTCATTTTATCAGTCATGACCCAAATAGTACCTACTATGTGATAGACACTATCACATATATTACAAGGGAAAAACAAGAAATGGAATAGCCCCTGCCCTCTGGAAGCTTACAATCTAAATAATAAAAAACTAAAATGTCCCTAATATTCTATGTTTGAGTTTTACAAGAGGATATTTATTTCTTCTTAGGCACCTTGCTTGAAATTAGGAAATCCTGCCACAAGTGAGCCATGGTGCCTAGGCACTGGTGCTGGTTAATCTAAATAGTCTTGTTGTAGTCACTGAGAAGGAAATTGCCTTTTCTTTCTCCCACCTTCAAAATATAAATCAATAAATGAAATAAAATATAGAACCTTTCAAAAAACAGAGCTTGGTAGTATTTTTGTTTAGATGGTTTAACAAAACAAAATAACTATACAGTGATATTTTTATTAAAAAAAATAACTGGGTACAATTAAGTATCTATTTCACTAATCCTTAACTCTTATTGTTGTTTGCTCTAACTGTATTTTTATTTCCAGAATTGAGTATCAGAACATTTATTTTTAATCTCTCCTAGAATTTTAGCTTGGAGTCAGAGCCCTTCTGACATGGATAGGAACTTTAAAAATGCCTGTTGAATTGAATTGAATTATATTCAACAACAATAAGATAGCTTTCAAAAGCTGTTCTAGAAGCTCGTGGTCAATTTTCTGACTGTTTGATGTTTACTGCTGCTATGTAGTTACTTTAGCTTAAAGCTTTGGTTTTATTATTACAGCTGCTAAAGTAATTCCTTAAAAGTTCTCTAAGAACCATTTTGCCCACTTACAGGGGCAATAAGCAAAAAGAAAATTATATATATATATATATAATGTGATATTCTTAAGTAATATGAAACACAACACTTATTCTTTCTCTATCTTTATCTCTATAGAGAGCTATAGATCACTTTAGAGCTATACATCACTATATCTATAGATAGAGCTCATATCTATAGATTTATAAACCTATAGATGTAAAATCAAATGGTTTATGAGTTGTTTGATTCTTGACTCCAAACTTTTCCCTCTTTTTTATCAATCATATTAATAGAGAAGCAACCTAGATTATATTAATACAGACCTAAATTATATTAAGAGAATTCAAGCATAGTTATTTTCTTTTTTCTTTATTCTTTTCTTTCTTTCTTTCTTTCTTTTTTTTGGGGGGGGCAGGGCAACGAGGGTTAAGTTACTTTCCCAAGCTCACACAGCTAGTACGTGTCAAGTGTCTGAGGGCAGATTTGAACTCAGGTCATCCTAAATCCAGGGCCAGTGCTTTATCCACTGTACTACCTAGCTGCCACTACATAGTTGTTTTCTTAACAAGAAGAAGCTTATACTCTTTTGAAGCAAAAGAAAAAACACACACCAGAAAGTCTTTTATAAAATGATTTATGCCACTTTCAGAATAAAATATAAAAATTAACAAGGTCCTTCAAAATAAAACTCTGAAGTGGGTTCCATGACAAGGATACACATGAGATCCCACCACCACCCTCTAATTATTCTGAATTCATTACTCTACAGCTAAAATTCTTCCCAAGAAACAACACTGTTTATTATCCTCCCCATGTAGGACGTCCTCATTTCGACCTGTAAAACTTTCCACATACAAACCATTGCCCTGTCTTGGAATAGCATGTCTTTTTCTCCCTACCAATTGGTGACATCCCTTCCTTTTCATCATTGTGCATAAAACTTTTTCCATGAGAACTTCCCCAAAAACATGGGAGTTTGTGAGAGAAATGTAATAGTTTGTATTATATTTCACCTCTTTGCCCTTTTGTATTTACTTGTCATATGCCTTTTATTCTACCACCTTCCCTGCTATGGCAACCGGTTCACTGCTCAGCATAAAACATACTATGTACTCTCCAAACACCTAACACTTCAACTTGCCTGGTATCAAATATATTTAGCTCTTAGTATAACACCATGTGGTTAGGGATCAATTGAAACTAATAGTGACTGAATGAGGATTTCAATTAAGAGTGAAATTCTAAAATAAGGATCTGAATGAATGAGGTTATCATTTGAAACATTATTTTATGACCTATATAATTATTTTTACACATATTATCAATTCTGAGCTGCCTTGCTAATGAAGGAAATACAGTATACAGATAATCCAAAACCATAGATAATTCAACAATCATTTACATTTGAAACCTTAAAGCATTGAATGACTTGGCAGAAATGTAGATAAATAGGAAAGAGCAGAGTTCATATTTAAAATTATGTTCAACTCAACTCATTTGTATTCATTGACTACATGTAAGCTGAAAGTGAGTTCTGCATTCAGGAGAATGCTGGGTGGCAGGGTGAAGGCAGTTTGGACTCAAATTTTTTTCCATAAATAATTCATAATGTGAATAATCCACATACAGATCATTGAAAATTTACTTTATTTGCAAGAACCAAGGTAAGTCAGACATTTATAAAGTCAAAATATTAAAATTAACTGCATTTTGACCATAATATTAAACTATAGGTCAACATATATTTTCAAAAGGAAATTGTCATGCTAAAAGACAATTACCCATTCAGGAAAAGAAATCTGTCTTTACATGGGCTTTCTAACCTTATATTTGATTTGACAACAAGCAATAGTTATAAAGCTCTGTCTGTCTGTCTCTCTCTCTCTCTCACACACACACACACACACACAAACTACATACATAATTTTAGAATCACCAACTTTAGAGAGACTTCTGTTTCTTATGATAATAATAATAGCTGACAAATATAATACACTTTAAAGTTTGTAAAGCTCTTGACATGTGTTATCATATTGCAGACTCACAACAACCCTCATATTTTAGTACTATCCTCATCCTTTTCCAGGTTAGGAAACCATTAAGAGAGGTTAAGTGATTTATCATATTCACACGCCACTAACAAGTGTCAGAAGCAAGATTTAAATTCAGGCCTTACTGACTCCAAAGTGCAATACTCTACTACTCCAGCTTGCCTTGAACACAGCACCATGCCAAAGTACCTTTAATTCAACACACTGACAATATGATTCTCCCCTAATTCACTAAGATTTTGTGTTGATCTGTACTCAGTCCAATATTCGCTAAGTACCTACTATTAAGGCACTCTACCAGGCAATAGAGGTATAATGGGGTGGAGAGAAGAGTAGCTCCCCTCAGTGAGCTTACCTATTCCATTTATGCAGTTTAAGGGATAAAAACAATGGCGTCCAGTAGAACACATCCATGCCATATCCCTCAGTACACAGACTGAGATGAAGCTCAAGTAAGATTATGTTTCCATGAGAACCACTCTGTAAAATAAAGCCCAGACATGAGAGGCTCCTAGCTATGGCAAGGCACTTGTGGTATGGTGGAAAGAATTGTGAATCAGGAAGATGGAGATGAGTGAGAGCCATTGCTCTTCCACTCAGGAGTCTTCACCTCACTGTTAGGTATAGCCTTCCCTAAATTAAAAGAAAAACCTCTGTCATTTAAAGCCCTTCCAGAGTTTACTTCATCCTACCCTTTCAGCCTTCTTACTCATTAGTCTTCTTTGCACACCCTATGTTGCAATCAATGGCCTACCTATCATTCCTCATATGCAACCTTCAAACCCTGATCTTTGTGCCTCAGCACAAGGTCTGTCCCTCATGACTAGAACAAACCACTTTTTCACCTCTGCCTCTTAGAATCCCTGGCTTCCTTCAAAACTTAGCTCAAATACCAATTCCTACATTAGTTCTTTCCTTATCTTTCCTCACTCCTGGCTGCTCATTGGCAGAGCCCTCTCCCCACTGCTACCCCTGCCAAATTACTATAAATCTATATCTATATCAATATTGATATCTATATCGATATCTATATATCTATTTCTATCTCTATCTACCTACCTATCTATCTATCTGAGTCATATTAATTAAGGAACTCCCCCTCAACCCACAACAAATACCCACATTCCACTCATCAAAAATATCTCCTCTATATTGATTGAAGTTCCACCTTATTATGTGATTCATTTGGATTAATAATCACAATTTCACTCACCAAATTTCTGCTTCTTAAATAGTTTCAGATTTAGAGTTGGGAGGGATGTTAGTGTCCATCTAATCTAACCTCTCCATTTTACAGATAAAGAAACTGTATCTGAGAAAAGTCATGTGACTTGATGGCATTCATACAAATAACTACTTAGTGTCAGAGGCAAGATTTGAATCCAGGTCTTCCTGACTCCAAGTCTAGCACTTCAACCCCTCTAATAGTGCTGCCTCTCAAACAAAACAAAAAGGAGTACAGGACATCACAATTTTGAGATACTGTCAAAGGGGTTCATGCACAGACTGGACCACCTATGAAGTCCTTTCCAACTCTGAGAACCTATGGGATTTGACTCCTTCACATTTTGCCTCAGTCTAATCCTAGTATTCCTGTCCTCCAGTGATCAAGAGAAATTGCTATTTAGATCCTGGAGGGTTCCTTTGCCTCCCTACCCTGGACCCAACTTTCAATTCCATCCCTTGGCAGGAGAAGATGCAATAAGTTGTTTCTGTGGTCATACCAAGGGCAACCAAGAAGACAGTTCCAAATCATGGGTCCAAGAAAAGTTTTCCACAGCAAACAATAAAGCATATCATTATGTTTACCTAAACACATATACAACTTACTGGGGACTACTTTCAACCCCCAAAAGTGACACATAAACATTACCACCACCAGAAATTCAGAAATTCACAAAACAATGCACACACACATATATATGTATATGTATATGTATGTGTGTATATATATATATATATATATATATATATATATATAACTTTCTGCAAAGTTCTATGCAGAAAGCTGAGGAAATTAAATCAATCAAGTATTAAGTGCCTATTAAAGGCAAGAGATACAAAATCAAAAAATGAAACAATCCCTATTCTCAAAGAGCTTATATTCTATCAGGAATACATGATATGCATCTATAAGTATGCTTAGAATAATGATATAATGAATATAAGCTAGTTAGAGTGGGTTTTAATAATGGATGATAAAGAAAAACATATGAGTATAGTGCTTGTGTTGTGTCTTAAAGGAAATTAGGGACTCTGAGGCAGAGGTGAGAAGGGATTGCATTATAAGCATGAAGAACAGCAAATGCAAAAACACAAAAGCAGAAAATGGAGTGTTCTGTGCAAGGAACTTAGAAAAGGACAGTTTAACTTGCCTATGGATAGGGTGCTGGAAGAGAAGTCATCTATAATGAGGCTCAGAAAAATTGTTGTTGGTAGTGGTCCTTCATTCTTGAATAGGATCTTAACATCAGCTTAGTTGTGGTATATGAATGTAATGGAATGCTATCGTGCTATAAGAAATGATGAGCAGGCAGATTTCAGAAAAACCTGGGAAGACTTGTATGAACTAATTCTGAGTGAAATGAGCAGAACTAAGAAAACATTGTACACAGTAACAGCAACATTGTGTGATGATCAACTGTGATAGACTTAGCTCTTCTCAGCAATACAACGATTCAAGACAATTCCAAAAAACTTATTATGGAAAATGCTTTCCACATCCAGAAAAAGAACTATGGAGTCTGAATGCAGATCAAAGATTACTATTTTCACTTTTTTTTCTTTCTTGTGGTTTTCCCTTTTGTTCTAAGTCTTCTTTTATAACATGACTAATGTTAAAATATGTTTAACATGATTATACATATATGTCTGTAATGTACTCTCCAGTGCTGGACTTGAGGGGAGCTGTCTTGCTCTGAGTAGGTCCGCAAGCTTTCTTGATGCCTTCGTACATTCCTCTGATGTTCCCGTGTCAACAGCAACCTATATTTCCTCACTGAGCTCAACCCAATATTCGTTCGCACACCGCCTCGCGATTTGCTGAGCATTTCTTCTCACAGCACATAGTTTCTGAAGAGCATTTTCATTCGGGGAGCGTTTGTATTCAATGAGTGAGCTGCGCTTGGTCTCAACAACAGGATTCATTTCACTGCACTTGATTTCAAACCAGTCATTCATTTTGCTGGTCCTCTTCCCAAAGACATCAAGAGCAAGTCTGTGGACACTCTCATGTATCTGTTTCCATTTTTCAGCAGCTGATGTAGCAGGAGAAGACTTGATCAATGAATTCTTGAGAGATCTCAAAAATTGATCTACCTTGCTGAGATTCATGGTTTTGCTAGCGTTTATACAAGATCTCCCTGTTGGTTTAAGGTGATGCAATGTTTTGGGCCGGAGCCACACTTTACAACAAACTAACGAGTGATCAGTGTCACAGTCGGCACTGTGGTATGACTATGTGTTAAGAATGCACTTGAGAGCAGACCGCCTAGTTATTATTAAGTCCAATTGGTGCCAATGCTGCGAACTGGGATGTATCCATGATACTTTGTGCTGTGGCTTGGACTTATAAAATGAGTTGGATACACACAAATCATGGTAAGTGCAAAATTCCAACAGTCTTTGCTCATTTTCATTAATCTTTCCAACGCCATATGACCCAAGGCATGTTGGCCAGGACACATGGTCAGAGCCAACTCTTGCATTAAAATCACCCAGAAGAATGAAACATGCAGTGAAATATGGACTACGTATACTAGACGAGAGAAGAAGCTTAACAGCTTCCATATGCGCTGCCTTCAGTGCATCCTTGGCATATCTTGGTCAGATAGGATCATCAACACAGAAGTGCTCCAACTCTCGCAACTTCCGAGCATCTACACACTACTGAAACAAAGACGGCTGCGCTGGCTTGGTCATGTGCACCACATGCAAGACGGGTGCATTCCTAAAGACCTACTCTATGGCGAGTTAGCCTCAGGCCAAAGACCTGCTGTACCCCCCCACCTTCGCTGCAGAGATGTATGCAAGTGAGACTTGAGGGCTCTGGGAATAGACATCAGCGGCTGGGAGGAGTTGGCCAAGGACCTCACCAGATGGAGTTCAGTACTCAGGAGCAGCTTTCCCGCAGCTGAGATGGGCCTTCAAGCCCTGGAGGAAGAAAAACGAATGAGACGCAGAAACTGATGGGCAACGGAGAGCGTAGTTTTCCGATGTCCTCATTGTGGCAGGACCTGTGGCTCCCATATCAGACTGCACAGCCACACTGTGGCCTGTGGCTCTTCAAGGTGCTGATCCATGGTCGTCTGCGACTGGTGGAAGCCTACTACTACTAATGCATATATAACCTAAATCAGACTGCTTGCTGTGCTGGGGAGGAAGGAGGAAAGGAAGGAAGGAGGGAGAAACATTGGGAACTCAAAATCTTACAAAAATGAATGTTGATAACTATTTTTACATGTGATTGGAGAAAAATACTCTAAAGAAGAAAAATTAAACATAAAAATAAAAATTTTAAGTAAGCATAACGTCTTCCTATTTTATGGTTGACCCAATAATTAAATCATTGAATACCATTATGTTTATGGTTGTACTTATTAGAGAATCTGGTACAGGTTTAATATAACCATTAAATTAATCTAATAAGAGGAGTCTTTAAATTCACTCCTGTGTCATTTTTTAAAAAATAACTGAAAAATGAGATATGGAAAAATTATATGTTGTCTACACCTTAGTTATGTAACTATAATGATGCGATGTAATGTAGAATTCTGTCTGTAAAAAATAACCTATTCTCTTTTCCTGTCTTCATCAAGGATACAATTGATATTTGTACAGACCATTTTCAAAGATTTTATAGATATTGAAAAAGTAATCATATGGTTAATGGTTGCTAATATATTTTCAGTTACCTTAGTTTTTGTTTAATAAAAATATTTGTGATCTTTCATATTTGGGGAAAATTAATCCCAAGTGCCTTTAAAATTGTATTGCATTTAAAATGACTTTTTGGGGATTTATTTTGTTAGTAATTTATCATCCCATTTGTAAATTATTCTTATAGAACCAACCATTCCTCAGGATACTGTTTAGTTTAATTAACATATTATGGAAGTAATAAGAAAAATATTTTGAAAAGAATCAAGTGCTATCCAAATGTAGATGTCATTACTGTATTACTATAGTCATGTTTGTAATAAAGTAGGATCCAGAGCAGACTTCTGGAGGCTCCCCATCCAACACAATCTAAAAATCCTTAGCAGCAATGGTGAAGGGAGGTAGCAGCATGGGCAGGTAAGGCAGAATGTACCTTACTAATCAATAAATAAATATCATCACAGATATCACATCCTCTCCATTGGTAAAGTAGCTTAGGTTAGAGAATTCATTGTAAATTCTTTATAGTCAAAACCACTTCTCAAATTTAAAAGTCTTGTAGTTAGTATCATTCATATCTTTAAAAGAATAAACCAATGAGTATTTTATATATGATAGGGATGAGGCAAAAAAAAAGGAAAATAAATGCATTTTTGCAAAGGTAAAGAATGTACCTCACCAACAGAAGCAGCTAGGTAGCACAATGGATAGAGCATAGGACTTGAAGTCAGGAAGATCTGAGTTCAAATCTGACCTTAGGCATTAGCTGCGTGACCCTGGGCAAGTCATTTAACCCTATTTGCCTCAGTTTCCTCACCTGTAAAATGAGCTGGAGAGGGAAATGGCAAACTACTCCAGAGACTTTTGCAGGAAAACCCCAAATGGGGTCATGTTGAAGGACTGAAATGACTGAACAACAACAAAATAGGTGCTAATCTCAGCAACAACATTCAAAAAAATCTTTGAATGGAGAGTGTAATAATGGTGACAATGAACCATGTTTCTCATTTTAATAAACTGTAAGCTCTTTGAGGAGAGGGGCTATTCCTTTCTGTCTTTGTATTCCCAACACAGATACTCAGCTGGAGACATGGGGAGGTGCATGTTGAATGAATAAAATCCTGAGGGACAGAAGAATAAAGAACAGGGGTTTTAAACCAGGAGCTCATGGATTCTCAAAGGATCCATGCATATAATTGATGGGGTCTAAAACCTTGAATGGAGAAAAATGCATCTTTATTCTCACTAACTTCTAAATGAAATTCAGTGTTTCCTCCCATGTTGAACATAAGCAAAAAAGATTGTTCTGCAGAAGGGTACAAGATTTCACCAGACTTCCAAAGAGGTCCATGACACACTAACAACATTTGAGAACCCCTCCTAAAGTAGAAAAGCACCAGGCTTCAGAGTCAGAAGACCCAGGTGTGTATCCAAGCTCCACTTACTTCTTGTTGTTGTTTTTGCAGGGCAATGAGGCTTAAGTGGCTTGCCCAGGGTCAAACAGCTAGTAAGTGTCAAGTGTCTGAGTCTGGATTTGAACTCAAATCCTCCTGAATCCAGGGCTGGTGCTTTATCCACTGTGCCACCTAGCTGCCCCCATTTTTTTCTTTTTTTTCCATTTTCTTCTTGCCCATAAGCAAGTTACAGTCTCCTTGAGGCTCAGTTCCCCCATCTGTAAAATGAGGATATTTATTCCATCTGCCTCATAGTGTAGTTGTAAGTGAAACATTTTGTAAGTCTTGGAGATGTATACACATGCAAATATACATACACAGTTACACACACACATGTATGTGAAATATTAAGAGGGGGATATGTTTATATAGATGGAACCAGATTCTACAACTAACCTACACATGTCCAATCAACATCAATACCCATATACCCATATAAGTTCAACACATGTTCACTCTAATGGCAGTGATTAAGTCCGATGATGGACAATTTTCAATGGGAGGCCTGCTAGATTAGCCCATTTTGCTTGTTTCATTAATCTACATGACCATCCATGCAACTCAACTCTTGTCAATACAGCATCATCTTGTTGAGACCTACTTACATCTATCTACTCAGAACACAAAGCTACAGTCTCAACTTTGAAGGAAGTAGCCTCCCCCCAGCCAAAAAAAAAAAAAAAAGGCATGTACTATAGTAGTCTGGTTTTCAAAAAATAAAATAAGGCCTTTGGGCTATGCTCACACTAAACCTACAACTGTGCCCTCAGCAAATTAAAATCAATTGAAATCAATTTAGCTGGGATAAAAAGTCTCCCTCCTCGGCAGCAGCTCATCTGGTGTGCTAACAGCTCCCAGTGATGAAACAGGTGCTTGTAAATTAATTAGCCTCCTGAAACACACCTTAAAATGAATTTCCCAGAACACCCTGGCAGTGAGCCATCCTGGTCCCAGGAGCTGATCAGCGTTCTGTAAATATTGAGATTTGATAAAGTAAACGCTCCTCTGGCAGCAGATGGTTTGGAATGCTCTGTTGACACTGCCTGCGATTACTTGGATATGAAGACTTCGCTTCTCATCGGCCTCCTCTGGGAGCCACTGGAGGACTTGATCCCCTCTCCAGCTATTTGCCTCCTAATTGAAAATCCTTATTCCCAGATGGAGCCTAATGCTGCTGCTTGAGGCATCTCGCTTGGCGCTGCTTGACTGTTGATACATGGGTAATTGCTTTCAGTAATGCAGGTTAAATGTGACATTTAGTGCTTAATAAAAATTATCAAGGCCAAAGCTGTTTATCATTCTTACACTTTGGGCTGTCAGTTCTAAGGGAATTCTCAATTCATTTGAATTCTTGAGAAAGAGACAGGCAACTCCCTTGCAAAGACACTGGCAGGGAAACTCTGGTGACTGGGGTGGATGGGGTGGTGGGGTGGTTTTTTTAGGTACTTTTAAAAGATTTGTTTGTTAACAAGAAACATTTCAAATTAACCTATCGAACATTGGCACTCTCCTCCTTTGTATTTAGCATGTCGGTGAATAATATATAATCAGCTGCTGTTGTGTACACAAAGCACTTAAAAACAGATGCATAGAGCTGCACCTTCTGTGTGTGGCTGGAAGTTGAAAGTTACTCCCCTTGGAAAGAATAAAGAAATAAACTTGAAGGGAAAAAGACCGTGTGTTTGCATCAGTTGAGCTCGGCCTCAAACTGTTTTAAATTAAGAGGGGGAGAAAGTGTTGTTTAGCACAAGAGGTTGAGGTTCCTCACGATAATTGTTTTTTCAACAATGGAAGTAATTCAAGACCTGGCACCTAGGAGAATCCCCTCCCCTACAAGTGCAGTACCCCAAAATAGAGCTCTTGTGTGCCTTCTTAGAATTATAAAGTGAATGGTAGTATGCAGTTTCTAACTACTCATCACTAGTTCCAGAGATTACCAGAGAGAGAAGGAAGGGAGGTGGAGTGGGGTGGGAAGGGAGGGAGAGAGAGAGGGGGAAAGAAGAAGGGAGAGAGGAGGAAGGAGGGAGAGAGAGAGAGGGAAAGAAGAAGGGAGAGAGGAGGAAGGAGGGAGAGAGAGAGAGGGAAAGAAGAAGGGAGAGAGGAGGAAGGAGGGAGAGAGAGAAGGGAGGGAAGAGAGGGGAGGAGAGAGGGTGTGGGGGGAAGGAAAGAGGGGGGAAGCTTTGGGTTTATATCTAGAAAAGGGAAGAAACTCTTCTGATGGTGATTCTTAATCTTTGGGAGTTATGACAACCTATTTTCCTTTGTTTGGCAATACACACACTGCTTACACACACATACACCATTCCTCCTGCCACATATACGTTTAGATACAAATATGGTTGTTATTTTTCAGTGAATCAAATTTCATTTCATTCTCCCTCTTTCCTTCCCCCACACCTTCTCTCCTCCCCTCTCTTCCCTCCCTTCTCTCTCTCCCTCCTTCCTCCTCTCTCCCTTCTTGGAATACAGCAAGCTTGGACAATCTATGGCACTGGTGACACTGGATGGCATCAAGGGCAATTGTTCATGGGCACCAATAACTTCACAATACTACCTCCCTTTCTCTCTCCCTTCATCCTTCCTCTTCCACTCTTCTTTGAGCCTTTCCTTTTCCTTATTTTTCCTGCTGTCCCTTTGTCTCCTATCCACTTTTTTCCTCCCCCTTTATTATATCACACAACCATCAATGGGGACCATAGATACAACACAAAGTCCTCAAGTGGATGGATTTGACAATGGAGTTTATTTGGTTGCTTCAACAAAGCCAGGAATTGCTCTGAGGACACTGCTGCTCTCTGTGAAATGTGGTACAGTTGCAAAATAGGTCTTTACTATGTCCTTCGTTCAAGATAGACTGGAATTGTTTGGCATAAGCCAAAAAGTAAATTGGATTCTTCAAGTATGGTTACTGTTAGTCATTCAGAATCTCAAGTAAGTCCTTAGAATGCTAGCATTTATTTCACAGGAGATGGTGATACCTCATAAATTCATCCATGCTTGTTCTGATCTAACAGAGACAATCAATTGTTACTCTGATCCAAATTTTTCTCAGTACCAAGGGAATATTTTTCTTAGACTCAAGGTCCATGAAGATTTAAATGTGGCTTTGAGCAAAAGGCTTAAGAGATTGAGATGAATCTAAAATTAATTTCCATAAAAATCAGGTTTAGGCAGCTAGGTGGCACAGTGCATAAAGCACCGGGCCTGGATTCAGGAGGACCTGAGTTCAAATCCAGCCTCAGACACTTGACACTTAGCTGTGTGACCCTGGGCAAGTCACTTAACCCCTATATAACCCGCCAGGAAAAAATAAAAAATAAAAATAAAAACCAGGTTCTTTCATTGAGAAATTTGCTTATTGACAACTGCTTCAAAGATAAATGGCCATTTCACCCATTTCTTTCCTGATTTTAAAGATAAGTGGTCCCTTCTTGGCTAAATCATTTGATCTCTCCTATGTACTGAAACAGTTTCTAATTTGAGTTATAATAATTTGTGTATATCTCAGTCTACCCTAGATTATAAACTCCTTGAAGGCAGAGACTGCCTTATTTTGCTTTTGTATTCCCAAGGTCTATGTGACTTGTACATAGGATATGCTTCAGAAACATTTGATAGTGAGGACTGCCAGTTTAAAAAAAGACCCAGGAAGCATAAGTGAATATTGTCTGAGTTTTATTTTGAAGCTGAATAGATCAAGATATGAGTACATTAATAAATTCTGTTCATTCCTTTTCTACCACCTTACACCTCAGCTAAGATATTTCCTTCTGTCCCTTAACTCCAGCTTTGAATCACTACATAAATTAAGTGAACCACTGTGTGAAATCATCCCAGAATGTCCATAGCCCAGGGCTATAGTCCAGTATAGTGCTGGGGCCAAGTCTGGTAACCCTTGCTTGGTGGAGACCATAGAATCTAGCATTTCTTCAGAGGCCAGTACATAGAGTGGCTAGATCTTTGAACTCATGTTATGTAGACACAATAGAGGACTGTGCGTATTTGGGGGGCAGGGGGGCTGTACGCACATAAGAGTTTACAAAATTATTAGACTTCATAGAACCAGAAAGTGAGGCCATCTTTACATACATTTTAGGCCTAGTTCCAGATTCAAATATGGGGCAAACATAAAACTCTGTTGAATTTTGGCAATGGGGGGGAAATAGCAAGATCTAATAAGATATGAGGAAACCTGTCCATTTTGACAAACTTTGCAACTGTAAATGCAGGGGGAATTAAGCTTTTACTTTTTATCATAAAATTATTTTATTATTTTCCAGTTACATGTAAAGATAGTTTTCAATATTTGTTTTCATAAAATTTTTAGTTCCTAATTTTTCTTCCTCCATCCTCAAGACAGAAAGCAATCTGATATAGGTTATATATTTACAATCACATTAAACATATTTCTGCATTAGTCATGTTGTGAAAGAAGAATCAGAACACAAGGGAAAAACCTCAAAAAAACAAAAAAAACAGCAACAACAAGTAGAAACTATATGGTTCAATCCGCATTCAGAATCCACAGTTCTCTTTTTCTGGATATGGAGAACATTTTCCATCATGAGTTCTTTGGAATTGTCTTGGATCACTGCACTGCTGAGAAGAGCCAAGTCTATCACAGTTGATCATCATACAATGTTGTTGTTACTGTGTACAACAGAACTAAACTTTTAGGGAGTAAAAATGGGAGCAGCTGTTAGTTGCCACTTCTGGAATGAAATAGCCTGAAATCATGGGAATTTTCTGCTATAGGAAAGCACTCACTGTTGGTGAGTGTCAAAGGAGAGATTAGGAAAAAGTACTTTGTCTGACAAGGGGGAAAAGGAAGAAAACCCTTTCCCCAAGCCATTTAAACTACAATTTCTCCATGCCTTGATGATGAGGTGATCAGAATCCAGTGCTCTGTGCCACCAGGTTCACATCTGTTAAAAATGGAAAGGCTAACCACCAGGTACTAGGCTCATATTAGCCTTTGGAATTCTTCCTGATTGATGTCAAAGATAAGTTTTAATACTTGATTCTCATAAAGGAGAATCTTAAGAGTTTTGTTTAATTGGATGTTTTCTTTTTCAAGTCAATTGCATTCTTCAAGTCATACACATCCTCCAGCTACCCACACAAAAAAGTGAAGGACTCCTGTCCTAGCCCTTAAGTACTCAGTCCATATTATGTTGAGTTTTTGTTTGTTTGTTTTGTTTTGTTTTGGGGAGGCAATTGGGGTTAAGTGACTTGCCCAGGGTCACACAGCTAGTAAGTGTCAAGTGTCTGAGGCTGGATTTGAACTCAGGTCCTCCTGAATGCAGGGCTGGTGCTTTATCCACTGCGCCACCTAGCTGCCCCCTCGGTCCATATTATGTTAATCTATGTTAGATACCCCTTTGCTTTATAAGAGTTCCTAAATTATTTTTGCGGGGCTGGCACTTTCCTTAAATAGGTTTAGGGAGCTCTGAAAGCACAAATACTTTTCAGTTTCTTGTGTGTCCCCCCATTGTGCCTAGTTTAGGGCACAGCAGGGCTTTTACTTGGTAACTCAGACTACTGCAGTTTCTCTACTTGTAAATGAAATACTGAGATATGGATAGAAACTGCCACTATACCACACCAAACATGGCCCCAAGTTTACACCATCATCTTCCAGTTTTCTTTTTGACTTCTTGTCTCAGGCTTGATGTCTGCATTTTCCCTAAATTACAAAGCAAATGCAGTGAGAGATTGCTTGCAGGATACTTCCCTTTCAACAATCTCTCTCCCTCCTCTTTTTTTCTACCCTTTCTTGCAAGAACACTGTGTATCAGCAATGCCTCTGGGGAAAATAACTTTAAAAAACTGCATAGTGGATGCTAAATGACTTAATGGATAATAAAGTGTCTGGTGCTTCTGGGACTGCTATTTAAAGACCAACCTGACATTTTATGTAAAATGAACACCCGTTTTACATAATCTTGGGGCCTCACCCAGCCTTTCTGCCAAATTCGCTATTTATGGGAGATGCACTTCTTCAGAACAGGTCACATACACACTTCTGGGATTCATTAAGGCAGTCCCTCAGGATAAATCAACTCTTTTGCCTACCCCAAAGGAGTTATTCTGGAAAGAGAGAGGGTTTCTTACATCTCAGATAGGAAATCTAAAGTTTAAGATGAGAATACCAGGGAAAATTCCAGTTAGTTTCCATGAGATTTGTAATACAAGTAGAGAAGAGGACACTGTGTCTACTTCTTTGGTAGGACAAAACAAAACCACTTCTGAGGTCAAAGAAATGAAAGAAAATCAACAAGAAATTTATGAAAAGCACAATTTCCTAAACTAGGACCTTAGGAGAAGTGGAAGAGGAGGAAAGAATAATAAAAGTAAGTCTTCTCAAATTTAAGTCACTTTCACCATCAAAAAATATGCATCCTTCCTTGAAGTCTATAGCATCAACATCTTCCCTCCACACCCCAGGAATATTACATAATTAATGATACTCAGATAGTTTTTGAAATACAGTTATCCTTTCCACATCACAACTTTCCCCATTGCATTTTCAATGGAGGGTCAGCATAAGAAATTAAATGGGAATTTTGGAGTTTTGCAGAATCTGCAGACAACACATGAAGGCCAGGAGATGACACAGAAAAAGTTTAGAAACTCAGAAATTCATGAGATATATTACAATATTGTATAATATCAAAATGTTTTATCTTTTAATACCATAACTCAGACTTCTTTTCTGGTACAAAGAGAGAGCCAAAAAACTTTATGCAGATTTTCTAGATCACGAGGGTGCTGCACCCCTAACCCCAGCAATATGGAAGAGATGCATTTGAAAATTTTTAAGTAGTAGAGGGAGATTTCTGAAAGTTTCTCAGATATTGGAAAATAAGGATCTTGATGAGTTGAGGAAAAGCCAATTATAATTCCATGACTGTACTGAGCCACAGCAGACTGTCACCAAAGGGTACAAGAAGGCTACTCTGTGAATGTTTACTCTCTTCACAGAGCTCTAGAAATGTTCACATTCGTCACTCCTTGGTATCGAGATATATGGACAGATAGAGTCTCCTCATTCATGAAGTCCCTTTATTGGTGAAATCACAGGTCTGATCCCTATTCCCTATTCTTATAGGAGTTTATAAGATCAAAGTGTTATAGGGAAAAGAAACCTCATAATTTACTTAGTCCAATCCTTTCTTTTTTTCAGATGAGAAAACTGAGAAAGGTTAAGGAAGTTGCTAAAGGTCATATAGATGGAAGAACTAGAATTTGAATCCAAGACCTTCAAAGCCATAAGATGGATTCAAAAAGGTTTCATGAAAGTAGTGAGACTTGACATGGGTCTTAAAGGATATATAAGATTTAGATAGTTTATAGGTAACCTTTAAATAGCTGGAAGGCAGCTAGGTGGTACCCTGAATTGGGGAAGTTTCATATTCCTGAGTTCAAATCCAGCCTCACATCCTTACTAGTTGCATGATCCTGAACAAGTCATATAACCTTGCTTGTCTCAGTTTCTTCATCTGTAAAATAAGCTGGAGAAGGAAATGGCAAACCACTCCAGTATCTTTGCCAAGAAAACCCCAAAGGGGGTCATGAAGAGTCTGATATGACTGAAATGATCAAACAACAAAATAGCTGGACAGAAGGCTCAGAGATGAGAGAAAGGTGATAGAAAGAAGGGATAAACAGGTAAGCAAGTACCCAGAGGCAGAGCAGGATATTGTAAAGAGTACTAGATCTGGTATCAGAACCTGGATTCAAAATCTGATGCCACCACTTAAAACCTGTATGAACTTGGCTAAGCCTCAATTTGCCATCTGTTAAATCAGGGGATTGAACTAGATGATTATGAAAGTTTCTCATAGAACCCAATATATGGTCCTACCTGGAAGGAATACAAGGATGACAGTGAGAATAAGGTTAGAGATCCTGACCCTGGTCCATTGGATTATGAAAAGCAGTGTTCAGGCAGAATCATTTAATCTCCGTGGAATTCTCCAATTTCTTCATCTCTAAAGTCAGAAGGTTAGACCATATAACCAAGAGGTCATAAGGAAGGCTCCTTTCAGGTCCTAATCTGTGACCATAACAGGAAGGCCCTTCCCCATCCTAGTTGCCTTCCTCTGGATGCTCTCAGCTTCTCAATGTCCTTCCTAAAATACAGCGTAGGACATGGAACATGACCTGTGGTCTGATCATGACAGAGGACACATTTCTCATCAAACTGTACCAGCTTTTTTAGACTGCCCATGTTCTACTGCCCAGGTCTTTTTCACATGAATATTGGTCTTCCTAACGCATACAATTACAGTTATCCCTCCGACATCCCAGGGATTAGGTGTGTGGTACCCCTGCAATTTGGAAAATCCATGTAAAAAAAAAAATGTTATCCCTTTCTTTGTACTAGAGAAGCAGTTTGATTTTTTTCTTTTTCTTGTGTGGGGTGTTTACAATACCTTATTATAAAATTTGGGTTAGTTGGTCATAGGCTATATGTAGGTCAATGTTAAGTACAAATAATAGCTTTTGTGTGTCACCTGCTGGCTTTCCCATTCTTTTCACAAACTTTAACTTTTTACTTATTTTAACTTTGAAAAAGAAATCGTTTAACATTTTTGGTATTAAAAAATAAAACATTGATATCGTACAATTCTATACATATATTTTATGTATTTCTGAGTTTCTTAACTTTTTTCTCTGTCATCTGCTGGCCTTCATGTGTCATCTGCAGCTTCCGTAAAACTCCTCCAAAATTCCCACTTAATTTCATATGCTAACCTGCAATATATCAAAACCTCAATGGAGAAATTGTTGCAATGTGAAAGGGATAACTATAATTTCATTGAACCTAACTGTACAACTTTATTTGTCCCTTTCAAAATAAAAAGCAATGTATGGAAGAAAGTATATAGTAAGGTGTCTTTATATTTTGCCTGTGAAGTAAAACAAAAATTAAAATTTTGTAAAAGAGCTCTACATCCACTAGAGATAGAAAGAGATCTACATTTGGAGTCAGAGGACCTAGTTTTGAATTCAAGGTCTGCTTGTTGGTTATATGATCTTAGGCAAAGCTTTCAACCCTTCTGGAATTCAGTTTTCCCACCTGTAAAGTAAGGAGCTTGGAATACAAGATCAGCTCAAAATCACTTGGCCAGTGACAGACTGGTTCTCAACAGACAGGTCAGTGAAAAGAGATGGAAAAAAAAAAAGCAAGGAAAAACCCACAGGCAGGCTAAATTGTTAAATGCTTACTGCCTAAAACATATCAGGGACAGACCTAAATGAAATATAGCAAAGTTGGCATTTCCTGTTTCCTGTTACTTTAGGTTTTCCTTGGAATTGAAAAGTTTGAGGAATCTCTGAATAAGTACATCTATGGGATACTCTCATCTTCTCTTGCAGAAAAGTAAAGCTCAAAGGTGGTATTGGTAAATAGGAGATGAGGATAATAACTTTTTCCTCAATAATAAATTTTTTCTCAGTATGTCCTGTAATATAAATACAAAGAATGGAATAAGAAATGAAATCTTGAAAGTCATTTAATTTTGTTGTTCTTGTAATTTAAAAGAAAGATTTAAACACCCTTTTTTTTCCCTAGGGTTTCTGAGTACTTTGGACAAAGCATTCTTGAATTTCAGACAGGGAAATTGATGAACAGTAAGGTCAAGTGACTTTCCTATGGTCACAGAAGCATGACAAAGTTGGTAATTGTATTCAAGATTCTTCACTCCTCTCATGCGAGAGGATAGAAATCTTAGAGTCATCTTAGATTTTTACCTTTCACACACACACACACACACACACACACACACACACACACACACACACACACACACCCTCCCATCCATTTCTGTCCATTTTATCTCTCTAATCTCTCATATCCATCTGTTTGCTCTTTTTCACATCCACTACTATTCTAGTTCTCATTACTCCCTTTGGACTGTAATATAATAGCCTCCCAACTGGTCTCCCTGCCTTCAGTCTCCATCTCTACCAAACCATTCTCCATATAGCTGCCAAAACAAACTTCCTAATGTAAACTTCACTATGCTGCTCACAAACATTCAAGAGCTCCCCATTGCCTATAATAAAACTCCATATTCTGGCTTTCTGTAATCTACCTCCAACCTACACTTCTCCACTCATTTTATATAACTCAAGTTTTCACCTAAGCCTTTACACACCGCTGCTTAGGCATGACTCTAATGGTGGAGGGAATGCTTATGCAAGACTGCATGCCAACTTGAGGGGTACAATTTGTTCTGGAGTTCTGGAGAACAAAAGCATTCTAGAGAAAAGAGATATTCTTTCTTCAAGAGTGATACATGTGGGGGCAGCTAGGTGGTGTAGTAGATAAAACACCAGCCCTTGATTCAGGAAGACCTGAGTTCAAATCCAGCCTCAGACACTTGACCTGTACTAGCTGTGTGACCCTGGGCAAATCTCTTAACTCTCATTGCCCTGCCTCCCCCCCCAAAAGTGATTCAGACGATGATTCTTTATTATGAATGAATTAGAAGGGTAAATAAAGCTCAGTAAAATTAACCAACATAATAAAAAAACATCTAAATACAAGTGCTCCACACTCATTGTCTCATACCTCTGCAAAAAAAGCTTTTCTTTGGGGCCAAGCTTACTCATTATAATTTTTTAAAATTTTAATTCTGATTGTTTTGTTATTTTTCTTTCCATTTATATGACTGTAGATGAAGAATATATTATTTTCCTTGTTCTGCTTACTTCACTTTAAATCAGTTCATGTCTTTCCATGCTTCTCTTTATTAATCTATTAATCACTTCCTACAGCACAAGAATGTTTTATTACAATTATGTACTTCACTTTGTTTAGCTATTCCCTAATCAAAAGGCATTTACTTTGTTTCTTTGCTAACATTTACACATACATACACACACAAATGCTGCTATAAATATAGAGCCTTTTTTTTGTCATTGACTTCCTTTTGGTAAATATTTATCAATAGAATCTCTGGTCAAATGATGTAATCACTCACCATAATTCCAAATTGCTTTCCAGAATGATTAGGCCGATTCCTGACTCCACCAACAATGCCTATGCAACCTTGTCTTTCTACAACCCATTCAACACTATTCCCATCTGTTGTCATTGGTGATAATTAGATGCTTCTCTTTGTTCATCACATTCTACCTCTTATCATACTTATTTGTGTATGCTTGATCCTCCAAAAACCAATAAAGGTCATTGACGTTAAAGGCTTTGATATTTTTCACCTTTATACCCACCCACCAGAATCTAACAAATTCCCTTGCATGTAATAGGAACTTAATAAATGTTTGTTTAATTTAAAGCATTTTAATAATAGTCAATTATAAATTAATGGTGTAGTTTGAATACAAAATAAACCATGGCTCTCTCAAGCTAGCAAACATGGATGACAAAAGTGAACCAGTTCTTTAGCCTAAGAGGTAATCCAAAAAGACTTACCAACTACTAGGCATTTTTTAAGTAAATAAAACTTCTACCTAGGGAGGTGAAATGATCCGCCTAGGTCACACAAAGGTAGAAATAGTGGAAACTAGGATTCAAGCCCAAATCTAAAGTCATTTCAGTTTTTAATTTAAGTCTCAAGCAAAAGATGACTGGCATATTTTCATACACAAGCATCTCAAACTTAACATGTCCAAAATGAACTCATTACCTTTTCCAAAAAAAAAAGAAAAACTTACCCTACTTCATAACTTCTTTATTTCTATTGGGGGCACCACTATTCTTGTAGTCACTGAGAGCTGACTGTTTGTTTATGGGCCTTCTTCCCAAATGTTTTCTCTTCTTTGGGTTTTCCTGACAATGTTTAATCAATTAATCAATAAGCATTCATTAAGCGCTTTCTATATACCAGAACCTGTACATTGTCATGGTTCTCTTCCTCCCTGTCCGGATTTTTCTTCTCAGTCTCATTTGACCAATCATTTTCTTTTCCCTCACTACCTCAATGTGTGAGTACACCCCAAAATTCTGTCCTGGGTCATTTCTTTACGACACTCTGTGTGATATCATCAGCTCCCACCTCCATGCTAACTCACAAATCTATATATAGCCAGCTATCATTTCTACCCTGATCTCCAGTTGTCTGTTGGATATCATCTACAACTGAAAGATGACCCACAGGCATCTCCAACTTAACATTCCAAAATAGAATGTTATTTTCTCCTAACCCCATCTCTCCTCCTAACTTCTTTATTTTGAAAAATATTGCCATTCTCTCATTCACAATCTGAATCATCCTCAACTCAGCTTCTCAACTCCTGCTTACTTCCTCCCCCCTCCTTTTCAGTTACAAGATCCTCTCAATTCCATTTCGATGAACATTTCTCTAAATTTACCTTCACTCAACACACATCATAAACAACCTTACTCAGCTGTCATCACATCTTCCTAATTCTACATCAAGAGCCACCTAATTGGTCTTCCTGTACGTAATCTCTTTCCCTTTCTAATTCATTTTAGACATCAATGCTAAATTCATATTTCTAAAGCACAGTCCTGACTATATCATTCCTCTGTTGTAGGAATTTCTATATCTCCCTATTCCCTCCAGGAGAAAAAAGAAACTTCTGTTTAGCATTTAAAGTGCTTTATATCACAACTATAATATCTTTCCAATTGGATTACATATTATTTCCTAAACTTTAATCTCTAACTACTTCCCTATGAAAAAAATGTCTTCCCTCTCCTTGAGTTTATACCAATAAAGTTCAATTCTATTCATCATAAATCCTTATGTTTTTCTGCTTTGTCCTTTGGAACATTGGTTCTATCACAAATAACCTGTCCCTTACTATCGTCAGTCCCTTCTTTATATGTTCCTTCAACCTCTCTGCATTAACTGAAACTTATGCACCCTTGAAGGATGTCATTTGCCTTACTACAATCTCCCCATTGGCCAATGTTTTTTATGCCCACTGATGAACAGGCAGCCTAGAGATGAAGCAGTATCCTTTTGGCTTCTGTTGCTCCTTCCAGAAGTTCCACTCTACAAATTTCCTCCAAGGTTCATGCCATCCAATTTTATGATACATTTCAGATCTTTGTTGCTATCATAGCAATGTCATAATCCTAACTTTCTCATTTATTTTAGCATCTGGATTTATAATTTTCTTCCCTTTGATATCTCTAGTCACTTCAACATTCATGTGTCTGATCCTTCTAATACCTTGGCCTCAGAGTTCTAACATCTATATTTTAATTGACCAACTCATCAAGTTGTGACCCAGGAAACTTCACTCATACTCAAAACAGCTTTAAGAGAACAATGCTTAAAAATCCCTTTTCTGACTACAATCTCCTATCCTACCACTTTCCCTACTCCCTCAATTCCCCTAAATCTCCTTTCTGATCAAGACTTCTGGTTTCTGGATCTCTACTTTTTAATCCTAGTTAATCATTCCTATTCAGCCATTAATTCCTTCTCTACCTGTGTGATGCCACATAGGATAGGCCATTGTCGTGGGTAACAATGAGGAATGAACACTCTAGGTAGTCTTTCTGGGGAAAAAAAAAACCTGGAGAGCAGAGGTGGCTGCACATGTCAAGGCACAGAAACAGACACATACCCACAGTCAAATTGTCTATCTCCTTTCACCCTATCCCTCCTCAAAAGTGTTTTACTTCTAGGGAGCAGCTAGATGGCACAGTGGATAAAGCACAGGCCTTGGATTCAGGAGGACCTGAGCTCAAATCCAGCCTTAGACACTTGACACTTACTAGCTGTGTGACCCTGGGCAAGTCATTTAACCCCTATTGCCTCACCAAAAAAAAAAAAAAAAAAGCTAAGTGTGCCCTGGAGAGTCAGGAGAACCTGAGTTTAAATCCAGCCTCAGACACTTGACACTTACTAGCTGTGTGACCCTGGGCTAGTCACTTAACTCCAATTGCCTCACCAAAAAAAAAAAAAGTGTTTTGCTTCTGATTGCCCCCTCCCCTACTCTTCCCTCCCGTCTTTCACCCCTCCCTCCTTATCCCCTTTCCCTCCTACTTTCCTGCAGCGTTAGATAGATTACTCCACCCAATTGTGTGTGTTTGTTATTCCCTCCTTCAGCCAACTCTAATGAGAGTAAGGTCTTTGAGCCAATTCCGATGAGTGTAAGGCTCATTCACTGACCCACTTCTCCCCCATCTCTCCCCCTACTCCATTAGCCCTTTCCTGATTCTTTACCATGAGATTTCACCCTATTCTACCTCTCCCCTTCCCTCTCTCCCAGTGCAATCCTCTACCCCCTCAATTTTACCCTAGGGGTAAATTGGGGCAGCTAGGTGACACAGTGGACCAAACACCCACCCTGGACCCAGGAGGACCCCAGCCCAAATCCAGCCTCAGTTACAAGATTCTCATCAACTCTATAACTCCAGGCATTGTACTCAACCCTGACAACCCCACAAAAAAAAATGATAAACAAAAAATAAATGCTTCACAAATATCATCCCTTCATGATCAATTCCCACCTGGGCCCTCTGTCTAAATTTATCCCTATCATCTGCTGTAATACAGAGAAAGTTCTTATGAGTTAGAAGAATCACCTTCTCGTGTAGGAATGTAAACAGTTTAACCTTTTAACATCCCTCATGATTTCTTTTTCCTGTTTACCTTTTTATGCTTCTCTTGGGTCTTGTATTTGAAAGTCAAATTTTCTATTCAGCTCAGGTCTTTCTTCACAAATACCTGAAAATCCTCTTTTTCATTGAAGTCCCATTTTTCCCCTGAAAGATTATACTCAGTTTTGTTGGGTAGGTGATTCTTGGTTGTAATCCCAATACCTTTGCCCTCAGGAATATCATATTCCATGCCCACTGACCTTTTAATGTGGAAGCTGCTAGATCCTGTGCTATTCTGACCATAGCTTCACAGCACTTGAATTGTTTCTTTCTGACTGCATGTCATATTTCTCCTTGACCTGGGAGCTCTGGAATTGGCTATAATATTCCTGAAAGTTTTCATTTTGGAATCTCTTTCAGAAGGTGATCAGTGGATTCTTTCAATTTTTATCTTACCATCTGTTTCTAGAATTTAAGGAAAATTTTCCCTGACAATCTCATGGAAGATGATGTCTAAACTCTTGTTTTGATCATGATTTTCAGGTAGTCCAATAATTTTTTATTCTCTCTCCTGGATCTATTTTCTAGGTCAGCTGTCTTTCCATGAAGATATTTTACATTGTCCTATATTTTTTTATTCATTTGGATTTGCTTTATTGTGTCTTGGTTTCTCATAAAGTCACTAGGGTCCATTTGTTCAATGCTAATTCTTAGGCAATTATTTTCTTCAGAGAGCTTTTCCATTTGACTTTTCAAGCTGTTGACTTTTTTCTTATGACTTTTCTGCATCACTCTCATTGTTTTCCTCTACCCCTCTTACTTTATCTTCAAAGTCCTTTTTGAGTGCCTCTATGCCCTGAGACCAATTCATATTTTTCTTGGAAACTTTGGATGTAGGAGCCATGTTGTTGCTATTCTCTTCTGAGGGTGCACCTTGTCACTAAAGAAACTTTCTATGGTCTGCATCTTTCTCTGTCTGCTCATCTTGCCCACCTATTTCTTAACTTTAACTCTTTCTGAAACTGGGGTACTGCTTCCAGGCTGTACTGTCCCAAGTTTCAGGGGGTCCAAGGTGTTACAATTTAAGGATCAACAGGTTCTTCATGCCCCTGGCCTGTGCTCTGGTCTGAAAATAACCTCAAGCCTACTTGCTCTTCAACCAGGAAACAAAATTTTGTTTTGCTGGGTTGCCTCAGCTCCAGCAGAGACCTCTGTAGTCTCCCCCAGGCCAACGGCTCAGCCCTCTTACCAGACTGTCAGCTTAGTTCCAGAAGACACCAGTCCTGCAGTTGATTCAGAGGCTCTGGGAGTAAATTCCTCTGGCATGGCCTACCTGGGGCTGTATCTGTGTTGGCGTGACCATGGCATTGGACTCCACTCCCACCCCAGTAAGGCAGATCCCTGCTGCCAAACTTCTAAGCTGTCTTTGGCTAGGAAATTATCTCAGCCCCTCCTTTTGTGGGTTCTACTGCTCCAGGAATTGTCTTATGGCATTATTTGGAGTTTTTTGGAGTGGTTATGTCAGGAGCTCTGAACACTTATTGCCTTTCCTCTGCCATCTTCTCCACAGTCAAATTGAATGGGCTAAATTAACCATTGTTATTTGTCCAGTTTGTCATTATCATTTCAGTCATGTCCAACTCTTCATGATCTTCATGACTCCATTTAGGGTTTTCTTGGCAAGGATACTAGAGTGGATTGCCATTTCTTCTCCAGCCCATTTTACATTTTACATTTTACAGATGAGGAATTGAGGCAAACAATGAGAGTTAAGTGATTTGCCCAGGGTAACACAGCTAGGAAGTATCTGAGGCCAGATTTAAACTCCTGATTTCAAGTCCAGTACTTTATCTGCTTTACCACCTGGCTGGCCCTATTTGTCCAGTACTGAATTGCAACTTGAAGATCAGCCTAGTCCCATCTTGAACCTCAATATGCTCACTGCCTTGGATTTTATTTCCATTCCTATCTCTAATCCTTTCAGCTTTATTATGTATTTGCCAGTTTCAGATCTTGGCTTGCTTCCATTAATACTGTGGTCACTGGAAGAAAAACAGACTTGCATCAAAAGTCTCTGACAAGAGTCTGATAGACAAGATGTCTGAGAAATTGGAGAAAGAAAAATATATGCATATACACATATAAATATAGATATATATACACATATACACACACACATATATATATAAGTTAGAAACATTTTCAAAAGATAATTAGTAAAAACATATTAAGAGTTCTCAAAAGAATTACAAACTATTAACAACCATGCAAAAGACAATTCCAAATCACTAATAATAAAAGGACAAATTGAAACAATACCACTCCATATTTCTCTGTATTTCAACAGTGATAAAAAATAAATGTCAATTTTGAAGAGACCTTGCAAAAAATTGGAATTCTAATACAATATCGAGTGAAGATGTAAATTAACACAACTATTTTATAAAACAATTGATTATGATGCAAGAAAAGATCCCACTAATGTCATGACAGAAAGATCACATACAAACCAAAATATTCCTAGCCCTATTTTTTGTGCTAAAAAAAAAAAAAAACATGAATCAAAGTGGGTGCGCATTAGTAAGAGAATTTTTTAACAAAAGGTAGGATATAGCTATAATGGAGGACTATTAATATTACCCATTAGAAATTATTAATATTTTGGAGAAACATATGAAGATGTATGAACTGATGCAGAATCAAGTAAGCAGAAACCAGAGAATAATATTTGTTATGGTGACAATAACAAAAATAAACACAAGGCTAAAAGACAGCAGAACATGAATTAATTATAATGATGACACATTTCCAGAGAACTTATTATAAAACATGGGATCATAGATCTAAAGCTAAAAGGAATCTCACAGGTCATCTAATCTAACCCCGTCATTTTATAGATGAGGAAACTGAAGTCTAAGGAGTTTAAATGTCCAGCTCAAGGTCACACAAGGTAGTAAATATCAGAGGCTATATTTGAACTCAAATTCTGTGATTCCAGAACAAGTGCTTATTTCACTGACTCTTGCTGCCTTATGCTAAGAATAATCTAATTTCCTTTCCTGAATAGACTTACTAGACTGACATGCAGATTAAAGGTATGTGATTGATCTAGTTTATTTATATTTAAGCAAAGCTTTTGCAGAAGTCCCCATACTTGATTTTTTAAATGGATATATTTTTGGCTTATTTCTAATAACGTTAGAAGAATTTGGAACTGTTTATGGATTAATCTTTAATGTCAATTTTTTGAGGTCAGTGAGGGTTAAGTGACTTGCCCAGGGTCACACAGCTAGCAAGTGTCAAGTGTCTGAGGCAAGATTTGAACTCAGGTCCTCCTGAATCCAGGATTGGTGCTTTATCTACTGTGCCACCTAGCTGCCCCCTCAAAGATTAATCTTTAATGGAAACATGCCTAATGATATCAGTAGAAATGGAGTACCATGGATGTATAATACAGTATATGTTGTGAGATACAGTGGTTATGTCTGGTTTCTATTCTATAAGAGAGGTTACAATATGCTAGTCAAGAGGAAATGACTGGGCAGCTAGGTGATGTAGTGGATAAAGCACCGGCCCTAGATTCAGAACCTGAGTTCAAATCCTGCCTCAGACACTTGACACTTACTAGCTGTGTGACTCTGGGCAAGTCACTTAACTCTCATTGCCCCACCAAAAAAAAAAAAAGAGGAAATGACTAAGGTATAAAGACAGAAGTCAGTGATGATAAAACAAAAAACTTATAGCTTTTGACCACTATTTGTACAAAAACTTTATAGATGTGACCTCCTATAACTGGGAAAGAGTTCAATGAACAAAGAACCTTGCTACGTACCCGCTCAGTTTCAGTTCTTAACACAAACCTGAACACTAACCAGGCTTTACCTAGTCAATCATTTCAAAATTATTCTTCCCCCTTCCACCTGGAATATCTCACTCCCTTGCCTTTTTTCTGTTTTCTCTATGCAAATCCCTTATATCGAGTAACTAAGCTCTCACCACTTGTCTTCTCAGTGCATACTGGCTGAGTCACTAAGCACTCACTAGGAAAGGTCACAAAACAATGCTGACTGTGGTTCCACCTCAAATTTAAGCTACCTAACCCCAAGTGCACCCTCATCATATAATGGAAGTTGTTGTTACTCATCTTTTCTTGCCTTCCTATCACATTTACTACCTCTAGTTTCACTGCTTCCTTTCAGTTGATGACCTTGTCTCCTACACTTGTCTGAAAAGATTAAAACATTAAACATGATTTGTGTTCACTCTTATCTTCTACACTTCAAAAATTCTATATACCTGGGTTCCTTTCCTTGCCTCCTGTCTAAAAAGGATTAGGTAAGCCATCATCCTCTGTCCTTAATTAACTTCTTGCCTTCTGTTTGAACGCATTCCTTTCTTCTTTAATGTATACTCAGATCTTTCCTGTCACTTAAAAGAATATCCTTGAACCCTCTACCTCCTCAAGCCATTATCATTACCTCTAGCTTATCACTGCCAAACTTAGAAATTGCCATCTCCATTCACTGACAAAATTCTTTACTACCAACTTCTGTGCCAGTTACAATGATATTTCCAACCATGCCATGTATAGAATCACTAATATCCTCCTTATAACCAGATACAGTGGTCTTTTTCAGTCTCTCCTGCCCTTAATGTGTCTATAGGATTAAATACTGATGTCTACCTTTGCCTGCCTGAAACTCTCTCCTCCCCTGGTTCTGTGACACAGCGATCTTGGTTTTCTTCCTATCTTTCTGATAACTAATTTCCATGTCTTCTCTTTACCTCTTCTTGTTCTTCCCAACTCCTAAACATCAGTGCTTACCAAATCTTTGTGTTCAGCCTTCTTCTCTTTTTCCTTTATATTCTATCACTTGGCAACCTAATCAACTCCCACTGCTTCTAACACAATTATACAGATGACTCCAAAATCTTCATCTCCATCTCCAACTTCTCTGAACTGGTGTCATTTTCCTAACTATTTGATTAATGCTTCTACCTGGATATCTTATGTTCACCTCAAATTGTTTTATACATACATGGCTCTGTAATTTTATTACCACTAAGAGGATACTACCTCCTTTGAAGTGGACCACAGTCTCTTTGGGATTTCTCATCCTATTTTATTCTTGTACAGTTGTTCCTATAAATTCTCTATACAGGATCAACCCAAACAGACTGGATTTCTTCTTGTTATTTGGATATTATCATGGCTCTTCTAATGTACTACTCAGACTATGCCAGCATTGATTTTCATTATATGGATGACCCATCTCTTGTTCTGGTCACTCCCATCATTAATAATGTCTTTCACATGATTTCCCCAAAACATGTAGCTGTGGACTACATCTACCGTGTCTTTAGAATGTAAGCTTTGGGGGGGGGGGCGGGCAATAGGGGTTAAGTGACTTGCCCAAGGTCACACAGCTAGTAAATGTCAAGTGTCTGAGGCTGGATTTGAACTCAGGTACTCCTGAATCCAGGGCCGGTGCTTTATTCACTGTGCCACCTAGCCGCCCCCAGAATGTAAGCTTTTTGAGGGAGGGAGGGAGGGAGGAAGGAAGGAAAATACAAAATAAATAAAGAAAAACACCTTGAAGGGCTTCCCAGTGATTGTGAGTTAAAATGAATTACTTGTCATGGTAAGCCAAACCCTCTATATTTGTATTCAACTTACTTTTCCATCTTTATTTGATAATGCTTGACTTCATGTACCCTACATTTTAGGCAAACTAGGACCACTAACTATTCCGCATGCTCATCTATTCCTTTTTGCTCTGAACCTTTGTGCTCAATGTTACCTATGTCTGAAATAGTCTTCCCCAAATTTCTACCTGTGAGAAGTTTTCTTTCAAGGCCCAGGTCATTTGTCATTTACCCTAGAAACCTTCCCTTATATCACTACCCCCCCTTTAAATATAGATTTAATCCTTCTCTTCTTAAATCTTTCATAATCCTCTGAATCTCTCATGAGTACTTTACCATATTTTATTGTTGTTTTTTTGTCCTTCATTTCTCAAAGAGGACTGTGACATTGGGGTGATGTCATGACTTAAAGTGAACTGGATTTAAGTGAGGCAGGACTGTGCAAGTTCACCAACCTCACTCTCTCTTCCAGAGCCATCTGGGTCCAGGGGCAAGATATCTATCAGGGAGACTGGAGATGGCCCCATATGTTTGAGGCAATCAGGGTTAAGTGACTTGCCCAGAGTCACACAGCTTTTTAGGGTCTGGAGTGCTGGGTGAGAATTGAACTCAGGTCTTCTCAAGTTCAGGGCCAGTGCTCTATCTACTGTGCTATCTGCCCCTATATTATATTATAGGATTTTTATATAATTCTACTTATTATTTCTTTGTATTAGATTGAAAGTTACTTGAAGAAGGGGACTCTGTCTTCTTTCATTTTCGTATTCCTGTTGGTTAGCACAGAAATTAAACACAGTAGGTGCTTAATAACTATTTGTTTGAATAGAATTTCATAGAGCAAAGAGCACTAAAAACAAACTCTGGAAGGAAAACAAAAAGGTCAACGGGCTCCATGGTAAACACGCCTTGCTATGATTGCAAACTTCATTAGACAGATAGCTTCCTTTGGTGTATTTTGTTTAGTGGATTGAAGAAGCTGATGTCATTTCTTTATTTGTCTAACTCTTCATCAGGGCACAGCCCCTGCTCTTCATAAAATGCTGCTGAGTTTCTGGTGTATAAGCAAGTTCACATCTCTAAAGGGAGGATATGCTAAGAGAGTACCTTCATCTGTCCTTGAATTATGTAATTCTGTAAAACAAGGCATTAGAAGGGTCAAGAACAGTCACTCTGCCCACGGTCACTGTAAACACAGAGTAGTGTTCTCTGTTTCAAAACCCTCTAAAGAGCCCTTGTATTAAATGGACACAACTGCATCTGGAAAAAAAAAGGTTTATTATCAAAAACAGGGAGGTATTTGTGGTGTAATGGAAATATCATTAGACTGTGTCAGATCTACACTCCACTCCAATAATTAGCCATGTGACCTTGCCTCTGAGTTTCTGTTTTCTTATGTGTAAAATTAAGAATAAAGATTAAATGTTTCCAAGACTCTTTTCAGCTTGGAAATTCTATGATCCCATCAAGGGAAATCTATGAAACTCACTTAAGAAATCAAAGTAAAAGTTTCAATCCTAAATCATAAAAATTCCAACCTCTTACAGGGTAGAATATTATAAGCAATATTTTCTACAGCTAGAATAAATCTTTTGTGAAGTTAAAAATGGACAAAAATGAATTCTAAATGAGGAGGCCCAGAGACTGAGTAGCTAAATTTTACTTCTTAATCAGTCCTAGAATAAACTAAACTAGAATATTCAGGATCAAGATTCTAAAACAATTGTTCTACTCACCAGAATCTGAAGACAATAGGCCATGGGAAGTCTCCATCTCCCTCCAAAGATCCAATAGCATTTGGACTTTACAAGCTGACTGCTGATCCTTTAAGTAATATAAGTATGTTGTAGAAACACATTGATGTCATATGATTTCCCCCATAAGCATGGAAAATGGGCGGGGTTGGGGGTGGTAAAGAGTTAGAGTTGAACCACAAGCCTTTGGCCCTGGCTATTATAGTTCCAATATTATCTTTTGGGGGGGGAGGTTGAGAGTCATTTTCAAGAATCAGTTCTTACAAATGACATTTGTAATACATGCAACAGAAAGCTGGGACAGGTGTACTCTACCATCTTGTGTTTTTCCCTTTGCAATTTCAGTGCAAATTCTTACATCCTGTATGGTAGCTCACAAAGAGGCATTTTTTTTCTATCATTTTCCTATAGGTTGGTAAGTCAAAAGGGCAGGTAGGTGGTGCCACGGATAGAGCAGTAGGCTTAGAATCAGGAAGACTTGTCTTCATGAGTTCAAATCTGGCCTCATACACTTACTAGATATGTGACCCTGGGCAAGTCACTTAACCCTTTTTCTTCATCTTAACTCAGTTTCCTCATCTGTAAAATAAGCTGGAAAGGGAAAAAGACAAACCACTCCAGTATCTCAGAGAAGAAAACCCCAAATGGGGTCACAAAGAATCAGACAAAGCTGAAATGACTGGACCACCACCACAACAAAAGGTAGCCAGGCATTCATTGCTCTGACTGACTTCTGGCCCTGGAATATTTGGCTGGGTTATAGAGCCAAGTGGAAGAAAAGTAAAATCAATAGTTGCCCTTTGGTTTTCCTGAAGACAGAGCTTCAGAGACAGAGTGATAACTCACTTGATTATTATCAATAGTGAACAAAGTCCAATTTATCAGGGAATAGCTAGACATATTTTAGTACATGAATGTAATAAAAATAGTATTATACTATAAGAAACAATGAAAACGAAGGTGTCAGAGAAGCCTAGGAGGAATTATATGAGCTGGTGCAGAGTTAAGTAAGCAGAACCAAGAAAACAACTTAGCAAATTATTATGACACTGCGAAAGGAAAAAGAAAACAATTGATGCTTTTGTAATTATTCTGAACAATTCTTGATCCATAAAGAGCTAAAAAAATGAACCTCCCTCAATAGGTGTGGGTCATAATCTGTCAGATTCGGTTTATGTATTGATTAATTTGCTGAAATTACTTTTTTCCTTCTCTTTCCTTTTTTTTTTTTTTTTTTTTTTTTTTAGTGAGGCAATTGGGGTTAAGGGACTTGCCCAGGGTCACACAGCTAGTAGGTGTTAAGTGTCTGAGGCTGGATTTGAACTCAGGTACTCCTGACTCCAGGGCCAGTGCTCTATCCACTGCGCCACCTAGCTGCCCCTTCTTTCCTTCTTTAATATAAGGAATATGTCATTGAGCAGTGGAAGGAGAAGGGATGTATTCATAAATGAATATGTAAAAACAATATATCAAAAAAAAACAAGAAAAGTCAATATGAACATTAGAGAAATGAAAAAGAAATTAGTGTGGCCAAGCCCATTAACATTCACCATAGGTGTTATGCAAACATTATTTAAATAACTGAACATGGATACCTTTCCCCTACAGATGAAAACCCACCTGATTTTTACCAATAGACACTATTGAAAGACAATAATAATGAATCTTACTAACTTGAGCTATTAATGAGTCATACTCACCAACCTGAGTTGTCAAAATTCTAAATCCTCTTATTGAGGAAAAGCATGAGACACTGAAGTTGAGACATGCTTTTAAAAATTCAATTGAAACATTAGGCAATCTCATCATTTCCCTAAAAATAAATTTGCACTGACATATTTTGTTTTTATATCACCCACATTTCCCAATGTATCCCCTAGCCAGGGAGTCATGCCTCAAAACAATGGAGAGAGTGGAGAGAGTGGAGAGAGAGAGAGAGAGAATTCAGCAAAACAAACCCATTGGAAAAGCCTGACATTACATGCAGTTTCCATACCCATACTTCTCCACCCCTGCAGAGAAGCCGAGTGAGGTACCTTCTCATATCTCTTCTTTGGAGCTACGTTTGGTCATTATAATTTCATAGCATTCAGCTTTGGTTCTTTTGTATGTGTTCTTTCCATTTATATAGCTATAGGTGTGGAGAATATTTTTTTCTGCTTCTAATTAATTCATTTTGTATCAATACATGTAAGTTTAATAAAGCCTCTCTGTTTTCATCATCATACTCACTTTTTCTTAAAGAAACATTGCATTATATTCATGTATCACAACCTATCTAGAACCTCCCTCAATGGGTGTGGGTCATGTCATAATCTGTCAGATTCAGTTCATATATCCCCTAGCCAGGCAGTTATGCCTCAAAGAAATGGAGAGAGTGGAGAGACAGAGAGAGACAGAGAGAGAGACAGAGGGAGGTGGGGAATGGAGGGAAAGAGGGAGGGAAGTAGAGAGGGAGAGAGAGAGAGAGAGAGAGAGAGAGAGAGAGAGAGAGAGAGAGAGAGAGAATTTGTTAAACAAATTGTCCCCAATTGATGAGCATCTTACTTTGTTTTAAATTCTTTGCTATCATAAAACATTCTGCTATAAATATTTTGACCTCAGATTTTTTCAATGAACTCAATTTTCCCCTTTATTCTTGGAATTATTCTAGGTGCATTCTTTCACTGTTGGAGGGAGTTTCCTCATGTTAGTTGCCTGTACTAATGAAATAAGAAGATTCTTTTACATATATATGTATATATGTGTGTGTGTGTGTGTGTGTGTGTGTGTGTGTATGGAGGGTACTATGAAGAACAAATCTATATAGATATGAGATATATATTATATATAATATATATTTTATACACATTTATATTTGTGTGTGTGAGCATATGGATATTGAAAAGGGTACTATTAAGTAACCAATATTCTATATATGTATACTATAAATTATCAATCTGGCTTTTTTTCCTCTTAAACAAAAACACCAGAACATAATACATTCAAATCACTATTGTCTCCTTCAAAGCAGTCACCTTAGGAAACTATATGTGTGTGTGTGTGTGTATATGTGTGTATATGTAGATATACACACACATACATACATACATATGTTCCAGTTATGTTGCCATTGCTTAAAATGGTGTTGTAACTTTTTGGAGTTCTCCTCATAGCCAGGTTGTGAACCATAACCTTATTTTGTTTTGGACTCAAAATATGATTCCCATACTTGATCCCCTAAACTGTTAGTCCAAATCTCTTCTGTCTACTTAGAAAATTCAAATCCACTCTTAAAGGGCAAAGATTTGCTAGTGTTATGGATTTTGAAAAGCATGTGCCACAAGTTCTAACAGCAATTGTCATTTGTTTTTTGTTTTCTGGCTTTTTTTGCAGGGCAATGAGGGTTAAGGGACTTGCCCAGGGTCACACAGCTAGTACATGTCAAGTGTCTGAGGCCGAATTTGGACTCAGGTCCTCCTGAATCCAGGGCCGGTGCATTATCCACTGAGCCACCTAGCTGCCCCCTATAATTGTAGTTTTTGAAGGAAAAAAACATTGTTTAGGGGCAGCTAGATGGTGCAGTGGATAAAGCACCGGCCCTGGAGTCAGGAGTACCTGAGTTCATATCCGACCTCAGACACTTAACACTTACTAGCTGTGTGACCTTGGGCAAGTCACTTAACCCCAAGTGCCTCACAAAATAAATAATTTATTAATTTAAAAGTAATCCATACAAAATAGCAAACACCCTAAAAAAAAACATTGTTTAGATGTCTGTTTTTTATATTTGGTTTTCTTTTTTTTCTTTAAGTCATGTTACTGTATAGAAAGAATGTAGATAGCACTTAACTCCAGTTCATCTGAAGTCCTTTGGGTTCCAAATCACTTAAAAACCTTTGAAAATATTCAAGGGGTTGGGCTGGCATTGGAGACTAGTCCAGGCTAGAATAGAGAGCCAAACAGTAATGTGTTTATGGAATTCTGGATCAAGTTACAGAGCTATACTGGAAACGAATCTTTGACCTCAACCATACTTCCTTGAAAAGGCTACCTACAACCAATTCTTCCACTTTCTTTCCCTCACTCTCTTTTTGACTCTCTACAGTCTGGCTTTCAACCTCAACATTTTCCTAAAACTGCTTGCATCACCTAATCTTTGAATTGCCAAATCAAATGGCCCTTTCTTACTCCTCATCCTTCTTGACTTTTCTGAAGCCTTCTCCATGGTACCCTCTCCTCTCTGGTTTTCCCCTCACCTATCTAACTACTCCCTCTCAGTCTTTTCTTTTGGATCTTCATCCAAGCCAGGCCCAGTAAAGTTGATTGTCTAATCTAGGCCCTCTTCCCTTTTCCCTCCACACTATTTTATGTGGTGATCTCATCAGCTCCCATCAATCCAATGATCATCTCTATGTTGATGATTCTCAAATCTACTTATCCAGCCCTGATTTCTATGCTGACAACCAGGCTCACATCTCCTACTTCCTTTTGGTCACCTCAAATTGAATGTCCCATAGCCATCTTAAACTCAACACATACAAACTGAACTCATTCTCTCCCCTTCTCCTTGCCTCTCTTTTTTCTAACTTCTCCATTAGCATCTAAGGGTATCATCATCCTCCCAGTCATTCAGGCTTGCAACCTAACTATCTATCACCCTCAATTTCTCACACACACCCCTCCATATTCAATCTGTTACCAGGTCCTGTAGATTTTACCTTTATGTTGTGAGTTGAATATGCCCCCTTCTCACCTCTAACACTGCCATGACCCTGGTGGAGGCCCTCATCATCTGATCAATGGTTACTCTGCCTGCCTCAAATCTCTTTCACCTTCAGTCCATCTCCCACTCAGCTATCAAATCAATCTTTATCTATTTCAGGCCTGACCATGCCAGACCTCCTTTTCAATAAACTCCAGTGGCTCCCTATCACCTCTAGGATCAAAGATATGATCTTCTGTTTGTCATTCAAAGTTCTTCATAGTCTATCTTCCCACCCTCCACAATTCTTCCATCTTATTTGCCCCTATGTATTTTGTCATCCGGTGACACTGATCTTGATTTAACTCACATAAGATACTCCATCTCTCATCTCAGAGTACTTCTCTTCATACACATATTTTAGGAGTTTTTATTAAACCAAAGGTCCTTTTCTACTTTTTTAAGGCTTCAAAATGTCCATCTATAACAGTGACAATATCTTCCATCCTTTGACAGTTTGTTTAACTTCTTTTTCTTCATCTGTAAAATGGTAGTAATACATATCCTACCTCCTGAGGAAAGCATTTTGTAGGCTTTAAAGCCCTCTATAAATGTGAGCTATTATCATTACTGTAGAGATTCCACGACTTGCCTTTGTAAAGTTTCCTCTGTTGAAAATCCTTATTTAGACCTAATCTAATTCTGCTAAATCACCTCATAAATTGGCCTCAGGTTTCTAAAAGGACAACTTGTCAGTCTTGCCTTAATATGCTTAAAGGCAGTCAGTTATTCCTGGCATCATACTACCAGGTATTTTCACCTCTCATTACATGCCTTTTAAAATTCCCAGACCAAGGGCAGCTAGGTGGCACACTAGTAAGAACACTGACCCTGGAGTTATGAGGATCTGAATTAAAATCCAGCCTCAGATTAGCTGTGTGACCCTGGGCAAGTCACTTAACCCTGAATGCCTCAAAAAAGAAATTCTGGACCTATCCAGGCTTTGGAAGCTAAAGTGCCACAGATTACTAGAGCTAAGCCATATCTTGGCCATCATCTAGCTATGAAGCCTCAAATGAATCAATGATAAATTTAATAATATCGAAGAGTGATGACTTAGGAATCTGTAGCACTGAGCCTCGGTTTCATCTATAAAATGAACAGATTATATGATATAATCTCTAAGACTCTTTGCATTCTCTGAGCCTACAATTTACCAAATGATCTCCTTATATCAAAGGCTCATGGATCACTATGCAGGAGTCAAAGTATGAAGTTTTGTTTTGGTTTTGGGGTTTTTTTTTAGTGAGGCAATTGGGGTTAAATGACTTGCCCAAGGTCACACAGCTAGTAAGTGTTAAGTGTCTGAGGCCGGATTTGAACTCAGGTACTCCTGACTCCAGGGCCAGTGCTCTATCCACTGCACCACCTAGCTGCCCCCAGAGTATGAAGTTTTTATATTCTATGTCCACACTAAGTAGTCAAAGGGGATAAGCAATGCTTTATCACAAAAGCAAATGACTGGCAAAACCTCACCAGGGCATCCATTCTATTTAACACATTGCATGAATACAGTCATATAAAGTGATCACTGTCTATCAATGCAAGAGGAAAATGGGGGACTGAAAGCCAAAGGGCTACAGCTCATTGGCTATAATATCTTCCAATTTCACCTTTTACTTCTCACTGATACAATCCCTTTGTTACAGTCTGGCCATTTGTCCTGTGGCCCAAAAAACACATCTTACCCATCCCCAACACTTTCCCTTTTTTTGAACTCCTCTCCTCCACTAGAATGTGTCTCCTCTTGGCCAAATCACTTCCACCACTTCCTTCAAAAAGCCATCTGAAGCTATCAGTAAGGCTTCCTGACAGCTAATGCCTTTACTTTGTGTTCCTTCAGTATTTCTATGCAATATGTGCCTTGATGCCACCATCCATGGGCTTATTTTCTCTGAGTTACTGTACATCCTTAAGGCTGCCATCATCATCATTGTAGCTGATATCAATGCACTGTTTTAAGGCTTGCAAAGCATTCTATATAAATTATCTCATTTCATCCGTACAGCAACCTTGTGAGGAAGGTGTTACTATTAACCATTTTATAGGTAAGTTTCAGAGCCCTGGGTAAAACTTGCCATACATCTCTGAGACAGGATTAATAGCCAGGTCTTCCTGACTTATAGAGCAGGGACAAAATCTTTGGATTCTTCATTATTGCTCATGTGTTACATAGGGGTGAGTATACAATAAGTGTTCATTAAATGCCCATAAAATGTCTCCATACTCAATTTCCTGATCCTTCAATATTTTACTTAATATTGGGAGTCTTTGCTGGACAAGTCCATCTTTAATTTGAGATAGGATTTGGGGGATAAGAGGGAAGGGACTACATCATTAAAAGAAGGAACCTGAATAATTGGCTCTCAGTGCAGGATATGTTTTATAGCCTCTTTTCAGACTTGCTCTCTGTTTATAAGAGCTCCCGTTGATGCAGCTTGTAAAATTGTGTTTTCAAGATTATCTACTGATGCTACATTATCAAAGAGGCACTTTTATGTGCCTATGATATTGATCTTACTATACAGCATTTGACCATTAGTTATTTCTCTTTTTCATGGAAAAATGTTATCAACAAAGAGACAGTGTTAATATGGGACACCACCCCCTCCCTTTTAACCTGATTAAAGGTAATAGCACTGCAGATAATATGCCTACACCAGGACACTTTTACAATTGTGATTTCTTCCCTTTACTATTTTGGTTATTCTAACATCTAGTTCCAAAGTTTTCCACACTACATTCTAAGTATCTAATTCAAATTAGAATGTATATAAATTGTATGAATTCCATTTTGTTCCAGTAACTATATCACCTTTTCTCTGGAGAGGAAAACAATTTCCCTAGTTGCTTAAATCTATTATGGAGGAAAGTTGAAAGCCTTCCAGGTAACTCAGAATATTCATATTTTCAAAACCATGAATCATCTGTTTGTGCTTAATCTATTCCCTCACAAGACAAAGGCACTAAGAATTATGAACCATCAACACAAAAGTGTTAATCAGTAACGGACTTCCCCATATCCACTATTGGTGAGAAGTGGTATTATTTACTATGAAGCATTAGCTCCTTGAGCACTATACCCATGTCTGTCTTCTCACTCTCTTGTCTCTATTATTGCTTAGTACAATACAGTGGATGCAATTGGTACTTATTTCTTATTGTATGAACTCAAAGCAATTGATTCAATTCCAGAAATACAAACCCAAAGCTTCTCAATCTTGTTCTATGGTGCTAGATATAGTAATATCTCGCATAAATGAAGGTAAATAAGACATTATTTGCTTTCAAATATGATTAAATTATTTTGGATCTCAATGCTAAATGTCAAGTTTATTCTTCATTTCATATGATTAAGGTGTATATGTTACATGACTCAACACAATCACAGTCTACAATCCATTAGTCTGTTCCAACTTCCCGTCTGTTCCCATATGCCCTTTAAAAAGTTCACTTTTCTGGGCTTTAGTTTGTCTTAAAGGAGCTTGTGCCTTGAAAGGAAAGCCATGGCAAATCTGGATAGCATACCAAAAAGCAGTGACATCACCTTGCTGACAAAGGTTTTTCCAGTAGCAGTGTATGACTGTGAGGTTTGGACTAAAAGAAAAGCTGAGAGCTTTCTGGTACTAGAAAGGACTTGAGAGTCCCTTGGACTGCAAGGAGATCAAATCAATCAGTACTTAAAGAAATTAATTCAGACCATTCACTGAAAGGTCAAATACTGGAGCTGAACCTTAACTACTTTAGCTATATGACAGGACTCATTGGAAAAGACCCTGCTTTTGGGAAAGATTGAAGGAAAAAGGAAAAGGATGAGATGGATAAATAGTGGCATGGAAACAAACACGAACTCACCCAGACTTTGGGAGACAGTGGAAGATAGAAAGGCTCAGGGTTCTGCAGTCCATGGGGGTCACAAAGAGTCAGACATGACTCAATAACAACAACAGAAGCAAAGAAATACTATAGCTTTATTCAGATGATCCAGATTAATGAAATGGATATTTTCAGCATAGAATCTTCATTCTAAATAATAGTAAAATCTTCATCTGAAATATCACATTTATCTATAATTTCAATATTAATTTTCTTTTGCATAAAAGTTTGAAAGCTCCTCTAGAATGCTTTTCAATTCTGATGCCATTAAAAAGGTGAACACAGGATCTTAATGAAGGATACCATGGCCTGGTGAATTTGAAATTCAAACTCAACCCACAAATTTTCCTCAATACGTTTTCTAAGGTTAGGTAAATTGCTTAATTAAAAACCACTTGGTCATTTTAAAATATCTCATTGAAGAATCTGCCATTACCTGTTTTGCAGACATGTGCTCCTCCCCTTAATCAAGACCACCCTTCAGATTAAATTACTTTAGGAATTCTTCCCTGATGTTTATTCTCCAGGACATACACAAGGGCTTGACTGAGTGCTCAAAGTCCTCTGTATCATGCTGTCATTTCTCCTTTCTCTAAAAGATATTCTGATTCCCCTGAGCTTATACATTACTGTCTTGCTAATTTAGTTCATAAGATAACTTGGCAAGAACCGTATCTAACAACATTCTGTATCACACAGCTCCAACTGTGTGATAATTGATGGTTAAGGTACCAGTTAGCCTCTTTCTGTACTCTATGAGAAGTGTTATCAACTTTGCCCTTCAAAATGAGTGCACATCACAGACGAGCATTTACAAGGCTGCAGCAGAGGAAGTATGTTCGATTGAAAGAGTCAGGAAAAAGAAGTCTGTTCCTAGTTTTGACATAGCCTTGCTGTATGACCTCATGTGGACCACTTAACCCCTGTGGGCCTCTGTTTTTCTCCATCAACTAAAATGAAGATAATAACACTTGACACTATCCTGTCTTACTGAGATGGTACAAGGATTTTTTGAAATAATCTTGTCAAAGCTCTTAGGGTTACTTGGAAGAATGACTCAGATAATTACAAAGTATAGTCATGGTGCCCCTGCTATGTCCTACAAGCCAACCTTTCTGCTTTTCCCTCTGTTATCAATCCTTTCTTCCTTTCATGTATACACATACACGAACAACACACACACATCACACAAAATTCATTTCTTTCCATTTGTAGCTATTGCAGCCTTCATAGGGAGATTATAATCATGCCACATTTGATCTCTCTTGTGCACAGGAGTGATTTAAAAAAATATTTCAAACATTCCTCCTATTAAAACCATTTATACTTTCATTGCTAACTTCTTAATGGACAGAAGGAGATGGATAATTCTACATTGCTATTGTTGCTTTTCATCCAGGGAGGAACCAAGGCAAGGAATTGGTGAGACAGGAGATTTTTTTTTTTTTGCAGGACAATGAGGGTTAAGTGACTTGCCCATGGTCACACAGCTAGTAAGTGTCAAGTGTCTGAGGCAAAATTTGAACTCAGGTCCTCCTGAATCCAGAGCTGGTGCTTTATCCACTATGCCACCTAGCTCTCCCCAAGACTGGGGAATTTTTAATGCAAGAAAATTCCCTGTCATTAGAACAAGAGAATGGCCCCAAAGGAACTAACACATGACCCATATCCAAAGGAATATTAGGAAAAGTAGTTCTGATGACATTGAGCAAACTTTATTTTAAGTGGTCAATTGAGAGGCAACAGGATGACGAAAATTCTCCTTTTTCTAAGACTAGGTGTTAAATGGACTACAGTTGCTATATACATTTTAGAAGAATGTTAAGGGTTATTTTGAGGTTATGAGACAAAATCCTTTATATATAGTAGTTCTTTCTGTCCTCTCCTTGACTTTGGGAAGAGGAGGAAGAAGAGGAAGAGGAAGAGGAGGAGGAAGGGGAGGAGGAAAGGGAAATATTCAGTTAATTGATGACAAAACTGTATGAATGGAGCCCTCCCAAAATCTTCCATGATATCAGGAGATTCCCTGATTGGAGAACTAGCCTAAAACTATAGAATAGGTCAATCAACTTAATCCAGTATGAACAAATAGATGAATACCAAAATTAGCTTGGGTGTTTGGGGAGTGGGGTACTTTTTTAATTTATATAATGAAACAAGCATTTCCATAACATAGTATAATAAAAAAGATAACTGTACATGAAACTGCACAACTTGCTGTTCTTTTTTCAATATATAATGACATTTTTTCTTCCCCTCCCTCTCCCTACCCTATAGACGGCTACCATTAGACACACATAAATGTGTGTGTGTATATATACATACATACATACATACATACATGTAAAACACCCATATATATGTAAAATTATTCTCTATATATATTTTAGTTACCAGTTCTTTCTCTGGATACAGATGGTATCTTTCTTCACATATACTTCATACTTAACTTTTAAGAAAATATGTATTTGGGGGCAGCTAGGTGGCGCAGTAGATAGGGCACTGGCCCTGGAGTCAGGAGTACCTGAGTTCAAATCCGGCCTCAGACACTTTACACACTTACTACCTGTGTGACCCTGGGCAAGTCACTTAACCCCAATTGCCTCACAAAAAAAAAAAAAGAAGAAGAAGAAAGAAAATATGTATTTGGCATACAATAGGCTCTTAATAAATGTGTTTGTTGATTGATTCTTCCCTAAGATACATGAACAATCCAAAGCAACTACTTAAAGAAAGTCGTAATGGCCCAAGAGAGACATGGAAACTCTCCTTTGATAGAGCAGGTAGGAGCATAGATTTGGACAAGGAAGTGACTTCAGAAGTCATCAAGTCCAACCCTCTCAAATTTATAGAACCTTTTCTGAAATCTATAATCACTTAACTTAACTTGCTTAAAGTTACATATCAAGTCCAAAATTTGAAGTCTAACTCCAAGTCTAGTGTTCCTTCTACCATACCATGATATTGGTGTTGTTGCCTTTTTGAGGGGGTAACTAGAAAAGGAAACAAATTATTTCAATTCTTGGGAGATGTTTAGGGAAGCAAGCAAGTAAACATAAAGCTGGGATACTTTAATGGCTACATGCCTACAGTGAGTGATAGAGAATAGAAGCTTGTATCAGGTGTGCATTTCAGATGGGTCTTTCACCACAATTATGAGAATACATGTGGGCAAATGTGTTGCTTAGAAGCTAATGTCAGCACATTTCAGAAAATGGTCTGAGAGAATGGAGTGGAGGGTGGGAGTCCACTGTAGCTTGTTGCTGAGTTCTTTCCACAGTATTGTTATCATTTTGGAGGGGGGATACTGGGGTGTGCATATGGGTGATTTTTATAGCATGGTTCCTAGTTACCCCTACCACTAGCATATTGACATTTTGGAATACACAATGTTGAAATCCATGTTATTACATTCTATTTAATATGGTATATTAGGTCAGAGGCTCAACTGAGCTTACCACTGAGTTTTTGTTTGTTTTAAAGAAGTTCAGGTTGGGGAAAAACACCAGATACTCTAATCCTCACATTAATAGAGTGGTAATAAAGATTAAGTGTTTTCTGGGGCAGCTAGGTGGCACAGTGGATAGAGCACCGGCCCTGGATTCAGGAGTACCTGAGTTCAAATCCGGCCTCAGACACTTAACACTTACTAGCTGTGTGACCCTGGGCAAGTCACTTAACCCCAATTGCCTCACTAAAAAAAAAAAAAAAAAAAAAAAAGATTAAGTGTTTTCTGACAAAGGTGTTAGTCAATAAACATTAAGTGCTTAGTATGTGCTAGGTACTATCCTAAGCACTGGGGATACAAAGGAAAACAAAAATGTAGCCAGCCTCTGCCTTCAAAGAGCTCTCCCATGTGCAAATGTTTTGTTTGTTTGTTTGTTTAGAATTTTATTTTGCAAATTACATGTAAAAACAAATTTTTACATCAATTTTTTTAAACTTTGTGTTCCAACTTCTCTTCCTCCTTCCCTTCCCACCCCTCCACCCCCAAGAACTCAAGCAATTCAATATAAGTTATACATGAGTAGTCATGGAAAACATCTCCACATTAATCAGGTTGTGAGAGAAAACAGATAAAAACAAAACTTCAGATTAAGGAGCTGTCAAAAAATATATATGCTTCAATCTGTTTTCAGATACCATCAGTTCTTTCTCTATAGATGGATTGCAATTTTCATAAGTCCTTCAGAGTTATATTGGATCATTGTATTGCTGAAAATAACCACGTGCTTCCCAGAAGATCATATTATACTATTGCTGTTATTTTGTATACAGTACATTTCACTCTGCTTCAGTCCATATAGATCTTTCCAGGTTTTTCTGATAGCATCCTGTTCATCATAACTTTTATATAGTACCTTAAACTTGACAAAGAATTTTCTTCACAATAGCCCAGCAAAGTAGGTACCATATGTTTTACCATTATAGTCAATCATCATAACTATTTCCCTCCATCCTATTCCCTTCCCATGATATTTACTCTATTTTCTATCTTCTTTTACCCTATTCCTCCTCAAAAGTGTTTTGCTTCTGACTGCCCCACTCTGCCCTCCCTTCTTTCACCGTTCAGCCCTTATCCTCTTCCCCTCCTCCTTTCTTGTAGGGTCAAATAGATTGCTCCTCCTAATTGGGTGTGTATGTTACTCCCTCCTTGAGCCCACTCTGATGAGATTATGATCCTTGAGCTAATTCTGTGTTCTAAATTTTTCTTCCTCCCTCCTTCCTCAACTCTCCCTTTGAAATCAAGCAATTCAGTATGTCACCCATGTGCAAATGTTAAAGTAGGTGTATATATATGCGAATGTGTTACACATGTTCACACAAAGAGGGTACATGTAAAAGTCAGGAAGAAGACATTACTATTATGTATGGGGTGGGGAAAGGAGAATTGGGAAAGGTCTCCTGAAGATGGTGGAATATAAGATATTCTGAAGAAAACCAGAGAAACTAGCAGGCTGAGGTGAAGAAGAACAACATTGCAGGAATGAGAGACAATTAGTACAAAACCAAAGAGTCAGGAAATTTAATGTCATCCATGAAGAAGAGCAACTAAGTCAATGTAGCTGACAAAATGCAGTAAGTCTGGAAAGGGCCAGGTTGTGAGGACCTTTAGATTCCAAAGAGAGGATTTAATATTTGATCCTGGAGGTGATAAGGAGCCAGCAGAATTTATTGAATGGATGGAACAGGAGGTAAGACCTGCTATACTTTTGGGAAAAAACCATCTTAACAACTGAGTGGAAGATGGAATAAAGTAGGGGGAGATTTAAGGCAGGGAGAAAAAGTTAAAGTCTACAAGCAATAATCTAAGGTGAAACATGATAAAGGGCCCTTACTAGAGTGGTACCTGTGCGAATGAAGAGAAAGGGATATATAAAAGAGATGTAGGGTACAAACTACAATATTTGGCCTGGTGTGAATGTCAGTAAGGAGTCAAGGATAACATCTAAATTGAGAGCCTAGATGACCAACAGGAAGGTTCGATGTTTAGTCATTTCTGTCATGTCTGACTCTTTGTGACCCCACTTGGGTTTTCTTGGCAAAGATACTGGGTGATTTGTCATTTCCTTCTCCAACTTACTTTACAGATGGGGAAACTGAGGTAAAATAGGGTTAAGTGACTTGCCCAGGCACACACAGCTAGTAAGTGTCTGAGATCACATTTGAACTCAAGTCCTCCTGACTCCAGGCCAGGCACTTTTTGCACTGTGCTAGCTTCCCATTAAGAGGAAGGTGAATCGGGAGGGAGGGAGGAAGAGAATTTGAAACACAAAGTGTTTTTTTTTAATGATGTCAAAATTTGTTTTTACATGTAATTTGGGAAAATAAAAATTCTTTTAAAAAAAGAAGGTGATTCTCTCAAAAGTAATAAGAAAGTTGGGGGAGAGGGCTAGGTGGCGCAGTGGATAAAGCATTGGCCCTGGATTCAGGAGGACCTGAGTTCAAATCCGGCCTCGGACACTTGACACTTACTAGCTGTGTGACCCTGGGCAAGTCACTTAATCCTCATTGCCCTGCCCAAAAAAAAAAAAAAAGTAATAAGAAAGTTGGGAATAGGGGAATGTTGTACCTTGCTAATTTTAGTGAAGCAGTTGATCCAGCCACTCATGTTATTCTTATGGAAAAGATAATGTTAACTGGACAGTTGCATAGTGAGAAAAATTTGAAACTGCTGAATAGCTGAACTCCAAAGAGTAGTCATTAGTGATTACATGCCTATATGCAGACACTTGAACCTATACTATTTAACATTTGAAACTTAATGTCATAGATAACATATTTATCAGATCTACATATGACACATTCAGAAAACAGCTAACACATGAGATGACAGTCAGGATCCATAAAACTCTTGGGTCAAAGCTCAGCCACTTGCTAGCTGTGTAAACGTGGACAAATCACTTAATTTATGGGGCCCTCACTTTTCTCTTCTGTAAAATCAAGAGGTTGGGATGGTTGACTTCTAAAGGACTTCCAATTCTACATCTATGAAATATACTATGAAATATAGGGGGTAAATGTAAAGTTTTATAGCTGTGTTAAAAAAAATCAACTTCACAAGTACAAATGGAGGAATTTGGCTAGATACCGGTTCATCCAAGAAATATATAGGGGAGGGGGATATTAGTGAATTATAAGCTTGAAATAATTCAACAGTATGGTATCATATTAAAAAAACCTAATACATTATTAAGCTGTTCTAAGAGATGAATAGTATCCAAAATACAATATAACATTTCTTAGACTATATGCAATACATTGCATTCTGGACATCATATTTTAGAAAGAACATTGACATGCCAGAGGGTGGACAGAGGCAGACAACCAGAATGTCCAGGGGTTTCAAAATCATGTCAGAAAAAGGAATTAGAGATGGTCAACCTGAGGAAAAAACTTATCAGGGAACATGATAGTTGTCTTGAAATATTTTCAGGGCAATTAAGAGAGAGGCAGGTGGTGCAATCAATAGAGAGCAGGCCTTGAAACCAGGAAGACCTGGGTTCAAGTTTTGTCTCTGATGCATATTGGCTGTCTGACCCTGGATAAAGCATCTCACCTATCAGTGCTCTTGGTACCTTTCTAAGACTGTAAGTTGTATAGAAGATGCTAATTTGCCTGGGTAAAGGAAGCTCCGTACAACATTTAAGTCACAGATCCATTTCCTGTCCCTATCCCTATCAAGTGCAAAGGCAAAGACTCATTCTAATTGGCCTTAGAAGGTACAAAAAAGCATTAGGTAGAAGTGGCAAAGAGAAGGATTTAGGCAGGATGTAGGAGAAAACTTCTTAATAATTAAAGCCATCCACAAGTGGAAAGAACTCTCTTTACTTCCTCAGTCTAGGTATTCATAAAAAGACTGAATGACCACTTATGAGGTATAATATTGAGAGAATTATTTGAAGGCTTCAATTGGTTTAGATGGCCTTTCTCTAACATTGGGATTTGGCCATTCCAACTTGTTTATCATGGGTGACTGAGAGAATGGTAGTATCCTTAACACAAATAGGGAAAAACAGGTTTTGAGGGAGGAAATGATGAGTTCAGACTTGAACATACATGCTAAATTTGAACTGGACATTGAATCATATTCAGTGTTAAAGGACAATAAATATGCTGCCTTTGGAAAGAGATTGGCTATAGAGAGATATATATTTGGCAGTAATCCATAGAGATGATAATGGAAGCCATGACAAAGGGCAGGACAAAGATATGGGAACCATCAAGAGGTATGCTAGTAAATGTTTAACAACTGTCTTTCCAGCAGAAAAAAATGTATGTAGACAAACTTTTAAATTTATTATTATTACATTAGGTTTAATATTATTAACATTTTCTCCATTGCTCTCTTAAATGTAACCAACAAAAATTAATGTCAAGCCCTGGTTTATACTTTTCATCTACTTCCAAGATATAAATGCTTTCATTGGAAATATAACGATTGGTTCTTATAAGCTGGTCAGAGCTGGTCCAACACACTGTTGTGGACTTCTATACCTAGAGGATGGTAAAAAGGAAGATTAACAAATAAAGGAAATGAGAAGCTGCTCAGTAACAGAATCAGGAGATTATAGTGTTGTGAATGACAAAGGGCAGAGCATCCCAAAGAAAGAGAGGGTCAACAGTGTCATATGTTACTAAAAGATCAAGAAAAATGAGGAATGACAAAAGGGCAATGGATCTGATGACTTACAAGAGATGTTCATTTCGATTTATCAATCTATAACTTTCAGAAATTATGTTTTGTTTTGTTTTTTCTTTTTCCAAATTATTTCCCTTCTATTTTAGTAGGATCCCATTTAATTTATTGGTAGTACCTTTCATTCAAGTATTTATTAAGCACTTATAGAAGAGAAAACATGGATTGAATTCAGAGACTCATGGTAACATGATGTCATGAAAGTACAAGTAGACCAGGAATCAGAGAAATGGGTTTCCATTCTTGACTTGGCACTAAAATGTAGCATTTCCCTAAACACATCAGTGAAGCTTTTTATGTCATAGGTATATGTTTGCCTATAAACAATGAACATTAGAATAAATGTTTTCTGGGGTACCTTCCAGATAAAAACCTCCACTTGAACATTTCTAATGAAAGGAAACTTACTAGTAGAACAATGGATAAAGTCAAGAAGACCTGAATTCAAATCTTGCCTCAGGTACACTTACTAGCTATGTAATGCTGGGAAAATCATTTAACCTCTCTTAGCCTCAGTTTCCTCATCTGTAAAATGGGGGTGATAACAGCACCTTCTTGAAAGGATTGTTGTACGGTTCCAAATAAAGCAATGTATATAAAATGCTTTTTGAGTTATGATGTATTATGTAAATGTAAGCTATTTCTATTACCACAAGACAGGCAGTTCCATTTGTGGACAGATTTAATTGTTAGGAATTTTTCCTCATAATAAGCCAAAACCTGCCTTCCTATAACATTTATCTTTTATTATTAGTTCTTTCCCAAAAGATTTTTTTATCCCTTTGAAATAAATCCATTTTACTCTAAATGGTTCTTTATACTCAAGAGGCAGCATGATCAAAGTCAGAGACCCTGGGTCTGAATGCAATCTCTGTTTGTTACATGCTACATGAGCTTGGTCAAGTCACTTTACTGCCCTGGGCCTTAGTTTCTTTATTTTTAAAGAGAGATTTGGACCTTCCAGGCCTAGATCCTTACATGATTTAAATTAGGAGAAATAAATTTCTTATTTTGCTTGACATACTTATTACATAGTCATGTTTAAAGTTCAAGGCAACAATTCCTTTTTTCTTCAGCAAAGTGCATGAGGAGATCCAAGGCACATATTTATTAATTTTTTTACCCTTGGGGGGCAATGAGGGTTAAGTGACTTGCCCATGGTCACACAGTTAGTAAGTATCAAGTGTCTGAAGCCACATTTGAACTCAGGTCCTCCTGAATCTAGGGCCGGTGCTTTATCCACTGTGCCACCTAGCTGCCCCTATTCATTTTTGCTAACACAGAAATTGCCAATTTTACTATCTGGTTGTTATTTCCAGTAACTCTTGTGCTGACAGATATTTGTTAAGAAACAGGCCGGGGGCAGCTGGGTGGCGCAGTGGATAGAACACTGGCCCTGGAGTCAGGAGTACCTGAGTTCAAATTCGACCTCAGACACTTAACACTTACTACCTGTGTGACCCTGGGCAAGTCACTTAACCCCAATTGCCTCACAAAAAAAAAAAAAAGAGAAAAAGAAAAAAAAGGAACAGGGCATATACATGTCCATATAATGACTATTCATCAATCTCACAACAGGTAATGAGCAAGAGAACTGATAGGTAAAGAGTCACCCAGAAATGCAGAGAAAAACAGTACTGAAGTCCTACATAATACTCATAGTAATTTATGAAAGTACAACTCCTAAATCTCTGTATAATTGCCTTTCAGGGCTAGTAAATAGTTTTGCTGAACTTTAAGGGGAACAGAGCTAGGATGACAACCACCTGGTACACAACATGCAGGGTGGCACAATGAGGGACACATTTGAATATTGCCTTCCATAAAACCCCATTTTTAAATACCACCCCATCCCATTCACTATCAAATTTAGATTCTTTTTTGTAATGAAGTGTCATAAGTTTTATAAGGAACGCTCATGGCTTCTAATGGATGGTAACATACAGGGGATATAATTTTTAACTTTACCTTTAAAGCATATATGCCTTGTTCTGATCCTGGATGCTTAGGATTTAGAGCTGAAAGGGAACTTAAAAGTAATCTAATCCAAACCTTTTCATTTAAAAATAAGGAAGTCAGAATTCAGAAAAAATTAAGTGGCTTGTCCAAGATCACACAAGTAATATGTGTCAGAGCTAGGCATTAAAACCCAATCCTTCAACTTAAAATCTGACACTTTCCTTTATCTAACTACCTTCATTTTCCATAGTTAAATGACCTCTTAGAATATTTTACTCATCCATTTTTTATAAACTGAAATATTAAGTCCTTAGATTTACTTCTTTGTTTTATTTTTTAATCTCCAAGTGTGAAGTGACTTGGTTTCTTAGGATACCAGCCTTCATGCAACTAGCCAAACCAAAGACCAAAGGGAATATCTCTTAGCTGTCCAAGGTGCTGAGAGCCTAGGATAGCTCCTAAGAGAATCTTCCAATGGCTACACTCTCAGCCAAAGTATGGTTCTGTTCTCTGAATTCTCCTCGAAATTAATGAATATGTGACATATAGAGAAGTTTTGTGAATGTGTGTGCTTTAAAATTATGTGTGCTTTCCTTTTAAAATTATTATATATTAATAATGCAAAAGACTAACCTCCATTTTAGCCAGAAAAATTAAAGGTAATTGAACAAAAATTAATTATGCATTTACTGAATGAAGAACAATATGCTAGGACTTGGGGAGAGGGAGTAGGGATACATAGCTTAGAGAAGAAAAATGGTACAATGATGCAGGAAATCTGCCTAAGGGATGAACACATAGCCTCACTTATGACTTGGTCAGTTTAAAGCCATACTATACAATGCCAATTGCTCATCACTTCTCTGTCTATGACCACCAAAAATAAAAAAATAAATCAAGACATTTATCATTCAATCAGTAGGGGGGTGGGGAGGCTGGCCAGGACTTGTCAGAAGCAAGGAAAAAGTAATAATTTCTCTAATAGAATATTCAGTTTAGCACTCTCAGCTCTGGTTCTCACCTATAACCCCAGACACTGGGTCCTTAGTGTCAAATATTTATTAAAGTATATGTTGTGTTCATGTGTACAGTTGATAGGACATGTGAATAAATAACAAGATTCTACTGAAGTCGATGTTTGGGGAGGTAGGTAGAGAAAGGTGAGTCCTGTGACTCACCAATATAATGTATCTTCAACAGCTTCAGATTCAACTGCTATTCTGCAATTAATTTGATACAGGGACATTTGACAATCCAGTTGGCTTCCTTGTGCTTTATAAGGTTTCTGATCTGAGACAAAGGCAAATCATGTGACAACAAGAGGTAAAAGACCTAAACTTTCTTTTCTTGGTCTTCGATAGATATGGCTGTAGCTCCTGTGGGAGAAGTTGCCAGCCTGCATCTTAACAGGGTTGCTTCCCAGGATTACAAAAACCTTAGCTTAAAATGATCAAGATCTCCCACTGCATCTGAGGCCATTGACAGTCCTGACCTATGTCTTGACACTGTATTCTGTAGACTCTGAAGGAGGGAGTGAGGCTAATGACAGCACTGCTCTACCTCCCTTAAATCCAATTCATTTGAAAGTCAGGAAATCAACCTCCTGATGTCATTGGTTCTCTTTGAGAATGAAGAACAAACAACAATCCCAGGATCATGGCCTTAGATTTGTCCAATTTTGCGATAGAAGTTACAAGAGCAGCTTCAAGAATATGAGAAAACTCCTCTTATGCTACTATTGAGAAATCTGGACTGAAGGCTGTTAGTGAATGAGATTTAGTCTTTCTATTTAAAAATGCTATGAATAAATGAAGCATTTATTAAGTGCTTACTATATGCAAAGCTCTATGATAAGAGCTGGGGATAAAAATAGTATACTCAGTCCCTGTGCTCAAGAACGATACATTCTAATGGGGACAACCACATATTTGGTAAGTTTGGGCTCCAAGTCAAATGAAAGGTCCCAGGATCTTTAGGATGCAGTTGTAAAGATGATAATTCTTCTTCTTTGATGTTATTTCCATAGAAGAAATCATATTAGCTTCTGTTGTTGGACAATTTAATAGTGCCAAGGACTCCGGTGACAACTTTTTTTCTTAGTCTTCGATAAATATGGCTGTAGTTCCTGCCAGCCTCCATCTCAAGATCATGACTATAGGCCCTGGACTGGAAATAATGCTATTTCAAAGCTTCCTAGGTCAACATCCTGCACTGTCTCCATCCCAGTACAAGGAGAGAGGGTGGTCAAGGTGGCCATTAGAGTCCAACTTGACTGGCATATGCTTTCTCCTGTCTCTCCCTTAGGGTGCCTTATTGCTTCGATGAGACTGGCTTACTTGACCTGTGAGTGGCAGCGGGTTGACATTTTTGGGGAATGGCTGGCCCTTTCTCCACAGAATTTGCCTCCCCAGGTGATGGCTCTCAGAACTGGGTTGGAAGCAGGACAGATATTCTGAGAAGTGTTAGAGCTCCCCAGCCTCTTGTGCTCATGATTTTAGTCTAATTCTTCTGTATTTTCTCCCCAGTATTTTCTCTCATTCCTAAGAAAGGTATACCTGAGTTCTTCTGACTTTCTACCCAATTGAGTCTTCTTTAGTACCTGATTTTAATAATCATTTGTTAATCACCTGCTGTGTGAAAAACATTGTGGAGGAGTTCTGGAAATACAGTTAGTTTCATAATATTTGGGGATGAAAGTAATCTTGAAGAATATCAAACCAAAGGCACTTTGCCTTAGTTTAGAGATGCTAAGTGACACGTCCATGGTCACACAGCTAGGAAACAATATTAAAGGATTTGAACTCAATGCAGCGAACCACAAATCCACTGCTCACTGTACTCCACACGATAGCCTGCAATCTAATGGAAGAATTCACATGTACTGTTTAGCCATCAACCTTGTCATGACCATTGGATGACATTTTTCAAATTCCAACTCTAATACCAGAACTGCTTAAAGAGGAGCATAATACGTGACACTGGCTGTATCAAAATCCAATAGAGAAGATAACAAACCTGTTTCTAAGCTATTTATTATTGAATATGTAAGAACTCTCCTTAAGAACGTTAGCATTAATCAAAATATTCCCTTGGTTGGTTCTTAAGATCAAAATATTTCTTTACCTTAAATGTATGCTAAAAGCTGTGGCTCTGATATATCTCATTGGAAAAGGGGTTTTAATCATTTCCCCATCAAGCTATCTTCCATCCTGTGTCAAAAATAACATTATGTCTAATAACAAAAAGCCCACCCACCTCCAGATTTCATATTGGGAATACAGATTGTGATTAAACTTAAGGGAAAAAAATCACATTTCACAATTTATTCATCGTCAGCAACCCTTCTTTCCTTCTGATTGTTGGGCTCGGCAAAATAGATGCAGTTTCCCTTTAAAGGTAGAAAAATCCAAAAGCATCTATAATACTAAACTATGCAAATATGGCCAAGCGATAATTGCTGTGGGAACCATAACACTGAATTTTATGACTTTTGTGCATTTAAATTTTCTACCATAGTGTTGCATTAACGAAGGGTGTCTTTTTTTTTTGCCTTGAATTTATATCTAATGTGATTCCATTTTTCACTCTTTACAGATGCAGATTAGGCTGCTATAATGTTCCTGATGCAAAACTGTTTTTGGTAAATCATATCAAAATGTTTCATGGATCTCACCAAAAAGTGTTGATATATGGAAATTGCTCTTTTTTTTAAAAACTGTCCTTAAAATCCAAATGCTAGGTTTTGAATTTCTTTTCCCGACACCACACCCTCCCTCATACTTAGGTGGAATAGGAGCAAATAAATAATACATTAATGACATTTTTCAGAAGGATCATAACTATAACTAGGGAAATGCTTATTACAAATACAGTCTCAACAAAAGATAGTAAGCTAAAAGCTCCTAAATGGCAGCAAATGAAATCTCAAGAGTTCTATATGTAAGGTCAAATATATTTTATTACCTCCCTTGATTACAGCCTCAATTTTTTTTTCATCTAGCTGGATAAAATCTCTCTCAGTTAATTATGCAAGATTTGTATATCTGATAAATAAAGACAAGCCAAGGTACTCTGGCCTTTTACTTATTAAAAAGGAAGATTTAAACAAAATTCGGGACTAATCATTTGTAAATTAACAGATGATTGTAAAGTAGCATTATAAGGGAAGTTTGCCTGACAAAGCTAAGAGCTTGGAATATATATTTTTTTAAATTTTCTGATGAGAATGATGAAGGTGGTCGTCATGATGATGATGACCGTTAGCATTTGTTTACTGCTATACAGTTTGCAAAACACTTTGATGTGTTACCTCATTTGATACCATAATACTTTTCTTTACTCCTTCAGCAGACCCCCAAACCATAATTAAATTTTCTATGAAATTTAGATATGTTAAGGCATTGCAAAAAATTAGAAAGCATTTTTCTTCAATTATGAAAATAATAATAATAATTATGATGTAGATATAGGAGCCAGATATCAAAGACCAAAACCTCAGAGTTACCATGAAAATCAAGGTGGAATATAGATCCACAGTAATTAAAAGGCTGGGTGATCTTTAGCATTTCATAGAACAAAATAAGGAAAAGGAAGAAAAATATGACCAGATAGATGTGAAAATGAGAAGAAAGCAAAAAACAAAAGCAATATTTCTACAAATTAACATAAGTTGATAAGGAAATAAGCCTAAATTCGCCTGAGTTACATTCGTTTTTCCTTCCAAAATATCCATTAGAAAATATAGAAATAAAGACACATAAGAAAAACTCTGGGACTTGAAAGATGCACATTTCACTGTAATAACTCATTATCAAAAAAAACCAAACAAACTCATTATCAATAGCTATGTACATTTAGCTAGAATGGCTTCACCATGAGTGCTGATGTAATTCACTATAAAATGTGAGACTGCTTTATTTCTACTACTAAATATGACTGACTATGTACAACCGGGTATTTTGAGGAATGTCACATAAAATGTGATTAGAAGGACATGGACTCTGTTATACTGAAGAATGCGCATGCAGATTTGGCTTTGATATACTTTTCACTTGGATGCTCTGTGATCAGCTTAAAAGGGGGGAAATAGTTAAGATTTATCTACCACTGGCTTTTACTTATGTTTACAATATCTAATGTGTGTTCAACAAATTAGAATGTTGTGAAACTTTGGAAAAGGGCTTTTCTTACCATGATGAGTATTGAAATAAGGTTTTCTCTTTCGGGGATTATATTGTTGGGGTGTTTGGAAGGGGGAGGGGAAGGATGAAGAGAATCTAACTTGGAAACTCTATTTAATAATACTGCTTAAAATCTGATTCCCAGTTAAATCATTTTACTATAATAGAAAAACAAACTGCGATAATTCATAAGCATTGTGTTACACACATATGTATAGTTATTTATTTGATAAATTCAAATTGTGTTCTGAATATCTCTTTACAGTAATTTGGCTATCTTTAACCTCCCTCAATGCCCACGGGCATCTTGCCATATTCGCACGAGGTAGAAAGTTTACACAAAAGCTTGCTCTGATTTATACACCTCTTCCAGGGGCAGAAGCAAAGCCTACAAGAATCGCTAGGGTTTTTTCTCTGGTTTCTACTGTGTGTCTGGCAGCCACTACTGTAACATTTATTATTGTTCCTCCTTTATTGGATTGGCTCTTTCATTAATAATTTAAAGAGGTTTTTAAAAAAAGGCTCCCATTGCAGAACATTGAAAGCAAAAACCTAAATCCATTCAACGCTAAACAAACTATTTTTTTGTCCTAGTTAAATGTCCTCGTAATTTGAAATTCCAGTTCTCTCTCTCAGACAGGCTTAATTAAAGCCACTGGATTTAGAGAACAAAAAGTTTTACTGGTGAGCTAACCCCCTCTAAAGTCCTATAACTGGGAGGGGAACTAAAATTATGACTGAGTATACTCCTATCTTGCTATGAACCCAATAATATTTTCCTTAATCAGGAATTGATGTGATTTACATTATTTGAATATTTGGCAGTTGTCTTATGCTACTGAACACATATACTGCCCCTCAGTTGTGCCCAAAGTCAATTGGTGAAACTGATCAAGCAGTATTTCCAAAGTTAGACCTTCAGAGCCACAAAACAAAACAAAAACAAAAAAAAGTCTTCAGCACTAACAACTAAGTTCTGACTTGACTATCAACCCTTTGATTTTGTTAATGGCATTATTCAGGACATTTTGATAGCGAAAGAAATAATTTTCTCTCTGGCAATAAAGCAAATGAGAATCTGGGTTTAAAATTACCTTTAATCATAGCTGAGGCCCAAAAGCAAGTGACAAGAACTGCAAGGAGTATACAGGTAAAAACACATCATTACAACATGGCTTCTGGCCCCATCTTTAAAGAGTACTTTTACATGTGCTAAGGAAAGAACTCTACTGAGAAGCTAGCTTTGCTGGAAGGGAAGGAGGGGTCAAAAGGATCTCACACAATCTTGGGTCATAAATATTGTGGAATTGAATCACCTCCACTTTAACCTTTTCCAAGCTCACCAATATTTGATTCCTGTGCTTTTTCTACATGTCCCTTCCCATGGTAAGGTGAAATATCTGTCCCCAGTTGTACCCAGTCATCTGACCTTTGATCTAGATTGCTCACTCAAAATTCAGTTCCGAATGACTAGTGTTCTCTCAGGCAAAATCTACATAATGTGCTGTCAAAGACTGTCAAACAAATGGTTGACTTCATACACCCCATTTCAGTAAAATGATCAAAACACCAGAAGGGGGAAAAAAAACCCTTCTCTATGCTGAAAAAAAATATGGTACAAAGATGAAAAAATGTACCATAAGTGAGGGACCCTTTGATGAAGCAAAATTCAAATTATTCCTGAGAGAATGTGGATGCAAAATGATGAATATTATCTCCGTGAAATTTATGGGAAGGAATTAGATCCACTTGTACCATTTTGCATTTCTTTCCTGCCCTCCCCATCCAACCAAACAAGACATACCAAGCTTCTGTTCTAACTGTTGATCCAAAGCACAGTGAAAAAGTTTGCTTAGAACCAGAAGGAAGTGTGTAATTCTAACAGAACACAGAACTTCCAAAGCCTAAGGGAGGTGACAGGAGTATCAGAAATTCCTTTAAGACCGAACTCCTTTGTTTATGGTAGAGCTTGTGTCTAGGTTTTTAATCCATGTGATTACATTTATAAATACTATAATAAAAAATGCATATTACAAATTATCAATGCATGACATTATTTTTTAAATCCATTTTTACATATTGTAAATTTGAACCAAATTGTAACCCAGCAATAACATCTTCCTGGATTTACTAATTAATAAGAAAATGTATTTTTTAACAGCAAACAACAAAGATATTCCCTTTTAACCAAGACTGTACATTTTAAAAACTGAAGCCCAAAGCTCTCTTCTTAACTGAGCTTGTTTCCCATATTCCTGCTTTTCAAGTGATGTGGACAACCTTTCTCTATAGTTACTAGTTTCCTCATATTGAATATGATTTAAAAACTTATATGTGCCTCTAAGATTCAAATATCAATTCCCTCTCTTAAAGGTAATGTGCTATTTTGCCTCATTATAATAAACACCAATGTTTTTACAACTGCAACAGTTCTCCACCAGCATTAGCATATTTTGGCTGAGGTATTGTTTTACCGTGACCTGTATAATAAGTGTCACATTAGCAACACAACAAATCAAACGTTTGTTAATTTCCCTCGCTTTCCCACACAGCTGCTAGTGTTATCGTGTCACCAGATTTTAATTAATATGATAAGTAACACTTGCAAGACAACAGGCTGATTTTTTCCCCCTCAGTGTGTGTGTGTGTGTGTATGTGTGTGTGTGAGTCTGTGTGTGTGTGTGTGTGTGTGTGTGTGTGCATGTGCACTCGCGTGTGGATTAGGGAAGAAGAGGGGAAAGGATGTACAAAAGCTCCCTTTGCCAGGATTTCTTAGTTATTAAAAACATATACACATAATCACATTGCTTTTCAAAAAGAACTTTCTATTTAGTATTTCATTTTGTTCTTTGGGATCAAATACACACCTGTCCTGAAGTCTATTTTAAAAATCACCAGTGTCATGAAGCATATTTATTTTTGCAACTAGAATGGTTGTACACCTAAGCTTTTAGCACTTAAGAGAGATACAGAGATGCTGTCCTCAAATCTGCTTTATTTTCATTTCTTCTGCCTCCATGCCAGTAGTAACAAATATATTTCTGACTTTTTACAGAGCCCATTAGAAGTATTTTGTAGGTATTAGAACCATACTATCCGTGACATTCTAGTGCAAGTCAAAAGTGCCATCTATTTGCAAAAGCAAGAAATGCACCAGTGGCCAGGATGAGAAATAGCTCCCAGTAAACTGTATCATTCACAACCTCTTACTTAGCTAATAATCCAAGTCACTAAATGTGGGACTGGAAGAAGAAAAGTTAGCACAGACACAGGAGGGTCCTGAAATTTAGAACACAGACATAAAACTCAAAATATATTTCCATTGCTTCCCTTGTACCTTTTTCCTTCTGGTGATTTGGGTTTTTACATGTAAAGATTATTTTAAGAAGGTACTTTTTTCTGTAAAGACAGCATAGATTTTTTTCCAATTAACCTATGGAATAAGACTACATAGAAATAAATAGCATATAGTCCTGAGATTTTTTTTAAAACCTATTTAATAAAAAAAAAATCAGTACCGCCAAAAATAAGGCTACCAGGAAAAAAAACACTAAATTTCTCTTTATGTAGTATAACAGAAGTTACCAACAATAAAAGTAACATTCACAAGAATAGGCTTTTCTAATGTTTCCTGATGAAATCTTTTTTTATATACTGCAAAGAGAAAAGAGACTTTAAAATGAGCAGAACACCATGTTTTTTGGTTGGTTGGTTGATTGGTTGTTTTGTTTTGTTTTGTTTTGTTTTTGTCAAATCAGAAATTCTTCCAAATCTCCTTGTTTTTGGATTAGGAAGGGAGATGAGGAGAATGTTGATTGGTTTTTGTTACTTTTTTTTTTCAGGGGGGGGGGGGGGCGTCATCCTATAACCTTTGATTGAGATTAAACATGACAAAGATGTGGGAATTTCCATCACCAATTCCATCCTCCAGAAATGAAAACAAAATAGTTGAGCCATAGAAGAGGGGGAAGAATAGAGAGGCAAACCACATGAGAGACCTAAACCTGCCCTTTAAAAATAAACACAAACCCCCTAATCCAGGGTTATTCTCACCTAAGATTATGAATGCTTATGGAAGCACAGCAATGTGAAGTTGGTCTATTCCCTTACACACTTGATGTTGTCATCACTGCGACAGTAAGAACATCACCACAGAAACTTTTATGATAATGTATCATCATACTAGTTGTATAAATAATGGCTTTACAACTCATAGCTGGGCTCCTTTGGATTGTAAAATTGGAACAGAAATATTTCTCTAGATTTCCCTCTTCCTCTGGCTGTATCAATTAAGGAGTTTGATGTTGTTCAGTCATGTCTGACTCTTGATCACCCCATTTGGGGTTTTCTTAACAAAGACACTGGAGTGATGTACCATTTCCTTCTCCAGCCCATTTTACAGATAAGGAAACTAAGGCAAAACAGGGTTAAAGGTCTTGCCTAGGGTCACACAGTTAGTAACTGAGGTCGGATTTAAACTCAGATCTTCCTGACTGAAGGCCCAGTGCTCTATCCAGGCTGCCACCTACCCTGATAAGGAATTTACCCTAGCTCATTTGTATGAGGAGAGTTCTGGCAAAACATACCCACAGGCTAATCTAATGCAAGTCCTTCAATGCTTGGTGATACTTCAGAGGCTGGGGATTCTGAACTCAAGACAAGGAGCTGGGAGATCATTTAGACACACAAATTGGAGAAATGAATGAAATATCTTAGGAACAGATGTTAATGCCACCGCCCTAATACACACAGATGCTGGAATCTTCCCTTCTCCCCATCGTCCCCGCAGTCAATGCCCTAGAAACCCTATCCCTCTCTCCTTTGAGGAGGGTGTCTGAATGAACAGCTGTTGGGCTTTGTGCTATTTGCTCTGAGGTAAGAAGGAAGAGAGAAAGAAGTCATCTATTTCACCCTGGAAGAGTGGAGGAAGAGTGGGGAGATAGGAAGGAGAGAAGTAAGGACGCAGAAACCAAGAGACAGAGAGGGAGAGAAACAGAGACAGACAGAGACAGAGACAGAGAGAGAGATGGAGGGAGAGATAGAGAGGGAGAGAGGGAGGGAGGGAGAGAAAGGTGTCTATCCTTGAGTTTAGAGAATACAGATAGCTTTCTTCTGTCCCAGGAGTGGATAAAGAACTGTACTTAGGGGCTGGGTTCAAATCCTGCCACAGACACTTACTAGCAATATGATTCTAGGCAATTCACTAAACCTATTTGAGATACGTAAATTGGGGAAATAAATGGGATTTATAAAATTGGAATAATAACACCTATCTCATAGGTTTCTATAAAGATTATATGATATAACAAATGTAAAGTCCTTTGCAAGCTTTAAAGATCCATATTAATGTGAGCTATTATTATTATTATCTATTTCATTCATCTCAAATTTTCTAATAAAATTCAGGCTTGTCTTGGGTAGGACAAGTCAATATTCTAATATTATTCTTTTTTATTTAATATTCTGAAAGGCCATATAGTACAGTGGTTAGAGAAATGGCCTCAAAACCAGGTTCAAGTCCTGCCTCTGATACATATTGACTGTGTGACCCTAGGCAAGTCACTGAACCTCTAGATTCTCCAGGCAACTATCTAAGATTACAGGTTGCAAAGATGTGTTGGCCAGGTCTGCATTGGTAGAGTATGTTTCCTGATACAAGGAGTTTCTTATACTTATATGATGTTCTATGAACCATGGCATAAGTCTATAAAATGACAAAGCTTTTTTTAAATGAATAAAATTTAATTTTTAAAAACATGTCAATTTAAAATACTAGGATGTCAGATCATCTTCTGTGGGCTTATTATTATTACTACTATCACTACCACCACCATAACCCACAAGTTCTTCCCACTATTTAATCTAACTCCCTTCAACTCAGCACAAACAGGAAACAGCTATTCACCATCACTAATATATAACATTATTGAATATATATATATCTAAGGGATTTGTGGTAGCACAATACTTGGAGCAATACTGAAGATCTGACTTTAGCAGCAAGGGTAGGGAAGGGTTAGAACTTTCTGTAGGATGGAATATGGTGTGATTTCTGCTAAGAAAAGAAATGTTATCCTGGGGCTGTTAGGCATCACCTAGAACAGATAGGCATCACATCTATCTTGCCCAAGTGTGTAAAAGATACATGAAGGGCAAGAGAGGTTACAGGTATATCATAATAGGAAATTCAAGGAGAAGGGTGTCCAATATGGAAGGGTCTAAATTGGTTCTGTATTTGAACCATCCATATATCTAGGAAGAACTAAAAAAAGGTACAATTCCTGTTGATTTTGATCAATAGCAAGGGCCAGTCAATAAATAATCCAACTATAAAAGCAGTTCCAATATCTAAAAGCTATTGTGCACAATCCCAGATTAGAAATCAGGAGAATTCATGAGGTTATGTATCTGTGAAGGCATTAAGTTCCCTAGATTGGAGGAGATGCCCATCATGGTCAAGAAGCTAAACAGATACATGTGCAATTTTGGACTTAAATACTACTGACTGACCAAAAGGAGTTACACATCAATAGAACCAGTGACCTGGCAGAATCTTTGTCCTAATTCAGAAGTGGGAGAACCATAATTCATATAATAAGGAATCAGAGAAGACACCTCTAAAATAAATGCCATACCAAGTAACAGTGAAACATTTGTATTCATTGGAAAATGTCAATGATAAAGCAATCTCCCTACCCATCCCCAACACACACACACACACACACACACACACACACAGAGTCACAAATATACACACAAATTGTGAAGATTATGAGAAGCAACATGATATAGTAGACAGAGTAATAGACTTGAAGTCAGGAAGACCAGAGTTCAAATTCTGCCTGTGACACTAGCTGTATGACCCTAGTCATTTTAAATTCTTTGGACTTCAGTTGCATCACTTCAAAAACCAGGATGATAATACCTGTAGTTCTTACCTCCCAGGATTATTGTGAGCCTCCAATGAAAGAGGATACAGATAGGGACCAGACCTGGGATTTCACTGATAAAAAAGAATTTCCAATCAGGAAATTCCTTCTGCAAAGGCACTTCTCTAAAAGTTATGATTAGAGAGTAGCTGAGAACACTGAGAAAGTAAGTGACTTCCAAGATCACACAGTCAGGATGTGATGGGAGTGGGATTTGAACCTATGTGTAGCTTATTTCACGACCAACTATTCGCTATATCATGTTGCCTCTCAAATGGGATAATGCATGTAAAATTCTTTATAAACCTTTAAGTGTTTATAGAAATGCTGGCTACCATTCTTGCTACAACTACTACTACAACCCACAGCTACAAACTCCAGGCAGAAGCTTTCCAGGTCTTGCCCACTATGTGTTATCTAATTTACCCTAGAACTGATGTAGGCTGCTGGCCTTTTCAAGCACACATGGATAGGTGTACTAAAAAATAAAATTCAGTCTCTGGGAGAAAAGCACACAAAAATTACTTGTCAGAATTAAAACAAAATAAACATAAACAAATTTCTTGTTTCAATAAACAAAAATTCTGCTGGTTTTTGGAAGCTTCCCCATTTGAAAATTGGGGAATACACACACGCGCGCACGCACACACACACATACATACATACCTAGTGAACTTAAAGAAGTTTAGAAGGCAGACAGAGTGAAGTTGGCCCAGCAAAATCAGAGACTAAGCTTTAGGTAAAATTTAGAAGCTGCTTCTCAATTCCCTGAAGGTTGTTCTCTCTGGACATGGATGAATTAAATTGAATTAAATGAACTTTAAAATTTTCCCATCATAATGCTGTAGCTACAAGGTCACTAGCAAAGCCTGCAGATATCCAGAGCCAGCTCCCAGTGAGCTGGCACCATCCAATCCTCAATGGCACTGTAGTAATCAGGCAGTAATAGGGCTCTCAGCACATGCCATGGCTACTACCACCACCTCCCACAATCTAAATCTGGGGGGAAAGAGATGTAAACAGTAGTGAGCACAACAAAGGTCAATCCACATCATTAATTCTCCTTTGAAGTTTATCATGGGGGAAAAAGGAGGTAGCATGAGAGAATGCAAAACTCGAAACCCATCTGGCCACAAAACATAGAGGAAAGGGTGCTGAAGTCCTCACAGTATGTGTACATATGTAGTTTTAAGAAGGTGATTCGTCTATTCTGAAGACAGCCTAAGTACTGTATTATGTAGCATTCAAGAGGTTTGATGAATCGTGTGAGATAGTAAATGATGCAGGAAAATTGTGTTCTTATGCTTCTTTTTTTGGGTCAAATTCCTGCAAAATTGTACTTGTAATGCAACAACCGCTTTGTCATGAATAGGGCTCTTTGTCATTTGTTAGCTGACCCATCTCAGCTGTTGCAAAAATCAAAAGGGAATTGATTTTGATGATCTGACATGCAACTAGAGGGGAACACAACCACCAGATGAACAAAAAGTCGGCTATACCACCAGTGGGTAGATCGATACCCTACCTATGTCAGGTAAATGTGGCTATAATCAAAATAAGAAAAACAAAGCCACGCTTTTCTTAAATTTGTGGCCTCCTTGGCGCCTGGTATTCTTCTCAGAGCCACAGCTATTCTTACATTCTTTTAGCAGTTCTGTGTGTTGTTTTTTTTAAATCCCCCTAACCCAGAGCATTATTTATAAAAATGTCCAGTTTAGAGGCAGAGAGAAAGAAGAGAGGAAAAGGAGAGGGAGAAGGAAAAAGAAAGGGGAGGGCAGGGGAAGGGAGGGAAGCACAAGAGAGAAGGGTTTCTTGCATTTAACCCCAAACACCATTCATCTGTAAGTAGTGTGTAATACTAAGCAAAGAACACTAACTACCTCCCTATTTAAGCATTCGTGTGCTCATTAACAGGCCTAGCATTATTCATTACCCAAACCATTCAGTTCAGTACAGGAGTACCATGAAAAAAGGACTTTTACCACTTGCATTATGCTACTTGCCTCTACTAATTTTAGTGATTACATTTGGACTGGACATATCATTAATCTTACTTCTTGTGTCTAGTTTATTTCAAACAAGTAGGAGGTATATTATTATCTTGTACGCTCAGGAAATGCACGGCACTGTCCCAGCCTCCCTGCCAAGGCCTTCTTTGAAAGTAAGATAGCAGTCTCCCCCATTTAAAGGATGATTATATTAGCTGGCTATGTGGTAAATAAAAGTTGTGATTTGTCCATGCCCACTGTCAATACCTTGCACACACTCAGTGGAATTTATTTTGCTCACATCATCTGGGGAGTTGCATTTTATACAGACACCCACGTATTTTTTTCTGAACATTTCTGGGAAAATGGCCCAGAAATGTTCAGAAATATACGTAGGTGTCTGTGTAAAAAGCAGTTCTCAAAGTGGTATGCAAAGTATAAATGGGTAATTAGAAGCACTGGAAATAAACCCGCTATTCATTATCAGGCCACGGGGAGAACAGGCAAGCAAACCACAGAATTTCTCAAACATGGTCCTACCGCTGGAAAGATTGCTTGGCTAGGATAGCATGTGAAAGCAGGAAGGCTTTTTTTTTTTAAATAAAATTACAGACTCTCAGATTTAAAGAGTCTCAAAGTAGGACGGGACCTACTCTGTTCATCTGTTCAATAATCTACTCAACGTTATAGTGAGCCTAGTGGTACAGCCATCCTGACTGAGCACTTCAAACATGGTTCCTCTTCTCTGACCAGCCAGGGCTCAGGACTCCATATATCCCTTCCTTGACCATTAGGCAGGACCAGCTACTTGTCATCTGTCTTGCCATCATATGACTACTTTCCGTCCCTTAGAATCTTAGAATCCAAGATTTAGATAGAGCTAGAACAGGTCACAAAAGTCACAGTGGATAGAGTACTGGTCCTGAAATCAAGAGGATCTGAGTTCAAATCTAACCTCTGACACTTACTAGCTGTGTGACTCTGGGCAAGTCATTTAATCCCAATTGCCTCCCTCCCCCCAAAAAAGCCAAAAGTCATGAAGTCCAACCCTCTAGTTTTACAGATAAGGAAACTGAGTTAATGAGAATTAAGTGGCTTACCTAAAGTTACATAAGATTCAGAGGCAAAATGTAAACCCGGATCCGCCAAAGTCAACTCCATCCCAGTCCTGGATCCTTTTATAGTCTAAGTATGTGTCACCTTTCAAATGAAATTTATGCCCTCTTTCCTCCCTGAAAATTACTTTGTATGTATTTTTACTTAACTATGTTTCTGTGGGATGTTTCCCACCCCAAAACCCATCTTAGCCTTCCAATCATCTCCAGTAATTGCCATGAAGCAAAACTTTTTTATTTTTGTCTTTGTGTTTCAGGCACAAAGCCTGGAACATAATTGGTGTTTAATAAATTCTAGTTGAATGAATAAATAGTAAACAAATTCACTTCAAAACACTCATTGAGTACCACCTATGTGCAAGGAAAGAGACAAAACAAAAGAGGGCCAACTGTGGAGTCAGAAAGACCTGGGTTCAAGTCCTCTCTCTGACACGCTCTGATTCTCATTAAGTCACCAAACCCCTTAGTGTCTGAGGCAACTCTCCTAGACTGTAAATTCCAGCATTGTGGAAGGTATTTGCTTTCCTGATGAAAACATAGATCTAGACTCCCCCTTCCCCCCCCCCAAATGCAAGGTACCGGGCTAAGTACAGTAGAATCAAAGATGAAAAAGAAATGGTCCTTAGTCTCATGGCACTTACAAAGAACCCCCTTTGTATTGATCATCATAATTATAGCAGCTCATATTTATAAAGTACTTTGACCCTCTAATGTTGATAGCTTTAGTTTTTTTATCTCCATTTCACAGAGGAGGGAAGTACATATCTTTCTCCCTCAAAAATGTAGCATGTATTTGATATATATTTTATAGCAAATATTTGCACCCACCATCACAGACATAAGGATGGTAGATTTTGCCTTAGATTTGGAAGACACCTGAGAAAACATCTAGCATCAAATAATATATTGTAATGGCTAACATTTCAAAATGCTCTACATACAACATCTCATTTTACCCTCACAACAATCCTGTCAGGTAGGTGCTATTATTATCCCCATTTCAGGGATGAGAAAACTGAGGCTGGTAAAGTGACTTGCTCAAAGTAAGCATCTGAGGTAGAATTTGAACACAGGTCTTTCTGACTCAAGGCACCAGACCGCATAGCTGCTACTGGTAACAACTGAAGCTCAGTGAGGTAATGGGTTCAACTCAAGCTCGCCCAGAAAAGAAGCAACAGAGCTGGGTCTCAATCATAAAAACTTCTGCCTCTAATTCCAGATCTCTTTCTACTACCCATAATGCCTCTGCACTATATCTCAGAACTAGAATAGGCTGTCCTCTTCATTTAAATATATTATTTCAAGGTTGTCCTTTTAAATTGGCTAGGGTGAAACTCTATTCAGTAGACAAGAACCTTTTTATTTAGCATTAATGACTAGCAGTCCTATAGTGAATTACTAGTCTCTTCATATTAATAAGTGTTACATTCTAACCAATGACCTAAAATCCAAGTATGCTACATCAACAGATAGCTTATTTTATTTGGCCAAGTGCAATTCAGTTTTAATTATTTATGATAATACTGTATTTAGATAAGACATCTCTGTATTTGTTTTTAATGAATGTGCTGAGTGTTATGGTTCTATGTTGTTGAGAGGATAATTTTTTTTAATATTCAATGAACATTAAAATTAAAAAAAAAAACCACCTTAAAATGCAGCACCCAAAGAGTCCATCGAAGGGCATCTATATCCTGTACATAGTCACAATGACCCAAATCATCCTAAAATGGAATAGGTCCTATTTTTGAAAAGATTCTCTCATAAGCCATCTTTCTGCTACCAACTATTCTACTACCAACTTTTCATATTGTCTTCTCATAGCAGAGAAGAGGAGTTACTATTCTCACATTTTTATTTATTACTCACTTGCTAAAAATGAAAAAAAACCAGACTTTGAGAAGCTCCAGGATAAAATTCAACCTTAGACGATATCCAAGGCTCTTTATAATCTGGCATCATCTTGACCTAGCATATCACCCCAAAACATTCCCTAATCAGGTTTCTATATTCACTGTCTCTCAAACTTGGCTTTTTTCATCTTTACCTCAGAGCTTATACTCATTGGTTTTCCACCAGAGTAGTATTCTATAAGAAAAAAACCTTTCCCAAAAGAATAGGGTGGGTCTCTCAGTTCTCCTTCTCTGTGAGCAAATGGGAAAGCCTCTGATTCCATTACACCTGGGAGAAAATAGTAGCAGAAAGTTTCCAAAGTTGGATTTTCCCATGTGAGGTTCTAGTTGGGAAAGACTGTATTTTTTTTTGAAAGACTATATTTTTAAAGGAATAATCATTAATTTTGAATGTGAAAATGGGCTTAGTTGAGAATTTTTTTTAAAAAAACTATAATACATTAAATGGTTGTTTAGTATCTTTTGGGCTTCTGAAGTGAGAAATAGATTCCATTGCTTATTGTTGTTTCTGTTTTAGAAGCTGAGTTTCATAACAAATGCTATAACTCATTCTAACCAGGGTCCTATCTTCTCTCGGTTCAAGGAGCAGCATTAACAGGATAACATTAGCAGCATTAGCAGTCAAAGATTTATTAAAAACTATCAGTGAGATACACATATACATACATATGTATATATGTATGTATGTAAATATATACAGTAGGTGGCCAAAAAAATTGTTTAATGCCCTATGTAAAGGAAATTGAAGTACTAACAGCATAAATCACTTGCATGGTCACAAAAGAAAAGTTAAATCCAAAAATAAAGGCTTGGATGGGGTATGGACAGTGAGATGAATGAGTCAATCAACAAATATTTTTGAAGAACTATGTGCCAGGCACTATGTTAGGTCTGGGGGTTGTGGCAAGTGAAAGATGAAATGATCAATTCACTCAATTTCCTCAGGTACAAATATAAATAGTGAAACAATATCTATTCTCAAGGATCTCACAATCTAATGGGGGAAAGAAGTACACATAATTAAGAAAAGTCCAATATTTAAGTATAAATACACATTTTCTTATAATAAAAGTCATTACGATGTCACATCTGACCTAATCATAATATATGCTTATAAAGGTCTGATGAATATTTAACACAGACAAAAACAATTCAAAACACACTCCATTTTCTTTAGTATGGTGACAAGTGGAAGGAAGGAAGGAAGGAAGGAAGAGAAAGAAAGAAAGAAAGAAAGAAAGAAAGAAAGAAAGAAAGAAAGAAAGAAAGAAAGAAAGAAAGAAAGAAAGAAAGAAAGAAAGAAAGAAAGAAAGAAAGAAAGAAAGAAAGAAAGAAAGAAGGAAAGAAAGAGAGAGAGAGAGAGAAAGAGAGAGAGAGAGAATTGGAGCAAGAGGGCTTTTCATTGGCTACAAAGTTTAGTTCAAATCAAGTCAAGTGAACAAGCATTTAGGAAGCACCTGCTATATGTCAGGCAGTGTGCTAAGCTCTGGGGATACAAACAAAGGCGAAAATAGCCCCTGGCTCTAAGGAGCTCAAAGTCTAATGGGGGAAACCATGTAAACAACTATGTGTATACAACATATTATATATAAAGTAAATTGGGGTTAATCTCAGAGAGAATACATTAACATTGAGAGGGACCAGAAAAGATTTCCTGTAAAAGGTGAAATTTTAGCTAAGACTTAAAGAAAATAATTAAGACGGGAAGGATTAGTTCTATAGAAGAACTTCTTGGAGTCTTTAAGGGTTTAGATCAAGAGTCCTCAGGTGCTTTTATCTAACTTTCCTTGAAGGGTTTTTGCATATACACATCCCTAATTTACAGTACAGGTATTATCCATCCAAGCAGATGTTCAGAACTCTGTAACTCCATTTTCTCACTCTCACAGACTACCTTAGAGGCTAATATGTAGGGAATTGTAGGCAGGCTCAGAGGGTAAGAAGGCCAGCTTAGTCACAAAGCCCCTTTATAATTCATTACTCTGTCTACCCAAGAACTCTGGAGAGCTCTGTGACACAGGTCTCTACTACATTCTCAAAATTCCCCTGTGATGCCTGCTGAACACCAGGCTAAGACACACCATTTTAAATGCTAGAATGCACCCAAAAAGATAGATATGAATTATCACTTGACTATAGATGTAGCATTCTGCCCACCAGAGAGTCTTCTAAAGCTGCTGATGTTTTAGTGACATGAAACTAAAATTTGATATTGAATCTTGGCTAATTTGGAAGCCAAAAAAGACTTCTCTTGCTAAAGGAGTTGGATTAGACTCTAGTGACAATTCATACTATCATGAGCTGGAAAGAAGAAGAAAAATTCATTCCATGCTGAACCGTCGCAAACAAGGATCTCATCACAGGAAAGAATTCTTTCCCATTGTTCAGATGAAATTTTGTAGTCACAAATGAGATATTTGGAAGCTTCTCATTCCATGACTTTTTGAAACATCTTAATACTAGTTTCAATTCAACACATAAAATGCATCTAATAGACCTAATGTGAATTCATAAGCTTTCAAAATCATATATGCTGTAATAACAGCTGAGATATTATTGCTTAAGAATTGGACTGTGTGAATGAGAATGAGCAATTAATTTCACCCATGATTTGTATTGGATAACAAGAAAACTAAATATGGGATTACTGCATAGGAGGTTATAATGCTTGAATCAATCTTCCCCAAACTGCCTTTTAAAAATTATTACACTAACTCAAAGTGATCCCAATGTATGCTTTAATATCTTTTTAATCATTCTAATTACATACCATATATTTACCTAGTTTGTACTGGTCTCCAGAGTCTATTTTACATAACTTTCTTTAAGCAGCCTAATTATGTAGTTATCTGGGAGTCCAGAATGACTCTGAAGTAGTTATTTCAATTTCAGTGCCTCAGGTCTGTGATATGCATTTAAAAAAAAACAACAAAAAAAACCAGTGTTGCTAGCTGCCCCGGACATTTGCCAAAAAAGCCCAAACAGGGTCGGCCTCATTTCCATTTTATAAGTAGCACTGAACTACCTGCCCCACCCCTGCACACACACATACATTTCCAAAGAGCTTAAGTCAATTAAATACCAAAAATGTAAACAAAACAAAACATCTTTATTTAAGTAGCCCTACACTTGTGACATTAACCAACAAAAACCCGGAAATTCAATGCTGGAGGTACCAATCCAGCTGCAAGTCATTCTGGTCCACAGAGAGAGTTTGCAGATATGTGGGGTGCCAGAACAACTGAACAGAGCTACCCAGTTGGGCCTGGCTGCCGCAAAGCTATTGAAGGAATGGAGCCAGGAGGAAATGGTGCCGGCAATTATATAAGTGGCAATTTGGGGGTATAAGTGCACCATTTAATTCATACTGAATATCTCCCTGAATTTAGGGAAGGCTACTTATTTTCTCTAATTTCCCTGTAAGGCATTTTAGTTCAATTAAAATTATTATCAGTGCAAGAGGCAGTTTAGCAATGGGAAAGGGAAGCTGGATAGGAAATTAAGATACCTGGGTTTTAGTTCTGACTCTGAATTCTAGCTGCATGACCTTGGGCAAGTCACTAAAACTGTCTTGTACCTCAGTTGTCTCATCTTTACCTGAAAATGAAGGGAGTTGGGCCAGAATGATGTAGGAGGCAAAAATTAAGACCCGAGCTCTAGTACAGATATTAGCTCTAAAAGGGAGTCAGATCCAAGTTAATGGATAACTTATGTTAGGTTCTCATACCCACAGTGATCAACATCCATAAGGGACCAGAACGGGGCAGGTCAAAATAACAATAAAGGAAAAAGACAACCTATAGAAATTCTAATGAAAAATGATTATATTTTAAAACTAGCCATGGGAATCAGAAAGAGACGGGCGCAGAAAAGGCCAAATTTGTCCCCAGATTCACCCTATGACATGTAAACCCCAGAAACACACCTCCACTGAAAAAGGTACCCACCTCAGGAGTACCCCAAGGAATTCCAAATTAGGATAAACCCTCCCCTGTAACACCCCTAGGTGGAGAATATTATAATGTGAAAGACAGGCCCTCCCTTGTACCTACCCAAGGTGGAGATTATTATAATGAGACTGATAATCAGTTTATCCATACTTAAAATATAATTGTCTTTTCCTTCACTATTTGAGAGATACCTTTCCACTATTCTGGTTCTCTCCCTGTAGTCACCCACAGTATTGCAATAAAACTTGGGAAACTGAGTCACTGAGCCTTGTAATTCTTTTGGGATGACTCACGATCAATTTGACCCTAGAGGATGTCCTCCGGATTAAGCTGCTATTTAACAGGATTTGCTTAAATCAAAAGACAGAATCATAGGATGGGATTATGAATAGTTTCAATTGATAGTGCTTTAAAACTGGAAGGGAGTTTAGCAAGCCAAGCTTTTTGTTTATTTGTTTGTTTGTTTGTTTTTTCGGGGCAATGAGTGTTAAGTGACTTGCCCAGGGTCACACAGTGTGTCAAGTGTCTGAGGCCAAATTTGAACTCAGGTCCTCCTGAATCCAGGGCCAGTGCTTTATCCACTGCGCCACCTAGCTGCCCCAAAAGCCAAACTTTTAAACCATCTGGTCTTCAGGTTACAGATGAGGAGACTGAGAAGTTTAAATTGATTCTGTATCACTTGATTTATTGATCTGTTTTACAATTAATTGATTGTGTACCTAAGTCAGAGTTCTTTGTCTCTGAACTTAGTTCAGAATTCAGCTGGCCTGCAATGGGTCAAATTTAGAAACCCAGTTCTCTTGCTAATCACTGTTCTATTCCTGCCTCTAGAAGGGCAGCAGCAGGGGATAAAGCACTGGTCCTGGAGTCATGAGGACCTGAGTTCAAATCTCACCTCAGACACTTAGTAGCTGTGTAACCCTGGGCAAGTCACAACCCCAATTGCCCCAAATATCCAGGGCCATCTTCAGTCATCCTGATGCATATCTTGACTCACTTAAATACAATTCATTGCAAGTCATGACATCTGTCATGGTCCTCTTTGATAAAGCCTCAAGGAATTTAGCTAGCCTTAGGGAATGTGACTTACAGTCTAACATCTTTACACCACCAAGCTATCCTTCAAGGATGTCTGGTTTGCTGTCAAAAAGTCTGGCCCTTGTAACTAGACTCAAGTAATAAACACTTCTTAGTCACAGGGAAAAGGAGAGTGTCTTTGCTAGCCCCTCATTACCAAACTTCCAATCGATCATGTTGTTCCCCTCACCTCAGCTATGCAACTAATCATGTCACCTACTCATTACTGGTCTTTGTTCTTTGTTCTATGCTTATAAAAATGATCCTGAGTCTTTGGCTAGAAATAGAGGTGGCCATTGACCCATCTTATTCTCAGGTTCATGCCCTGATAATGTTATTTTACTGGAGAAACTTACCTCAGTTTACCTTTTTATTAAATTTCACTCACAAAAGGACAAAAGTCCCAAAGGTGAAATAACTTGGCCAAATTGACAAGTCACTTAGAGGCAGAAGTGAAAGTGGACATCTAGTCTGGACTCTTCACACAAGTCATGAGTAAGATTAGGGAATTACAAAGTCTTAATTATACTACATTTCCGCTATAAAATAATCATTACTTTAACATGAATACTGGGTTAATTTTGCTTTTGTGGGATTTCTTCAAACTGAGCAAATTGGTTTTCTTCTTTCTATTCTATTCTTTCTATATTCTACCCTGGCCAGACCAGTCTAGAGTACTAGGCTCACCCAAACATCGCATTTTAAGAATAAAACTGACAAAGTGAACTAGGATGGTATCATAACAGAATTGGTTGAAGGAACAGAGGATGCACAACCTAAAGTAAAGAAAGCACACAGTAGGTATTTAAAATAAGTACTTGTTACTTGATTCTGCTCTGTTGCCCAGAACGTAAGTAGGGATAATGGGCAGAAGCTAGAGAGAATCAAATTATAGCTTGATGTAAGGAAAAACTCCCTAACAATTAGAACCATCTCAAAGTAGAGTGGGATGCTGAGGGAGGGAATAAAATCTCATTCACTAGAGGTCTCCAAGCAGAAATTGATTGAACGATTGGAAGAGAAGTTTTAAAGGGCGTCCTTGTTTCAGTAAAATCCAAATAGTTCCCTTCCAATTCTGACACACCGTGTGAGTCTTTAAAATGTCCTTCTCCATCAAAATAACGGGGTCACGTGTTGCTCTATTTATGAATCAAGAGTCAAGGAGAGGGACAGCTAGGTGGTGCAGTGGATAGAGCACCGGCCCTGGAGTCAGGAGGACCTGAGTTCAAATCCGGCCTCAGACACTTAACACTTACTAGCTGTGTGACCCTGGGCAAGTCACTTAACCCCAATTGCCTCACTTTAAAAAAAAAAAGAGTCAAGGAGACACAGAATCATTAAGCAACATTAAAATATAATGCATTTAACTCACTTTTATAGGTAATTCAATTTTCTACCTCTTCTGTGTGCCTATATTGATATTTCTCTATTTTGTCCCTTTATCTCTCAGGCAGCTAGGTGGCACAGTAGAAAGAACACCAGGCCTGGAGGCAAAAAGACCAGAGTTCAAATCTGGCCTCAGACACTTACTGATTGCGTGACCCTAGGCAAGTCACTTAACCCTGTTTGCTTCAGTTTCCTCATCTGTAAAATGAATTGGAGAAGGAAATGGCAAACCACTCCAGTATCTTTGCCAAGAAAATCCCAAATGGGGTCACAAATAGTAGGACATGACTGAACAACAAAAACAAACTGTCAGTTTATTTTCTATCTCTTTTTTTTTCTCTTTTTACAACACTAAGCTGTCTGGGGACATGAAAAATATTTTCACCACATTTTGCTACTGACAGTTCCTAAATTCATTGTATGAATAATGAAATATCTGTAACATTCTAAGGTTCTCCCCCAAATTAGTAAAGACTAGTAATGGATTCTCTGATTCAGAAGCTCATAAAACCATTATATCAACCCCTTAACAATACTTTATCAGGCACCTACTCTTTAATAGCCATTGTACTTTTATGTCAGTACTCATGATCATTTTAGGTAGTAAATTTGAACTTTCACATCATCAGTCAAGTTATCATATAAAATGTCTCTAACCATGCATTTTTCCTGGGCTTCTGAATTTATACATAAGAAATGCTTATTATTTGTAATACACAGCATGGTGTAATGGATAGAGACCCAGACTCAGAGTCAGCCTGGGTTCAAATTCCACCTGTGACACATACTGGCTATGTGGCCCTGGATTAAGTCATTTGACCTCTCAGTGGCTCAAGCAATGCCCCTAAACTATGAAATTACACATAGTTCTCATCTATATTCTTAGAGGGGATTTCCTGGGAAGTTCCCTATACCAGTGATGTGAAATTCAAACAGGAATGGTGATGTGCAATTTAAAATTCTAAATGTGGGTTCTAATCTGTCCCCCGCCCCCACCAGTTTTGGGGGGAAATTGACTAAAATCACTGATAAATGAGTTTAGGTTTTTTAAGGGTTTATTGAAAGATAGTAAAAGAAAGGGAAAGATTGAGAATAGATTTCTTATAACCTGGCAATCCTAGCCTTCCTATTCTCCCACTTCTGAAGTTCTCTGCCACCATGCTGATATCTCTCAGCCAAAGAGGAAGAACCCTCCCCCAGCGTCTGTTTCCTACTTTATGCTCCCCTCCCAGAAATGGGAGCTTCCTCAAGCTGATTGGCTAGTGTCATTCAAATTCATTAAGTACCCTTAAGTACCAGCCAGATGTGCTTACAATCTAGTAAACCAATCAAAGTACCCTTAAGTACCAGCCAGATATGCTTAAAATCTAGTAGGCCAGTCAGTTGCTCTTCCCCAACTCAATCAACCCAGATCAATCTCCAGGTGAACCCCTAAGTTCCATTATCTTGACACAGGGACGACTAAGCCATGTATAAGGATCCCTGTAGAAAGATGTTGATTTAGTTTTAAAATATAATATTATCTGTGTTCCCTTGTATTTTTATTTATTGTGTTGGATATTTCCCAAAGTTTAATCTGGTTCAGGCCACACTCAGTAATGTTGTGAGCCAAATGATGCCTAAAAGCTGAATGTTTTATACCTCTACCCTACACCATTGGTCTGGATCTCCCTCCCTCCCCCCAAAATAAGTCTTAAAGTTCTAATATATAAATATTAATTGCAATATTATAATACGATATGACATAATATAATATAATACATATAATATAATATAAATTTTACCTGGAATGATGTGCAGAGGTGATTTTTTCTAAAGCACACATATGACTATGTCATCCCCTTACTCAAGAACCTCCAATGGCTCCTTGTTACCTCTAAGAAAAAAATATGAACTTCTCTTTGGTATTTAAAGCTCTTTACAACTGGATTCTTCCAGCCTTCTTACACTTTCCTCCCACCCATGCATTCAGTCTTCCAGGTATACTAGCCTACTTGCAGTTCTTTGAAAACAGCACTCCACCTAGCACCTCCAAGCATTTGCATTGGATGTCTCCCCTGCCTACTTACTTCTACCTGCTGTCTCTCTTTGCTTCCTACAAGACTCAGAGCTACAGGAGCCCTTTCCAAGTCCTTTCAACATTAATGACTTCTGTTTTCAAACTATCTTCATATTCTCTCTCTCTCTCTCTCTCTCTCTCTCTCTCTCTCTCTCTTGCTCTCCCTCTCTTGCTCTCTGGCTCCCCCTTCTCTGTTTATATGTATGTATGTGTGTGTGTGTGTGTGTGTGTGTATATATATATATATATATATATATATATATATATATATATATATATATACTATGTATGTATGTGTATGTGTATGTGTATGTGTGTGTATAGATGGATAGATGGATGGATGGATGGATGGATGGATGGATGGATGGATGGATGGATGGATGGATGGATGGATGGATGGGTTGTTCTCAATGGTATAAAACAAATGCAAAAAATATTCAGCTTGCAGGCTTCATTTGGCCTACAATATTCCCAAGTGTGGCCTGAACCAAATTAAACTTGTACTTAGGTATTTGCATGCTGTCTCCCCTATTAGAAAGTAAATTCCATCAGGTCAAAGACAGTTTTTGCTTTTTTTGTATCCCAGTGCTTAGCACGGTACCTGGCATACATCATGTACTTAATAAATATTTAGTGTTTATTCATTGATTATTTACTGACTGCTGGGTAATAAAACATGAGGATAAAATTGCATAGCTGTTACATCCCTCCAAGTAGAAAATGAGCTTGACTTAAAATGTTTTGCATGATACTGGGCACATCTTAGCATGTGCACAATAGACATTCATTAATACATGTTGATTACCATGACAAGTGGAGGGATTTAGTGACCTACCACATGCTTTCCTCTATGGAGTGAACCCAGCTGCATAACCCAACTCCTGTGACCCCAATCAAGAGTTCTTTACCTGTGGCCTGTGAACTTTAAAAAATGGATTTTAAATTAAAAGTTATTTCAATATAATTGGTTTCCTTTGTAATTCTAGGCATTTTCTTTCCTGCATTTAAAAACATTTTTTTTTCCTGAAAATGGGCTCATAGACTTCACCAGACTGCTTAAGGGAGACAAAGGGTACAGGGGCAGGGGGATGAGACAGAAAAGGCTGAACCCCAGCCATGAAAGATGATGATGTGTAACCAGAATGTTTAGCATTATTTTTTCCATCTGTTCATGATTCTCCTTGATTACCAGGAACCTCTTACATATGGTACAGAAGGTAGGAAACTGGGATCTAAAGGTAGCCTGGATTATAGGAAAAACAGATAAAGTAGCAAAGGGAAAGGGATAAGGCTCATCTTCCACCAAAGTTACTTTCCACCTCTGAATTAAGCAAATTATAAAGCATAAGCTTAGGAGGAGAGGAAGAGGATAATGAATGTAGCAATGTTAATAATAATTCTGTATTTAAGTTTCTACAGAAGGGCATTGATCTAGAAAGGGGGATGATCCTAGAGTCAAGATGAGCAGAGCCAAGTCCTGACACACATATTGACTGTGTGACTCTGGGAAAGTTTCTTAACCTCAGTGACCAAAGGCAACTGCCTAAGACTGGAAGTTGTAAAAGAATTGCCCATCTACAGTGGAAGGAATTGTGTGACCATCTAGTAGAGGGAATTTCTTCCCTTTGTTGTTATTCAGTCATTGGGTTGTGTTAGACTCTATGTGATCCCACGGACAATAGTACATGGGGTTTTCTTGGCAATGATACTGGAGTGGTTCACCATTTCTTTTTCCAGCTCATTTTACAGATGAGAAAACTGAGGCCAACAGGGTCAGGAGTCAGGAAAACCTGAGTTCAAATCCAACCTCAAACACATACTAGTTGTATGACCCTGGTCAAGTCATTTAATCCTGTTTGCCTCATTTTCCTCATCTATAAAATGAGCTGGAGAAGAAAATGAGAAACTACTCCCGTATCTTTGCCAAGAAAACCCCAAATGGAGTCACAAAAAGTCAGACACAATGGAAACAACTGAATAACAATGATGATAGTTCCCAACTCCCAGGATTGTTGTGAGGATCAAATAAGATAATATTTATAAAATGTTTTGTAAACCTTAAAGCACTATATAAAGGCTAGTTATTATTAATGTTATTATTCAGAAGCCAGACTTGGACCACTGTCCTCCTTGCTCCAAGGCCAGTTCTCTATCCACTACATCTTAGAAGATATACATGTATGTGTATGTAGATATAATGATAGCTAGAGATAAATGAGATAAAGATATATCTGCATATACATGCAGATGCATATACATATTTGTGTGTGTATCTATACATAAATGGTTGTAATCAGCATTCCAGGGAGCTAGGTGGTACAGTGGACAGACCACTGGGCTTGGAATCAAAATAGATCCAAGTTCAAATCCAGCCTGGACACTTACTAGCTGTGTGACCCTGAACAAGTCATTTAACCCCCATTTGCTTCAGTTCATCATCTGAACACCCTGGAGAAGAAAATGGCAAATAACTCCAGTATCTCTGGGGACATGTGGAGTTGGATACAACTGAGCAACAGCAACAAATATGCATTCCTCCAAGGGAAGGCGTGAACCACAATGAGCTATTTATTAACCATTTAACTGTAAGTAAAAAACATTGTACCTGGCCAGTTATTCAGACCTACAGAAGACTCAGGCATTTCCTGAGTTGTTGGGTTTTTTTTTTTAAATAAAAGAAAAAAAAGCCTGTAAGTATGGTAGAAGAAATATCCTTTCTTTTAGTAATAATGTCTGAAAACTGCCATTCTCTGCTTTTGTGAATTTCAACTCAACTGTTAATACCAGAAATTGAACTGCAATACTTGAGAACATTAGATTCTTTACTTTAGACTTTACATTAGCCCCTTACTCGAGTGAAGCCATGATGAGTCCTGGGATAAAGGCATTTTTACATTCTTCATTCCATGTTCACAATGAACAACTTCCTCTCACAGTAACTTAAAAGAATAGCTATTAATTCTAACTGAGGACATGTTCAGGAGACTCCACCAGGTTTTAGGTGGTGTCACAGAGCTAAATTTGAGCACACAGCACTGTTTGTGCTGTGGGCTTTGTGAAGATACCAACTAGTCAATCACCCCAACAAGTGTTTGTGTCAGGCCTGAGCCAGGAGCTAGGGATGCACAGAGGAAACAGTTCCTACTCTCAAGGAACCTGTTATGCTGGGTGGAGGGGGGAGTGGACGTAAACATTTATCAAGGACATATAAAATAAAATACAAGATATTTTTTGGAGAGTAGGTACTAGTAGATAAGGGAATATAAATTAGGTAGTTAATAATTATAACTAGCATTGTTATAGAGTGTGAAGGCTTGCAAAGCACTTTACATTTATTTTCATTTGATTTGATCCTCACACCAACCTTCTGAGTTAGATACTACAATAATTTCCATTTTACAGAGAGGGAAACAGACTGAGGAAGAGGGTCACAGAGCTTACTTGAGCAGGGTTAAAACTCAAGTTTCAAATTCCAAGTCTGGCATTCTATTCATTATACCTCCTGGCTGCCTGGAAAGCCACTTAGTCTGACTTCTTTATTTTACAGAAGAGGAAATTGAGTCACAAAGTGAAGGAATTGGCCCAGGGTCCCATAGTGAGCTAGCAATCCAGTCAGAACTGGAAGCCCAGTCTCCTGATTACTGATTTAGGGCTCTTCCCACCATATCACATTTCCCCCTTAAAATTTGATATCAAGAACTTATTTTGAATTGCTTGAGTTCTTGTGGGTGGGGGGTACAAATGGAGGTGGGGGAAGAGAAGTTGGAACAAAAAGTTTTTTAAAAATTGATGTTAAAATTTTGTTTTTACATATATTTTGGAAAATAAAATTCTATTCAAAAAAAAGAACTTATAGAGTCTGAATACAGATTGAAGCATACTTTTTCCCCCTTTATTATTCCTGGGTTTGTTGGGTTTTTTTGGTCTGTGTTTTCTTTTGCAACATGATTAATGTAGAAATGTTTTGCATGACTACACATATATAATCTATATCAAATTGCTTACCTTTTTTTTTTTTTTAGTGAGGCAATTGGGGTTAAGTGACTTGCCCAGGGTCACACAGCTAGTTAAGTGTTAAGTGTCTAAGGCCGGATTTGAACTCAGGTACTCCTGACTCCAGGGCCGGTGCTCTATCCACTGTGCCACCTAGCTGCCCCAAATTACTTACCTTTTAAAGAAAGGGAAAGGGGAGGGAGGGAAGGAGAAAATTTGGAACTCAATTTTTTTTAAAGAATGTTTAAAAAATTGTTTCCATGTAATTTAGGGCAAATTCCTGGGGAAGAATTCCTTCTGCTAATGTAGACCAGCACCTTTCTGGGACTGACTTACTGGCTTAGAAAGCTGCCTAGGCCACATTGGAGTGAATTGCCCAGGATCACATAGCAGGTGTATGTCAGAAGAAGGACTTGAGCATAGGTCTTCCTGACCCATGGGCCAGCTCTAGAGTTACTATACTATGCTGCCTTTCAAAGAGAAGCAAAATTAGATTATCTTATTTTTACTACTACTATATAGATCACTGCTGTTTTTCCCATCATTCTCCAATAGGACCAATGACATCACATATCTTGAGGATGATGTCTTGAGTTGCAAGTGAATTGCATTTAAGTGAGGAAGAGTTGCACAAAGGGTTGGAGTTGGAAATTAGCCTTCAAAAGATGATAGGCTCAGAGGCAGGAGATACTCCCCTCTCCAATCAATTGTCAAGTAATAACAAAGTCATTTGTTCTCTTCTTCTCTGCAAATTTATGATAACCCTATCTTCAGAGTCTTGGCTATGGACTGATAGGAAGAAGTCCTCCAGTTTACTTCAGTATCTAAATTCCCACAGGATGGAGTGATATAGGAAGTGTTGTGGAAAGAACCATTGACTTAGGAAAAGGAAACGCTTCTATGTATGTCCCAGATGCCATTCTAAACAATGAGCCACTTATTTTTCTGGTCCTCAGTTTCCTCATTTATAAAAGGAGGGGGGTTGAATGAGATGTTCTTAAGTCTAGAGTTTCCTCCAGTTGCCATGTTAAATTATGCTGAGGGGGCAGCTAGGTGGTGCAGTGGATAGAGCACCAGCCCTGGAGTCAGGAGTACTTGAATTCAAATCCAGCCTCAGACACTTAACACTTACTAGCTGTGTGACCCTGGGCAAGTCACTTAACCCCAATTGCCTCACTAAAAAAAAAAAAATTATGCTGAGATTAATGTTCCCTCCGCACCGTTAAGAGCATTGTAGCATGTTATTCAGTCCCAAGTGTTATGAACACTGGCTATGATCACTTCTATACTCCATGCATTGCACTCCCTAAATCACAGGGCAAGAGCTAGAAGGGACCTCAGAAGCTCTCTAGTCCAAACTCTTCATTTTATAAATGAAGGTTCAATTGCCCAAGTTCACAATGACAGTAGGCACCAAAATCAAGGTTTGAAGCCAGGTTCTCTGACCTAACCTCTTTCCAATGTGTCAAGCTACCACCAATGCCTAACTGTGTTTTTGTTTAAAGACATAATTCAGAGTCCCACAGGTGGAAGGGACCTTAAAGATTGTCTCAGGCAAATACATCATTTGAAAAAGGCTAAAACCTAGAAAGTGACTTCCTTACATCATAGAGAGTTAATTCTTGAGCCAGGACTAAAGCACGCATCTCCTGATTTCCAGTCCAGTCACTTAACAGGTATTAATTAATTAATTAATTTATTTATTTATTTTTGTGGGGCAATGGGGGTTAAGTGACTTGCCCAGGGTCACACAACTAGTAAGTGTTAAGTGTCTGAGGCTGGATTTGAACTCAGGTACTCCTGAATCCAGGGCCAGTGCTTTAACCACTGCGCCATCTAGCTGCCCCCACAGGTATTAATTTAAAGTGCCGACTATGTGTCAAGTGGGGCAGCTAGATAGTTCAGTGGGTAGAGGAAGACCTTAGTTCAAATCTGTCCTCAGACACTTACTAGCTGCGAGACCCTGGACAAATCACTTAATCTCTACTTGCCTTAATTCACTAGAAAAGGAAATGGAGGGGCAGCTAGGTGGTGCAGTGGAAAGAACACTGGCCTTGGATTCAGGAGGACCTGAGTTCAAATTCGACCTCAGACACTTGACACTTACTAGCTATGTGACCCTGGGCAAGTCACTTAACCCCAACTGCCTCACCAAAAAAAAGAAAATGGCCAACTACTCTAGGATCTTTGCCAAGCAAGAAAACCCCATGGATAGTATACTCCACAGGGATCCAAAGAGCTAGACACAACTGAACAACAACAAATGTACCAAGTACTGTGCTAAAGTCTTCCTGCTTATACCTACTCTTTCCAATAAGTTTATCATCTAAAAAGGAAACTTCCTTTTTAAAAAGCTGGCCTATACAAAAGTAGCTACATGAGATTACTCACTTACACGGGAAGTCAAAGTACAGATGGGAATGTGATTATCCCCACCCTCCACCCCCCTAATTCTAAAGACCTAAAGGAAAAGGACATGGTCTGAAGCAGCAGATGTAGGTTAGTCAGTCCAAAGAGTTTCAAGCAGTTTCTATATGCAGGTCCTAGCACAGTGACCATACACCATAGTAATTAATCAATGTTTATGGAACAGAAATCAAATACATTCCTCCAAAACCTTTGGGAATATAACTACCTGAAACTGCAGTATAACTATGAAGTAACATGATAAATTCCACCATTTTACCTTGTTCCTGGTTATCCAGGAACCTGTGAGTGTTGGTGCATGACAAATGCTGTTGTCACCTTAACTATTTAAGTATGACTTAAGACACTAGGTGACACAGTGGATAGAGGGCTGGGCCTGGAGTCAGGAAGATCTGGGTTCAAATCCAGATCCAGATACTTCCTAACTGTATGACCCTAGGCAAGTTATTTAAATGCTGTCTACCTCAGTTTCCTAGTGGAGATAATAATAGCACTTACCTTGAAAGATTGTTGTGAAGATCAAATGAGTTAATATTTGTAAAGCATTTAGCCCAGTGCCTGGTAGACAGTAGGCTTTTAATAAATACTTGTCCCCTCTCTCCCACCCCAAATGGGGTATGCTGCTACCAGGTGGTGGAGGTGACTCAATCATACTGCAAAAGACTACCAATATCCAAAAGAAGACTGTTGGTTTATATATATACACAAATGGCAGGTTTAGACAAAGCTTTTCACACTAACCTAGCATGTCTGAGGGTCAGAAGAGGATAAATCTTGAAGTCTCTTTTCAGACCTTTATCAAGAGACTCACAAGGACAACACTTCCGTAGGTGTTAGAATGCCTTTATGATATATATTATACCCCTTGAGAACTACCTTTTAGTGTATTATAGAGCCATTAGTCCAAAGGGGAGTGGAATTAGAAGGGAAAATTAAAGAGTATTTGGGTTTCTGTCAAGCTGCAAATAGAATCCCCCATCACCACCCATATTAGATAGTGACTTCACCAGATTCTGACCACATCATCTTTTAAAATAGATGCTAAATATTACAAAATGTTTTCTCCTGGCATCATTTTGTCAAAAATCTCTCTCAATTGAGTAAGTAACTATTGGTTTTCATCTTTCAAATGGCAAAGTCACCCAGATACTGGATTTTCCTTCCTGCTGAGCTGAACAATGAGAATTTTTTTAACCATTATTACAAATGTTTTTTTTCCACGAGCTTGATTTAAAAAGGGAAAATTCCCCACCATATTTTCAGTCTGATTATCAGATGATGATGGACAATAGATTGATAAGAGTCACTCAAGAAGATGTAAGCTCTTGTGTATAACAGCTACTACAATTATCAGACACTACTAAACTATTATTGATCTTGTTCACATTGGGTGATAACTGAGCATTTTCCACTTACTTAAAGTGCTGTTAGCTAGAAATTCCCATCAATGAAAAAGCAGTAGACATTTCTTTAAACACAGCTCAATACAACAAATAGTGCATACTGAAGGTTCAGAGTTCTTTAATCTCTGTGAAACAAATAACTTGCCTGGCAAAAACATACCTTCTAGTTGCTAAATGGTTTATTACAACAAAACAGGTACCTATGAAGGTCATTTAATATGTAACCTTAAATACCACTGATGGGCACACTGATGGGGGAAAATATAGTCCAGCTATTTGAAAGAAAGTGGGAGGTAAGAAAGAGAGGAAGAGTAAGCAGCAATCTTTCCAATTCAAGCTAAGTTGGATTTCTTTGTCCCCTCAGCAAAGTCACCAGTTTCCCAGACCAGCCTTATTAACTATTCCTCCTAAGCAAAGAAATTATTTTGTGTGGAATTTCATTGTGAGAGAGGTAGAATATGGTAATGGAATTCAAATAAATGTTGGCATTGGAGTTTAGGCAATTTGCTCAATTTCTTTATATGTAAAATGAAACAGTGAAGACTAGGTTTTTTTAGCTCTAAACCCCCAAACACATCTGAACATGCTTGATGGGTATGCTGTCACTAAAGTTGCTGGTCTTTCAAATACTGTTTCTCCCAGTGGTGCCTCTAAGCTGGTGACATATGTCCCATTCTCGTAAAGAAGCAAGTCTTTATTACCAGACCAGGACAAACTCAGGAACATAAAAATAAGGAAATTGATGAAGAAGGAAATCAACCAGTAACTGTGAAACTAATCTCTCTATACAATCAGCACTTAACAAAGGGGCTGACCAGTGAGATTTAAGGTCAGGCCTGATGAACTGAGAAGTCAAAGAAAAGTGGTTTTGTTATTTATTTTGCCATATTTTCTTCTGTGAATAGTCTGCATGTTATTGTGCAAAGCCACGCAACATTTATTCAAACAAAAGCAACTTTCTGGAATTCAAGGGTAGTTTTTCCTGTCTATGGGTTAGGTGATTCATTTACCTATCTGCCCACTTTCTGATCATCTAACTGCTTTTTAAAACTGCCCCCAAAATAGTTATCTTCAAGGAGAAAGATGTGAAATTCAAATTATATCAGTTCTGTCAAGTGCTATAAGATGCATGTTGGTGGCATATAATGTTGAAACTGATGGCTAAAATGAGAACTTGGGAATCGATTTTAGCTATTTATAACAATGGTGGCAAACTCAAATAGAAATGGATCCCTAACAGCCACATATTTACTTAGAAAATTAATATTATCTATTGTATTATATTTTTTGTCAAACATTTTCCAACTACATTTTAATCTGGTTCAGGCTGGCCAGGAGTTTGATACCTCTGATCTATACTGACTTCTTACCTCTCTCCCTATACAAGGAACATTTTATTGTCTTTCAGATTCTGAGTGGCTCACACAGTGAAGGAGACAGACAACAAATTGATAGATTGATTTCAAAAACTAGGGCCCAAAAGAACCACAAATTGTCAACTATAAATCCAAAAGTTCAGTGGAATGAGAAAATCATTTGGTTATTTGGAGAGAAAGGGAAATGCCAATTCCAAGGCTATCAGTTTTGGATTTGAGAATTTACCTGATGAAGGACACAAATCAATGTACAATAAGGGCTGGTTTTTAAAAAAAAATATGTGATGGAAGAAAATATCTTGGACACTAGAAAAGATAAATTTCACCCACTTCCAGGGTTTGGGATAGGGTGAATTGAAGCAGGAAAACATTCTAGTTATTTTTATTAAATCTGAATTAAACTTTATTCTTTCTTTTTTTTTTTACCTAACAAGCATTTGTTTTCATTCTTTCCCACCCTTCTTCTCACTGGGGGAAAAAAACAATTTGTAGTAAATATTTCCTCAAGTAAAATGATTTCCCACATTGGCCATGTGCAAAAATGTATGTCTCGGGGCAGCTAGGTAGTACAGTGGATAGAGCACTGGCCCTGGAGTCAGGAGTACTTGAGTTCAAATCCGGCCTCAGACACTTAACACTTACTAGCTGTGTGACCCTGGGCAAATCACTTAACCCCAATTGCCTCACTAAAAAAAAAATTTATGTTTCATTCCACACATACTTAGTCCATCGATATATTTAATTTGAAAACTCCACCAGCAACATTCACTTCCTTCTGAATAGAGAAAAATAACAGGATCATAAAAGGAACTTTTGAGGTCACCTAGTCCAGCCTGAATTTTATAGATGAAGCCCAGAGAAGTCCTCCAAGCTGCAAGAAGTAGTAAGGATTCAAATTCAGGTTTTCTGACTCCAAACTCCAAAATTCTTTCCTATCCAAGGCTCTAGACTCCTTTCTCTGTAGGTCTCAGCCTGGGCACCTTGCACACCCTTTGAGAAGACAGTCACAATACAGTGGTGGCAAGAGCTCTGGAGTTAGAATCAGTGGATACGGGTTGAAATCCCAGTTATGCCACTGTGTCAACCTATGCGGCTATGGACAAGTCACCTATATAGAGTGTATAGAAACAGGTGATTAAATAAAGGTAGAACCATCATCTTTTGCTAAATCATACTGAGATTTCAAAGGAAACACTCAGTCACTCACTCCTTTACTTTGTTAAAATGAATTCTCTCTTAGAGAATAAACCAAGGCATATAGTTAACAGTCCAGCTGGTCATTAGCATTTAGTGACCACTCACAGGCTACAAAGCATTGCACTAGACAGAAATACAGTTCTAAAATTCTGTCTTCTGTGCATCCCAATACCATTTCAGACAGTCCATGAAGTAAAAAAAATTACTTAATAATACTAAGATTTCTTAATTTCTAATATAGTAAGTGCTAATGGAACAAACCCACAAAAACAAAGGTCACTTGAGAGTTCTCAATAATTTTTAAGGGTGTAAAAGGGTCCAGAGACCAGAGACCAAGGAACTACCTTTGCCTCTCTCTATACTTCTCCCTCTTCTTATTATACACACACATAGAAACATATGTCTGCATACATATATACATGCATAAATATATACACATTTGTTGTTCAGTCATTTTAATCATGTTCAACTTTTCATGACCTCATGTCAAGTTTTCTTCATAAACATTAGAGGGGTTTGTTAGTTCTTCTCCAGTTCACTTTATAGATGCAGAAACAGAGGCAAATGGGGTTAAGTGATTTGCCCTGGATCACACAGTTTTAGTAAGTGTATGAGCCAGGATTTGAACTCAGGTCTTCCATAAATGAAGCAATCTTCAAATCTCAGCTCTGGCTTTATGCTGTGGAGACGGTATTAATCAGCATTCATAGAAGGAGCTTTTTCATCTGAATTCACTAAACCATTGAAATCACTAATCTGCTCCCTACATTCCTCTATATAATTGGTATTGAGATAAATGTATTTGGGCATAGAAAACTAGAGTGTGCAAAGGGACAGTGTAGAGCAGTGGAAAGAGCAGAGTACTGAGGGGCTGGAAGACCTAAGTCCTCAACATGCTTCTGGCAAATACTAGCTCTGCAGCCGAGTCAAGTTATCTGTTTCTGAAGTTTCCTCATTTGGAAAATGCATAATGAGAGATGGCACAATGGATAGAGTGATACACCAGGAAGACCTGAGTTCAAATCCAGCCCCACACTCTTACTACTTATGTGATCGTAAACATGCCATTTAAGCTCTATCTGCCTCAGTTTCACCTGGTACAAAATGAAAATAATAATAGCAACAAACACTCATGATTGTTGTGGGGATAAAATTAGATAACATTTGAAAAAGTGCTTTGCAAAACTTAAAAGTACAATATAAATGCTAGTTATCATTATTATTTCTTACATTGTAGGATTTTTGTGAGGCTGAAATGAAATCATAGATAAAAAGCACTTTCAGTGCTTAAGGCCCTTTATAAAAATAAGTTATCATCATTAATATAGAACAGAGAAGACATTCAATAATAAGTCATTTTTTAAATGAGTAACCAGCCTGCTAGCAATGTTCTGTATTTCAGCTTAATACTACATTGAGTAATCTGTGCAAGCAAACATACTATTAAATAGCAAATTAATGAATGATGGTAATTTCTGATTTTCTACATCTTGTGGAAAGCATTATACACCTCCTGAATTCTGTAAGTCTTCAATTCTCAGGGACTAACTGAAATGAAAATAAGAAAATATAGCTTCATACAAAAGGAGTTTGGGCCTATAAGTGGGAGTATGGTACTGAGTGGGTGCAGCAAGTTAAGTGACTAATGGCAATAAGTGACTAATGGAATTGAGATCTAAAATAATGGTTAATTTACATTAATGCCTACTTGGGAGTGAAGGAGGAAAGGAACCATGTGCTCTGACAAAGCATAATCCAAAACAAATTGGGGAACCCAAAAAATAGAAAGGATCCAGATGGGAGAGAACTTGAAACTGTGGGGAGGGAAAGAAGGGGACACAGAATCTAAGAATTTCCCTTGTTTCTTCATTTATTATTTCTGCCTTATTAAAGGCTAGGGATTTTATGTACAATTTATCCCTTTGTTTTATGTGTTTCACTGTTTGTTTGGTTGGATTTTGTTGTTGTTTTTGCAGCTTATCCCCATAGACCCTTCGATCCAATGTCACTGGACTCCTTGCTGTTTCTCATAATAAGATGCTCCATCACCCGACTCTGGGCATTTTCACTGGCTATCCCCCATGCCCTGAATTCCCTCCCTCCTCATCTCTGTCTTCTGGCCTCCCTGGCTTGCTTGAAGATGCAGCTAAAATTTCATCTTGTTATGGGGTTAGGATTAAAGTTTAAACTGGTCAGGGGGCAGCGAGGTGGTACAGTGGATAAAGCACCAGCCCTGGATTCAGGAGGACCTGAGTTCAAATCCTGCCTCAGACACTTGACACTTACTAGTCGTGTGACCCTAGGCAAGTCACTTAACCCTTACTGCCCCCCCCCAAAAAAAGTTTAAACTGGCCACCAAAAGTGATGGACAGACATGCCTTGAGAAGCAAGAAAGATAAACTCATTAGGTGTGGCTGCTACCTGAGTGGGGCCAAGGCAACGGATAACTCCAGAAGTCAGGACCACCTCCCCTCATTTCAGCTTCCTCCACCCCCAAAGGGATCTTTTCACAGTCAGATGATCACCCCATCTGTCCTTGAACCATCTGTCTTCTATAAAAGTTACGGCCTTTCTCCTGTTCAAGGAGATAGGTATCTCAGAGAACCATGTCTCTGGAGCTATCTCCCCCCAAAGACTCCTCTCAGTTTCCTTTCTCTAGCACATAAAAGATTATTTTATTCTAATTGGGTTTGTGTATGAGAGGGTGTAATTCTTTAAAGAGGAAAACCTAAGGACCACCACTACCACAAATATCATCATGACAACCTTCTACAAAAAACCTTTCTCAGTGCTCCTTTATACTAGAACTGTGTGAGTACAGATTGAAGTATAGGGTTTTTTTTTTTCATTTTTCTTGCTTTTTTTGCAGCATGGCTAATGTGGATATATGTTTTGCATGATTTCAAATGGCTATCACATTTCTTGCCTTCTCAATGTTTGGGGGAAGGAGGAAGAAAAGGAGATAATTTGGAACTCAAAAATATTTTTAAAACAAATGTTTACAAATAAATAAATAATTTAAAATATTTTTTCTTTTCAAGGCCTAAAAATAAAAGGAATATGTCACAAATTTGAATTAAGTTGAGGGTTATTTTTTTATTTTTATTTTTTTAGTGAGGCAATTGGGGTTAAGTGACTTGCCCAGGGTCACACAGCTAGTAAGTGTCAAGTGTCTGAGGCCGGATTTGAACCCAGGTACTCCTGACTCCAGGGCCAGTGCTCTATCCACTGCGCCACCTAGCTGCCCCGAGGGTTATTTTTAAATATAATTTTAATAAATAGCATTTCTGATGAATAGGCCCATAGAAACACATATTTTACTTTTAATAGGTAGTGGCTCAAAAGAAGACTCATTTATTGAAAAAAAACTTTTTTAAGCTGACTGTCTTGGAAAGAACATACAAATAAAAAATTTCATATGCCCTTGCTTTGTAACATTACAGTGTGATTCTAAAAAAGTTATCAAAAACCCTCCTCCACTAAGACCGAAGACAGGAGCAACTAATAACAACTCAGTATTTTTTGAACCCAGAGGCAAGTATCTAAGCATCCATAGCAGATGCATCATCACCATCTTAGGCCTTTGTGCTTCTTTTCCCATTCCTGCTTTTCTGAGCAGTGAGGAAATTACTATGTAACTGTGTTTAAGATCTCCATTATGTTTGAATGGTTTAAAACCTTCAGTGAGAAAAAGTTTTGGTCCCTTTAAGTATCATCTATGTAGATAGCAGCTTCTACCAAGACAAGATCTAAATTGTACAATGTTTCAGTAGCTAGAGTTAGAAAGTAAACATGTAAAAGGGTTGGAGAGGGGAAGGAAGCAGGTAGAAATCAGTAAGGGTAAGGTGACTCAAAGCAGCCTAGGAAGTCTTGATTGAGGGCAAGATAGCCATAAAGCAAAGCCTGGGGGTCTTTTGTTAGATTTCAGTCACAAGGGAAGCAAGTATTAGGCTCTTTTATTATCTGACAACAAAGGAAAACTGAAAGTAGCTTCACTGGACCTTACAAGGAAGGCACAATGCTTGAAGAGGAAGGAAGCAAGCTGAGTTGTTTAGTTTTCTTGTGCTTTTCTGAAGCCCAGAGAGCAGACAGAAACAAGCCAAGACTGAATGAACCCTACACTGGGCATATAAAGCCAGTAATACCAGAATCTCTAGGAATACCACATATGCCCTCAAAAATTTCTGATGTTAAGAAAAAAATTCAAACTTTACAAGTGACAAACACAATTTACTAAGAACTGACTGATCGGGGCAGCTAGGTGGCGCAGTGGATAGAGCACCGGCCCTGGATTCAGGAGTACCTGAGTTCAAATCCGGCCTCAGACACTTAACACTAGCTGTGTGACCCTGGGCAAGTCACTTAACCCCAATTGCCTCACTTAAAAAAAAAAAAAAAAAGAACTGACTGATCTTCACCTATTCTCCATTCCCAAGCCAATCAATTGCATGGAGCTGACCAGACATTAACTATTCTAGGTTCTTATTATTTTGTAGATCTCCCAAAACTCTCCTCTCTAGAGATTTCTAAGCTTTTTTTTTTTATGTACTTTTGCTTGTTATGTAAAACAACTTACCTTGTGAAACTGCTAGAAACTTACTCTTCCCTAGGGCAGTCTCATAGCTCTCTCTGTTCTGTTACTCCATATAAACCTGTCCCCAGTCCTCATCTTTGGGTATTCCTAGCAACTGCTTTGTGATACTCCAAGTTGCAACTTGTCTGCCTCGATTAAAGACCTTAATTCTGTTATATTCATTGTTTCATTAATTTTCAGGTTGATGCAAGCAAAAGAAATTTACTGTTGAAGCTTACTCAGAACTCACCGTGTTGTACATAGGTATTTATATTTCTTTAATATCTTGCTATAATATGTGTCTTATATTTATCTAGTTTGTATAGTGTGTTATTTAATCAGTATTGGTATTTTAATAAAAAAGTACATTTTACATTAGAAAGCATATTTAAGAACAGACACATTTTGCCTTCTTGCTTTTCCTGGATCAAGTCATCACATGGTCTTAACTCAAGGTATCAGCCTTCTTTTTTGTTGTTGTGAGAAATATTACTCCAATAACTTCTGGAACTCAGCGTTGGTGATGTGTCAAAGGCTTATTTATTGTCATTCTTGTGAGAATGGGCCACCCCGTGTCCAGCTAGTGGGTGACCAAAAATGGAGGCTGGCAGGCTGGTTTTTATCTCCTCTCATCCCTAACACAAAATGACCCCTCCCCTTTTTTCACCATTATTTGCATTACTCAAGGATTACAATCTACTCCAAAAACTAACTAATCGGAATTCAGTATTTCTTAGCCAATGGGGGAGGTGATACAAGGGACAATTCTTCCATTCCTCCCTTATATGGACACAGCTCAAGAGCAGACCTAATTGGACCAGCCCAGGGTTTCCTGAATCATGTGATTTTGATTAGGGGAAGGAGACCTTTTTCCTCAAACAGGTCAGGAGCAGTGTAAATTTGAACGGTGACTATTATATTCTTGAGAAGAGACTAATTCCCATTTCCTCACAGTTGTTTAGTCATTTCAGACATGTCTGATCCTCTGTGACCCCATTTGGGGATTTCATTGGCAAAGATACTGAAGAGGTTTGCCATTTTCTTCTCTAGCTCATTTTACAGATGAGGACCTAAGGTAGAATTAAGTGACTTGCCCTAGGTCACACAGCTAGTAAGGGTCTAAGGTTAGTTTTGAACTCAGGAATTTGAATCTTCCTGATTCCAAGTCCAGTTCTCTATCCACTGCTCTACCTAGCTGTACCCCCACCCCCACCCCAACCTTATTTTACCTGACGGCAAATAATAAAATAACTGTAGCAGTTCCCAGGAAAGAGCTTACTGGCCTTCAGGGACCATGACTATCCAAGCGAATCTATTTCAGGCATATGGAGATAACAAGTAAGCATTGCCCATTTGTCACCATGCCAACAACTCTGCATTAAAGTTAGCATAAGGACAAACAAAGACACCATCAATGCCGACGATTCTAACATCTTCCATTGCTGTAATTACAATATCATAAGGGGTTGGCTCATAAACTGGCCAGCTAAAACTAAAGGACAGATACATCTTGAGAAGTAAGGGTTAAAGATAAGCACATTAGGCGTGGCTGCTGCCTGGTTGGCACCAGGGGACAGAGATAATTCCAGAAATCAGAACAACCACCCCTCACCCGACTAATCCCAACCCACCCCACAGTGATGGCTCATCTACCATCTATAAAAGCTATGGCCTTTCTCCTGTTCGAGGAGAGAGGTATCTTTGAGAAACATCTCTCAACCATCTCCCCTTGAGAGAAGTCCCTGGCTTCTCTCTTGGTCTCCTTTCTCTAGCACCTAAATAAAAGATTATTTTATTCTAATTGGATTTGTTTGTGAGAAGGTATAATTCTTTAAAGGAGAATACCTAAGGATACCACCCACACCCCCACCAACTAATTTCCCCATGACAATAACCAATTGATAGAAGCTCAGACTCTCAAGTTTGAGCACAAACAAAAGCCAATACAAGTGTTTTTTTCTTGAAAGAGTCATCTTTAATGATGACCCTTTGGCAATACTCTTTCCCTGTAAAATATCTTAGGTAAATTTGTCCTGATTTGTTTAAATTGATCAGTTATAGAAAACAAAAACCCCAAATCTGTCTTATATGCTGTTTGCTGTCGGTTCTGTCTTCAGTTCTCTGATCTGATTCTGAATTTGCATCTAATGTCCCAAGACACTAGTGTTCCAGATCACGTGCTTAGGCTGTGGCCTATTAAGAAGGGGAATCCCAAAAGAGACTCAAGCAGTTTACAATCCAACTCTTTCCAGGATGCTATTGGAAGGGGCTGGAGATATTTTTTGTTTGTAAGGTCTATTTTTGTGGTTTTTTGGCTCCCAGTGAAAAGCAAGTCAGAGGAGTGCAGATTTGGCAGGGAAGAGGCAAACTTATAAGAGGTGTACCCTAAGGTTAACTGCAGCTAGTGCTTAGAATGACAGGAACCCATCTCCAAAGCCAGAGAACTCTTAGTCTGGAGCAAGTGCATCTGCATGGACAAAGTCCCACTAGTCTGCCTGATAGAAACTGCAGATAGAACCAAGCAAACAAAGTTAGAATGAGAAACTTAAGCCACAATAGCCTCAGCATTAATTAGAAACAATATTTGTGACCTTCCCCCGAGCCTGGCATTGAAATGTGAAGTGAATTAGTGAACAAAGGGGGCCCTGACATTCTTTGCCTCTTAATATAGCTGCACAAGGAAGCGGGGGGGGGGGGGGGGGAGCTACAATTCTGTATCGCACAATTATGTGCCTCATTCATTAGTCCCACATCACTGACTGCACCATGAAAGAAATGACAAATTAGTAATTTCCCAACCCCAGCATAATACTATCATTTGTATCACAAAGTCAGCAAAATCTAACCTCCAATAATTCAGCTCACCATTCTAACCCAAGACCAGCCATCAATACGGTTTTATGTGCCTTGTACTAATCACTAAAGTCAGATAATATGCAAGGTTAATGGTTGCAGACAGTCTGGGGAAATATCCAAGATCTGATAAGGGCACCCCACATTATTGCAGTTCTCTGTGTATATATCCTGACCAAGAATAGGCCAAGGAAGGGAATCAATGGTTAAGGCAGTTGTAATACATCTCTTGGTGTAACATATAAATTGGCCCTTCATTTGCCCATTCACATTTCGGTTAATAAATAGTTCAGACACAGGCCACACTGATAGTGAAGGAGCGTAACCATTGTACATCTGCCACCCCCACTTTAGATTTATGCTGCCCCAGTACGATCGGGTTCATCCACTGCTTTTCAATTATCTTGCAAGTCTTTTAAAGAACACAAGTACATTTACACTTAAGTTCTGATTAGAAGTTTAATATGTGTATATATCACCCCCTCAAAACTCTGAGATTCACTTTTTTCCCTTCATTTAAACCCCTTTTACAGAACACTAAATTGACACAGCAAAGCTACAACCCATTCTTTCTGGGTATTGACTGCTGGGGTTAATGAACAGCTCTCACTTGTATTACTGTGTTAGACCCTTATTTGCCGCTGATATGAAAGATACCTTCTCCTTTTCCTAGAGCACTGACTTTAAAAAATGTCATTGTACATCATACTTGGCTTTGAACATTCAACATTATCTAAGTTTTATAGAGGAAATTCTTATACAAAATCAAGCTGGCTAATTTGAGCTATGTAGATTTATATATCTATATGGGTTTTTATAAAAAGAAATGAGTGAAGTGGACAGAAATTTGCAAATTCCTATCATTTAATACAATGAATGCTTTTGAAGTTGTCTACAAGCATCATACTCCATTCTTAGTATTGTTTTTTTTTTAAGGATGCAGCTCTGTGTCCCAAAATAATTACAACCATTTACCTTCCCAAACCAAAATAAAACATGTAGGCAATATGTCTAATTTGTAACTGTACCACCAAATGCAAATGGGAATTTGGCAGCTTGGATGTTGTAGTATTTAATGTAGTTTATCTCACCAATGACAGTGGGAAACAGACACTCTCTTAGGAGTGTGAGTTATGACAGTCTCTTCGATGAGTGAAAAATCATCCCCATACAGCTGTCACTGATGAGATTCTCTTTCATTTTCTGGTATGTCTACTTCAATAATTCTGAGCCCCTCCAGTAGGAAAGATGCAGACAGCTTATTTTAATGAAGCTCAGAGTTCTTCTAACTAGAGAAAGTTACTCCTCACATCGGGAAGCAGCAATGTTTGCCTCCCCAAATTGCAGGCAATGAAAAAGAACTTGGCAAAAGTCCTCTAGTAGCACATGCAAAATGAAGTAGGTAGAAATACTGCTACATACCTGAGCAGGCTTGGGCAAACGAATTCCGTCTCTCTTGACCTCAGTTCCATGTTTGTCAAATGAAGAAGTTGCAATTGATAATCTATAAGGTCCCTAGAAGTTCTCGAGCCTAAGGTCCTATGGTCCTCCATCAGAAAAATCAATAAGGATTTTGGTGGTTATAGTCAACAACTTTTACCATTTATCTACTGTGTATACATAGTGTAAAAGGAATGGGGGAAAAATTACAAAAATATTGTGACCTGCTCATATCCTTGAAGGTTTAATCATCTATCTATAAGAGGAATGGGATCAACAAACAAAATGAAGATACACCAATGAAGGACCAATAAAAAAAATACTCACACTTGGAAATTTGTATGATCTAATCAATGTAGGAATTTCTTCCACTGACGAAGATCTCAAGTCTTCCATAGATCAACTCCTCCACAAAAGTCCTATTCTGATGCCTCATCATGAAACAGAAATGACCCTGGATTGTCAAGGGCTATACCCATCAACCATAAACTCCAGCAGGTATTACCAAGCTGAAAAGACTCTAGGGACAGCCTTAGCAACAGACTCACTGTATGTTACGAATAGCTTAGCTAGATACAGAGAACATTGCCACAGGCAGGTAGGCTGTGAGGTGATGGATTCTTTAGCTATGGCAACTAATGATGATAATTTAGATAAAGATGTTGACAGAAGACAGGAAAAAAGTACCGAAAAATTCATAGCAGCAATTTGGGTGACAGCAAAAAACCAAAACAAAACAAAAAGCAAACCCTTAAAATTAAATGAATATCCATTCATTGGGAAATAGCCAAACAAAATGTGGTGTATGCATGTACTGGAATACTCATACCAAAAGAAATTACAAATATGAGGAATTTAGAGAAGGCTGAGAAGACCTGTATAAACTGATATGACATGAAATAAGCAGAGTTAGTAGATATATGCATATGTACCCCCATGTAGATAGAGATAGATAGATAGATAGATAGATAGATAGATAGATAGATAGATAGATAGATAGATAGATAGATAGGCATATGTGTATACATAATATATATTATATATGACTACAATGATGTAAATTAAAAGGATGAAAGATAGCTAAACTCTTATTAATTGTAATCACCAGACTTTGCCCAAGAAAATAAAATGTAAGTGAGTGTCATCTTTTCTTCTAGAGAAAAGTGGAGAGCTTGGTTGGGGGGAGAGAAGGGGAGGGGAATGTTCCAAATACTATCCAACTTGATTGGTGCTTTAATTGACTTCAATTAACTGTTTTCCTTATTTCAAGAGATAGTTCAAAGATGTGGGGAAGCAGGAAGAAACTGGGATATTATGGTACAAAAACAGAGGCATCAGTGAAATTTTCAAATATATGCATACATAACTGACTGAATTAATTATCAATTATATTGACAGGCTGAACTCCATTTTACTTTCTTGATATGTTCAGTTCTACATAATGAGGTTATTCATGTACTAGGAGTGCTTTGAGACTTTTACTGTAACAAAATCTGTTGAACAAAAAATGCTGTCAGATACACACAAAAGTTCCTGCCCATTTAGCACTGTCAATTTATTGACAATTTTATATTATTATTATCTATAGGCAAGAAATTTATTTTCAGCTTTATTCGCGTGTGTGCATGCACACACACATACACACACACACACTTGACAAGTAGGATAATGAAATGAGTGGAAAATGTGAAGAGTTGAAAATGTTTCATTTTTTTCAAGGATACCATTTGCTACACAAATAAAATCAATTATGAAACTGATTCCTGCCATTTATGTACATGACTATAGATGGATAACTTAAGTGCTTTTGAACTCAGTTTCTTTATGTGTGTAAATAGTTTTTGTTTTGCTTTGTTTTCCAAGGCTTCTGATCCTTGGGGCTCCCCTTCCCTGATTTCAGTGAGGCCATTCTAATCCAGTCCCACCAAATCTCATGAAAGGTTTTAGGTCAGATCTGACTCAGTTCATCTGGTGCTTTGGGTTCTGGACAGAGACAAAATTAGATAACTATCAACTCTCTATCAGTTAACAATGGGAGTTTTATTTAACCATAAGATGGAAAGGATCATCAGTAAAGATACAAAACTGATTCAGCCGAGTACCGCTTCTCTCCTTCTATGTTGGTACCAGTCAAGTCTATGGCAAGAGCTGCTGATGCCTCATACACTAGCTTTTGTATAACCGCCGTGTATAGCCACAGGAAGCTACATCATTGAACTGAGCTCTAGCACCTGAACCAATTAAATCTTGAGGGTGGTTTCAATACCTTTTAGAGGAAAAGCTAGTTTAGCCCAGAAAAGGTAGGGTCTTTGGAAAAGCTAGCCTAGCTTTTATGGTAGAGCCTATATTACTGGGACCCTCATGTTCCACACAAAGGAATCAATGAGATCACAGATCTATTCAATTATTTGAGAGGGAAGGATAAATTAGAGTTGGAAGAGACTTCGGGTAAGAGATCAATTAGGAGGTTATTGTAATAGTCCAGGTGAGAGGTGATGAGGGTCTGCATGAGGGTGATAGTGAGAATGTGAGTGTACCTCCTATTTCAAAAGCTTCTCTTAAAAATGCTGTGGTTACTGTTTTGATAGATTTAAGAGTGAAATGGGGGATCTGGCAGTTGGCATTAGCAGCTTTGAGAAAACTGAGAAGAAAGAGTTAATCAAAATAGTTTAAGAGAAAATATGTAAGAGACAGGGAGAAAGAAGATAAGGAAAAACTTCTTTCTTAAGAATATGTCCTTAAGAGTTATTTTATGAAGAAATATCATAAAGATAATTTTATAAGGGGTGAAATTGAAGACTGTTAAAGGTTATGGTTTGAGAGCAGCTGAAGAGATTGTTTTATTCTCATGGTTGGAGATCAACTGGAGAAAGATGGAGAGAAAGAAGACAAAGGGATCTTATCTTGGAAAGAGACTGAAGAAGATCCTTGGCTAAAAAGACTGTTACCCTGATAAACTAAGTACTATGGGATTATGTTCTCAGAAGAAAAGTCATCTGCAGTTACACTAATGGTTTGAAGTGACTGTGATCTTTCTCATAGCTAAAATAATGTGTAAATAATTCTTTCTATTTTAGTACCAAAGATTCCCTGTTAATAAGTTGCATATTCAATAACTTTAATATATATTTTATCATGGAAGTTTGGGAATTTCAGTATAGAGGCCATTAGTCACTATGATTCTCGTGAATTCTAGAGCCTTCCCTCTGTTGATTATTTTCAATTTATCCTGTATGTAGCTTGTCTGTATGTAGTTGTTTGCTTGTTGTCTCCTGCATTAGACTGTGAGCTCCTTAGGAGCATGAATTACTTTTTGCCTTTCTTTTTATCACCAGCACTTAGCACAGTGTCTGACTCATAGTGGGTGCTTATTCCCTGTTTTTTGATTGGCTGAATGACCAAATGAGAGGATGTTTCTTCACTTTATTGAATAAATAATATTTTATAAACTCATGTAGGAGCTTTGAGTATAGTGAAAATATTGAAATTTATGTTGAAATATTAGTACTTAATGAGAAAATATACAAATGTCCCCTGAAACATAGAATGATGAGAATACATATGGAAACAAGTAAGTTGCTGAGGCATGACTATAAAGTAAGGTTGATTAACCCTGTATAACCTTGCTATGTATGTAAAATCAAAGGGGCGGTTATAAGAGATCCTGTACTATATAGATCCAACTCCTAAAAAAATCCTAATGAATATAATTAGGGAATTAAATCTTAGGTCAAATTGTTTAGGTATTTTAAGAAATTAATAAACCATTCCCTAAAAGCCATCATTATCATCATCACAGTCAACATTTATATAGCACCTACAATGTTCCAAACTAAGGACAACTAGGGTGGCCAGTGGATAGAGCTTAGAATCAGGAAGACTCATCTTCATGAGTTCAAATCTGGCCTCTGACACTTACTAGCTCACAGCTACCTTGGATAAGTTACTTAACCCTGTTTGACTCAGTTTCCTCACCTATAAAATGAGCCAGAGAAGGAAATAGCAAACCACTCCAGTATCTTTGCCAAGAAAACCCCCAATGGAATCATGAAGAATCAAACACAACTGAACAACAATATTAGTAGTAGTAGTAGTAGTGATAATAACATTCAGGTAGTATGATAAGTGCTTTTAAAATATTATGTCCTCCCAATAACCTTGGAAGGTAGGTCCTATTAGTATCCCCATTTTCTAGTTGAGGAAACTGTGGCAAACTGAGTGATGGGGCCCAAGGTCACAAGCTGTGATCTGTCTCTGAGGCTGCATTTGAATTCAAGTCTAACCACTGGCCACCTAGGGCTGCTCTGGGATTTGGATTTGGATTCAACTTTGTATAAATTACCTTCAACTTTAAGAAGACATCTCTAACATTAGACAGCATAATAGAATAATAGAAGAGGACCAGTATGGGAATCCAAAGAATTTAGTTCTGGTCCTGGTTTTGCCACCAATTAACCAAGTGACCTGGAGCCAGTTGGCACACCTCTCTAGATGTCAGCTTTCTCACCTATAAAATGAGTTGAATTAGATGATCTCCAAGATTTCTTCCAGCTCTAATAGCTTCATTAAGCTGTAATCTCAATATAACTCTTCTTTAATAGCCCCTGTGAGTATCACAAAACCAGCAGTGAGAATCACTAATCTAGCCTGGAAGGCAAAAACCTGCTTCTACTTCCCTGTGTGTATTCCCTCCTCAAAAGAGACACATCAGTTACATCCTCCTCAAGACAAAACAACATAAATTTTCAGGCTTCTCATCTAACTCATGTTGAATGTGTTTTGTCTCATAATATTATTGAATCCAAAGAGCATTCCCCATAAAAAAATTAAAAGTCAAATTAGTTTTTCTTTTCCAGATTGAATTAAACAGGAATTCCACACAAAGTAAACATCTCTAATGACTACCTATTGGAATCCCTCCATGACTGAGAGACAAGGAGCAAAGAAATCCCTAGAATCCTTATTTCTTTAATTCCCACTCCCCCCCCACCTCTCTCTCTCTCTCTCTCTCTCTCTCTCTCTCTCTCTCACACACACACACACACACACATACACACACACACACACACACACACACTTCTGTTTCCATTTTCATCAGTATAGCAAACACTCATTGTGTGCATGAGGCAGCACACACTCTTTGCCACATGCAATACCAAGTCCTCAGATTCAAGCCCAACCCATGCTGCCAGGAAATTCCCAGCATGGCAGCAGACTGTGCTTAAGATCGCTGTGGCAGCTCTGCACATGACACATTGTGCATCTACTTTGGATCTAGTTCTCCCTCCACCAGGTCTCCTTGCTCTTTTCACAGCTCCCTTAGGGGAGGCAGAAGAGAAACAGGGAGGGTAGGGATGCCTCTACTGATGTTCAAACAAAGGCCATCCTTCTTGGGTTGGCACACAACCCAATACACAGTTCATCTGAAGGGATTCTTCATCTGCCCCAGTAGCATAAAAAATCCACCAGAACAAATGGCAATTATAACAATGGGAAATTTTAAATTTCTCTTTTTCTTGACATTAAGTGAAAGAATATAGGTATATACACCACCACCCCCATTCTAAGAGAAATTTGGCACACAAATGTCAACTGCTTAATGGCTTCTCCATTTGGATAATATAATCCAAATCAGCCTTATGCATTATTTTGTTGAAATGTTATTGAAACCAAGCCTGGTGCTAAAGCTACTACATAATCGCCATTCTAGGGAACCAAGATAAAAAGTTCACTGAAGCCTTGAGCACCTGTTAGATATGGAGATGTAGTTCCTAAACTAATAGGTAACACAGATTAGTTGGGGGGTGGGGGGGAAGGAAGGGAAGAACACTATATTTGCAATATAAAGGCCTGAGGTCAAAACCTAGCTCTGAAATTTACTGCATTGTTGCTATGTGATGTTGAACAAATTATTCCACCTCCACCAACTCTAAATTTCTTTATCTGAGTAATGAAGGTGGTGAAGAAGATGTCTTCATAATTGCTTACAAAAATTCTGTGATAACCTTTCCAAGAATCAAACACTAGTACAGTTCTATACACAAATACTGCATCAGTCACTTGGCAGAACTAGGGACCAAAGAAGTTTGAAAGATGTGCCTTGGGAGTGCATGGTCATTCTCCATGATATCAAGCTTAAATGATGATCATACCCCAGATTATCTCAGAAGTCATTAATGGCTCTGCCATTCATAAATTTTGCCCCAAACCTTTTTGAGTCCACTAGCAGAGTATATTAAGTTCAGTTTATTTACTTTGATAGATACTTTCTTAGATAACACATGTAAGGGTCCAAGAGAATAGAGAGGGTGTGACAATTTGGAACTATTAGATTTTCAAAACCTGTGTTCTCTTCCTAACTCAACATCAGTTTTAATTCTTGACATTCAAGTGTGGAAATAATGGGATCAGAGAACAGTTATGAATCATCCCTACTATGTTAAGATGTTACTGGTATTAACTCTAATATGTCTTTAATTGGTATAGTTCCCAAGGAAGAAAGATTTTCAATATGCCTCAGTAATAAGAGAGCTTTCAAGAAACAACCCAAAATCTTATTTCTCATCTCCTTTCATATCTAATTTGTGTTAATTCAATTAAGGGTATGCAATTTGGCTGTCAAAGAAATTAAACATAAGGAAAAATGTACATTAATGCAAAGGTTGAAGAGTTAAGCTCATGAAAATCCAAGAAATTAAAAAGTTATTCTCCTATCTATGTGAAGAACTTGCTACTGCTATATAAAGAATCATAGAGCTTAGAGAGTCATACTTTTAGAGATGGAAGAGAGCTTAGAGGCTATGGGATCCAACCCTTTTATTTAACAGATGAGGAAACTGAGGCTATGAGAGGCTAAATTACATACCCAGAGTCACACAGATGGTGGTTATACTTGTAAAAATGTTAGCTAGGGGCAGCTAGGTGGCACAGTGGATAGAGCACCGGCCCTGGATTCAGGAGTACCTGAGTTCAAATCCAGCCTCAGACACTTAACACTTAGTAGCTGTGTGACCCTGGGCAAGTCACTTAACCCCAATTACCTCACTAAAAAAAAAAATGTTAGCTAAACAAAGTACAGATGGAAAAATGGATATTACAGGAAAGAAACACAAAATTAGGATGGGTTACCTTTTTTTTTTTTTCTTTACTGCACCTGTGATTTCATCAGTGTAGAGAGCTCCTAGTGAGGAGAGTCCTCTGCTAATACAGATAGGCACCTTCTCTACAACTTATAGTCTTAGAAATATGTCTTAGATACTAAGAGGTTAAGTAAGGGTCATATATTATATGTTAGGACTTGAACTCAGGTCCTCCTGACTCTAGGGCCAGCTTTCTACCTACTACAGCATGCTGCCTCTCAACAGATAACATTGGTGTCTATTTCCATATATCCAACACTAGTATCATAGTAGTGTTCTTTTATGTACTGATACTAATATGTTGATGTCAGAACTCCTTCCAGAGAGAGCAATCACAGCTCCTTCATCTTGTGTAACTTTTATACATTTTGACTTATGTTTAGGGTTTCCCCAAAAGGGCAAGTAGAAAAGTACTCAATGTGTATTATTAACTGAATAAATTATGGAGCTAGTATGTATCTCCCACACACAAAAGAAATGCTAAAAATGACTCACAAGAATAGATTGATGGATCTAAACTTCTACAAGGACTCAATCACTCAAATTATAACTACTCTTAAAATCTTTCCAGGGAGACTGATAATGAAACCTCATCAGAATATAAAGCAGGTTGTTGAACTGCCAAAAAAGCATGGCCACATTTTGCTTCCACTCTTCACCATCCAAACAACTCTTGATCATCCCACTGCTGTTGGTCATCTCTAATTTAAAAAAAAAAAAAGACCTTCTACTCATTAAATCTAGGGCCTCTGAACTTCTTCATTTCATAAGATGGGATCCACGCCTAGATAGATCCCATCCTGAGAACAATGTTCAGTAACCTACTCAAGAAAGAAACATAAAGCAGAAAAGGGAATCAGGGAACTAAACCACAAACTCATATAGTTCAGTCCATGTTCCATGTAGTATAGATCTTCATGATGCCAAAGGAAGAAAGGGTAAGCCCATCTTCCAACCCTTACTAGGAGTCTTTGAGTTACATGGTGCTACCTGGAAAGTTGAAGTAAGAGACAGCCAGAAGTTGTCTTTCCTTTTAACTAATACGGCACCCTGCTCCATTATTACCATCATGGAGTAGAGGAGGAGCAAGATCTTCCTTCAAGCAACAAGCCCTTTCATTGCTGGGCCACCATATCACCAGAAGCAGGCTGGATTTGGGCTATTTTCCACTACAGTGACAATAGCCTAAGTAGGAATGACTGAAAGCCTGTCTTTAGGAGTTTTTAAGTAAATGTGTTAAAAATGGGATTTGAGTGGATGAAAGAGTTGGTATTTGGTTTAAGTAACCAAGTTGATGCTCAGAGAATAGTTAACATGACTTTGTGAAGTTAGTAAGTCCATTGATGAACAAGCATTTATGAAGCATCTACTTTGTGCCAAGCACTGTAATAAGTGTTAGAGGTTCAAATATAATGGAAGAAAAAGTAGAGTTAATTATGAGCTGATGCAAGTGTTTGTGTGGTTTATATAGGCATGGATCTTTGAGTACTTTTGGAATTCCTAAAATTTGGTAGATCACTCGTTCAATCAAATCAATAAATATTTAATAAGTTCTTACTATTTGCTAGACATGATAAGCACAGAGGATACAAAAAGAGGCAAGAGACAGTGCCTGTCCCCAAGGAGCTCAATATCAAATGGAGGAGACATCAAGAAAACAAGTATGTATGAATAAGCTATATACAATATAGATATAGGAAATAATCAACAGAGGGAAGACACTAAGAGGGATTAGGAAAAGTTTCCCATAGAAGATGAGATGTTAGTTGGGAATTAAAGGAAACTAGAGGGATGAGGAAGAGCATTCCAGGCATGAGGGACAACCAGAGAAAATTCCTGGAGCCAAGAATTGGAATGTCTTGTTTGTGAAATAGTAACAAGACTAGTGTCACTGGTTCAAAGAGTAAGTAGTAGCAAGAAAAGTATAAGAAGACTGGAAAGGTAGGATGGGGCTAAATTATGAAGAGCTTTGAAGGCCAGAGGATTTTGGTTTTGATCCTGGAGGTAATAGGGAGTCAATGAAGTGTTTTGAGTGGGGAACGACTGACAAGGGTCAAACCTGTGCTTTAGGAAAATCACTTTGTTGGCTGATTGGAGGATGGATTGGTGTGAGAAGAGACTAAAGGCAGACAGACTCACCAGAAGGCTGTTCTAATAGCTTAGCAGATGAGAACCTGCATAAGAATGATGACAGTGTCAGGGGCAGCTAGGTGGCACAGTGGATAAAGCACCGGCCCTGGATTCAGGAAGACCTGAGTTCAAATCCAGCCTCAGACACTTGGCACATACTAGCTGTGTGACCTTGGGCAAGTCACTTAACTCTCATTGCCCCAACACCCCCCCCCAAAAAAAGAATGATGGCAGTGTCAAAGGAGAAAAGGGGGCATATTCAAGAGATGTAGCAAAGGTGAAATTGTCTGGCCTTAGCAACAGATTATATATGGGGAATGAGGGGCAGCTAGGTTGCACAGTGGATAGAGCACCAGCCACAGATTCAGGAAGACCTGAGTTCAAATCTGTCCTCAGACACTTGACACTTACTAGCTGTGTGACCCTGGGCAAGTCACTTTACCCTCATTACCTGCCCCGCCCCCCCCCAAAAAATTGGTAATTTCGGAGAGAACAGTTTCAATAGAATAAGGTCAGAAACTGGATTGTAAGAGAGAGTGAGAGGAAAGTGGAAGCATCTATTAGAGATGGCCTTTTTAAGAATTTAACTACAAAGGCCTCCTCAAAAACATAAGATGATAGTTAGAGGGTATGGAAAGATCAAGGGTTTTTTTTCAGGATGTGGAACACATGGGCATACTTATGCATGCAGTAGAGCCCGTAGAGACTGAAAATGAGTGATAAAGGGGGCAGCTAGGTGGTGCAGTGGATAAATCACCAGCCTTGGATTCAGGAGTACCTGAGTTCAAATCCAGCCTCAGACACTTGACACTAGCTGTGTGACCTTGAGCAAGTCACTTAACCCTCATTGCCCTACCCCCCCCCAAAAAAAGAAAAAGTGATAAAGTGGGAATAACAGAGGTGTCAGTCTGTTGGAGGAAATTAAATAGAATATGATCCCTTGAGCAGGCAGAGACATTAGCCTTGGTAAGGACTAAGGTCACCTCTTCATGTGAGACAAAGGTGCAGGAGGATATAGTAGGAGAAGGCATCCAAGTATAAGGAAGAAGGCATAAGAGGGAGTTGACCAGTTGGCCTTATATGCAGATGCCCAGAATCATTAGGTTCACCCCTGGAGTGAGTCTTTATTTATGAAACATGGAGGGGTGATTGGGGATTAAGATAACACTTAGAGGAAGGCATCCCATACCCCAACCTCCTTCATCCAGCTGGCTTGATGGCATGGCCAAATGTGCAGGGCCTCATTTTATGTGGCCTCTTGTGAATTTCCAATGGAGTAATTCTAGCAGGTGGTACAGTGTGAGTAGAACTGAACCTGGAGTCAGGAAGACCTGAGTTCAAGTCTAGCCTCAGACACTTACTAGCTGTAGGACCCTGAGCAAGTCACTTAATTTCCATCTGCCTCAGTTTTCTAATCTGTAACATGAAGATAATCATAGCGCCTACTTCCTAGGATTGTTGTGAAGATAAAATGGGATATTTTCAAAGCACTTTGAAAATCTGGAAATGCTATATAATTGCTATTATTATTATCACTGTGGTTATTATTACCATGACAACAAGGTTCTTGTAGATATGAGATATCTGGCACAATTCTAGGCTCCCAGCTATCTCTGTATAGGAGTGGTAAGATGATAGCAGTGTCTTCAGAAGATAATTCAAGCACTGGATTCAGAGAATGGATTGGAGAGAAGATAGGTGGCAGAAAACTAATTAGGAGAATATTATCATAATTTATGCAAGAAGAGGTAGAAATTTTATTTGTGCTGGGTTTCAAGGTAGCTGATCCTGTTGCAGCAATGGTGATTGCTCAGTTGCAGGAATCTTATCCTATCTTTTGCCATCATGGCTCTGTATCACTAGAGACTGAGATATCAGAATGTAATATAGGAAGAGGCTGAACCATTTAAACCAATTTGGTAGAAGTTGCATATTGATAAGCATTAATGATGATGATTAGATTATACTTGCTGACCGTTTCTTCAATCCCCACTGACCCTTTCTTCTGAATTCCTATAACTTTTATAATCTAGATCATCTGATTTAGCTCTTAATGTGTCGACTTGCATCATTCATTATTGGGCATGTTCACTGCCCCAGATTGAGTGTAGGCTCCTTAAATGCAAGGCCAATCTCTTATACTTCTTTCCCCTTGCCCTTTCTCTCCTTGAAGGTGAGTATTATAGTACTGAGTCTATATCAGTAAACAAGTATTTATTAATTGGGTACTAGAGGACAACTAAATGGCACAGTGGATAGAATACCAACCCTAGACTCAGGATTTGGTCTTAGACACTAACTGGCTGTGTGACCCTGGGCAAGTCACTTAACCTTGTTTGCCTCAGTTTCTTCATCTGTAAAATGAGCTGGAGGAAGAAATAGCAAACCACTCCAGTATCTTTGCCAAGAAAACCCTAAATGGGGTCATGAAGAGTTGGACATGACTCAACAACAACAGCAATACCACCACTATGTGACAAATTGGGACAGCTAGGTAGTAGGTCTGGAATCAGGAAGATTCATCTTTCTGAGTTCAAATCTAGCCTCAAACACGTACTGGCTATATGACCCTATTCAAGTCACTTAACTCTGTTTGACTCAATTTCCTCATCTATAAAATGAGCTGGAAAAGCAAATGGAAAACCACTCTAGTATCTTTGCCAGGAAAACCCCAAATGGGGTAACAAAGAGTTGGTTAAGACTGAAACAACTGAACAACAACAAAACAAGTTACTGTATTAGGTGACAAAGACAAAAAGACAAAAACAAAAACAAAAGTCCCTGCTATCAAAGAGCTTAAGGTAGAGTATTTACTTAGAATATAATTGTTTTTATTTTATGTGTATTCCTTTTGATAGAATGTAAATTCCTCAAGGTTATATTGAGCTGTTATCTTCTTAAAGACATCTGAAAATGACTTTCCCTTGCTCAAGAAATTTCAACCACTCCCTAAGGTAAAATACATAGGGACTGGCTCTTTTCTTGTCTTTGCCTCCCCAGCACTTAGCATTCTCTCTCTCACTTAGTAGGTTCTAAATACATGCCATTAATGAATTATCACCTGATTGGGTAAGGGGGGAGTGGTGAAGGAGAAGAGTTGAATTAGTAAACCAGTGCAAAGAAAAAGATAGTGTGACCTTTAAAGGAAATAGGGAAATCTGAAGGATTGGCAAATTCTGCTTTGGGCATATGGTGTGGGTTTGAGATGTCTATGGGCAGTTGTCAAGGAAGGGCTAGAGCTCAGGAGGAAGAATTGTGTTGAATATATAGACCTGGGAGTAGTCTGCAAAAAAGATGATAATTGAACCAATGAGAGCTGATGAGATCACCAAGGAAGAGAGTAGATAGGGAAAAAGAGATTCTTTCCTCTACTTATCTTTTTTTTTTAGGGGGTGGGTAGGGGGAAAGGAAAGGAAAATCAATCACAAAAAGGCATGTTCTCATGATAGTACATTTACAAATTTCAACATAAAGAAGTTAGGAAATGCAGAAGTTAAGCATTTCATAGTCATTATCTCACCCACACTTCATGGAGTGCATATTAAGCCATCATTTTTAATAGTTCAACTTGTAATCAGAATTATCATGAGCAATGTGGATGAGTTAATCTTTCTTTGAAAGCCTACTTCACTTCCTAACTCTTTTGTGCATTAATTCCTAACCTTATCACATAATTATTGGCTTATATTTAGATACTGAAAATGGCATTCTTTGATGAAATGGCCACAGGGCATTGTAGTATGGTGAAAAGAGCAGAATGGTTTGTAGTCAAGCAAAACCTAGATTTGAGTCCCACATCCATCTGATTCTTACTAGCTGTGAGATCCTGGGCAAGTCCCTTAACCCCTCTAAACCTCAATTTCATCTGTAAAATAGAGATATTAATGCTTGTACTACTCACAGGGTCATTGTGAGGAACATGACTTCTAACTATTAAAGAAATCCTTAAATGTACATTACTATTATAAATTATTATAGGGTATGGATATATCCTATTGGGATATGTATCTCAAATATGTTATATGAAAAACAGGTAATTTTTCATTTTATAAAAGAATTTACTATAGAATTCTTTTAAAAATAATAGACTCATATTGTATATTTAATTTATATAATTTTCAGCAAGAGGAATATTATAAGTAGATAGATGTTTAATGAATACCTATAGTATATTTATATTATTCTCAGGAAAAAGGCATTTTACATATATGTATATATATATATGTATATATATATATACACACACACATTTAACAAAACCCTATAAAATATTTAATTTATATTATTCTCAGAAAGAGGTATATTATATGTGTGTGTTTAATGAAACCCCATATAATAATTTATATTATTATCAGGAGGATGTATACTGTATATACACACATGTGTCTGTATATAGTATACTACAAAGCATATTTGAAATCATGGTTGGTCCTCAATGTATACTTGTTGAATAAGCCTTCTATATCTTCAGGGTATGAGCCCCATCTTCCTCCATGCTCCTTATCCTCCACAGGTACATCTTCCCTTTTTCTGCCCTGGCATGAGAGGTTATGGAGGGGAATTGTTTTCCATTGGTTTGCAAAGAGTTTTGAAAGATTTTATTGCATGGGTTTTCCTGTTTGTTATGCTTTGTTGGTATTGTTCAATTAAATTCTGTTCAATATTTAATTAAATTTAGTAATATTTTTCAAATCACTTAATTGATTCTTCACAAGATTAATTTACCAACGAGCATTTATTAAGCATCTTCAAAATGCCTCATCCTGGGAGTTCAAAGTAAAAAAGAAAAATCAAAGGAGTTCTTGCCTTCAAAGAGCTTATATAGTCTTGGAGGAGACAACATATGAAGAGAATACAAAAACAAAACACTTTCTCTAGAAGTACAGAGTAAATTCCATGTGTGGGAGGCTCCTATCTAGGGGCATCTGGAAAGAAAATATCACAGAGGATGTTTTTGAGATGAGCTTTCTTGTTGTATGAATTCAGAAATAATAAACAACAGTCACTTCACTGGGCCCCAGTTTCTCAGTCCATAAAATGAAAACATTGAACTAGATATTTCAGATCTTTTTTGGCTCTAACTGTCTATGATCATTGAGCAAAACAAAGTACAGGAGGAAAGAGCAGGGAAAAAAGAAACAAAAAAAGAAAAGAATTCTCTTTTCATTTAAGTGGTCACTCATATTTTTGTTACTATTGAAGCTCAGACAGTTTAAGTGACTTGTCATTTGTCACACAAACAATAAGTGACAGAGGGGAGATTTGAAGCCAAGACTCTCCTGACACCAAATCTAGCACTAGCCCCTGTATGTATGTGTATATGTGTGTGTGTGTGTGTATGTATATGTTATATATATATATATATATATGCATCCAGGCAATTGTGTATTCCTACAGAGAATACACATGCTACCACATTTACCTATTCCCTTACAGTCTCCCAATAATGTTAATGTCCCCTCTGTCTTTGTTAGCTAAATCTATAGTCCCAAGTTGGCGCCCTGGGTGAGCTCTCCTCCATCTGTTTCCCTAAGTTGACTCAAATACTGAAAAGTCCTCATTGCCCACACAGAAGTGTTCTGGCTGCATTATGTGTGGTCTGTCCATCCCAAATTGGAATCCTTAATGAATAATTTTAAAAAAGAATTCAATTAATAAGCTTACCTATCACTTATCAGCTGACCATGTAAAAAGCCTGCAGAATGGTAAAAAAGGCAGGTGGTAATCCGATGGAATAATAGTTCAAGAAAAAAATATGCTATTAGCCCTGCTGGGCTCCTCATGGCAAACAGCCCCTTCCACTCACAGACCCGTGAATAGATCTGCCGCACAGCGAGAAACACAGCCACGTTCAGCAGCATGTGTCAAGGAAAGAAGGGGGTGAACTTGTTCTTCTGAGACAAAAGCCTACTCTGAGGACAGTAAACAGCACTGAACTAGGATTTAAAAGACTAGATTAAAAAAAAAATACCCAGAGATTTGAAGGGGACAGTAGAGCTGGGGAAAGGGTGGGGAAGGAAAAAGAGGAGGAAAGGAGAAAAGGAAAATACTTTTTTTAAACAATAAGCAAATCAGAGTTGGCCCAAGTAAAAATTGTTGGCAATTAATTCACCCAAATCATTTGTTAGGGCCTTCTGCTTGGAGAGTCAAGTGATGGGGAAGATATGGGAGGTGGAAGGGAATGCAGGTAGAACCTACACAATCAGGAGTTTTCCTTTGGATCCTCCAGCTGCTGTGGGGGGAAAAAAAAACAGTTGAAGCAAAGAGCAGCTAATTGCATTGGTTTTTCTATTAGGGTTTTTAAGGATGCCAAGGTATAAGAAGGGAACTGGTAAACAGTGGTTTTGTGGAACATGGAGACCAGACTATGTTTGGATGAGGCAGAATATAGTAGGAGAAAGGAACATTTGGTGGGTCAATGGGAGAAGAAAGGATGAAGAAGAGAATAGTGGAAGATAAGAGGCACAGGTATACAGTCTTCTTTCCTTTATTGGTCTTATCGTATGTTGGAGTGCTAATGGGTGTTTGTGTCAGCCTGCATTCATTGGTAGCCCTATTGGCTATACACAGTGGCATATACCTTGACTGGGGAGGTTCAGCCTAGTTTTATCTTGCTTCAATTTTAATCACTGAGCTTCTAATAGTACTCAGAATATTTAATATTTAGCTAATAACAACAACAATAATTAAAGCTAGCATTTATATTGTGCTTTAAGGTTTGCAAATTATTTACAAAAATTCTATCATTTAGTCCTCACAGCAACTGTAAAAGGTAGGGGCTATTATTATCTCCATTTTGCAGATAGGAAAACTGTCAGGGGTTAAATGACTTACCCAGGATCACACAGATAGTATCTAAGGTTGGATTTGAGCTCAGAACTGCCTAATCCCAGGTTCTAACCCAACAGTACCACCTAGCTGCCTGCTAGAGTATAGATGGGTAAATCTTGATGCTCTGTATTTCCATTATGGTATAAGAGAATGCTCAGGAATATCCATTACATTTGGTTTTTGCCTACCTCTATGGTTTCATTTCCCATCTGGCTACTTTCCTAGACTTCATCATCTCCAAAAATTCATCATTCTGTGAGATGAAATCAATTCTGAAGCTCACTTCCTGGCCATAGGGCCCTTCCCTCCCTCCCTCTGTTTGGAGAAGGTAGAGGAAGGACATTGGAAAGCTCTTCCCAGATCCTTCTCCATTTATGGAGGGCACACAGGGAGTTCTCCTCAATTCCTACCCCACTACTTCCTTGGACTTTAAGGTTTCCAGAACTCATCATTCTCAAGACGAAATAAACCCTGAGACTCTTACCTTGTCAAATCACTTCTCACCCTGGCCACAGAACTCCATCATGCCCCCATGCTCTGAATAAACTCTTCCCCTTCTTTTTAGCTTTTTTTTCTTCATGTGTTGTCTTTTCTCATTAGGTTAGGAATTTCTTGAGGACAGGGACTGTTTAATGCCTTTATTTGTATCCCCAGCATTTAGCACAGTGTCTGCACATAAGAAGTTCTTAATAAATGTTTATTGACTGATTCTGACTCATTGGTAGGTGAAATTCCCATTATGAAACCCTCCCTCACTCCACAAATCAGTAACTCATATGATTAATAGTCTTAGATGTACCTTGGATAATAAAAGATTAAATTAATGGGCCCTCATCTAGTATATTGTAGAAGCTGGTCTTGAACCCAGGTCTTCTAGGTTCAAGCCTGGTGCTTCGTTTTCAATGCCTCGATGCCTCCATGCTTCTCACCTAGTACATTTTGTATTTTTTTTTTTTAGAGAGATATGGGAAGGGGGAGGCTTTACACATTGTCTTTCTTTATTCCATGTTTCCTAGTAATATGCCTGGCTAGACGGTCCAATGATCCATACAAGCCAGGATATACCGTACTGCATGCTAACAAAAAGAAAATTGCTCCATTAATCCTAGAGTTAAACAAGATCCTCCCCTGCCAATACCTGCCCATTAGTCATTACTGCTGTGTCACAAAGAGCTCTTCTGTCTGACCTCCAACAAGCAAGCTCTCTTACCCCTCCCCAGTTTCTTGTGTTCTCCAAACTGGGACCCATTAATGATTTCTCCCTCCCTTGCTCTCCAGTATTGCTTACCAGTAGTTCTATAAAACTGCCTTGTATTGTAGTGATTTGTATACGTTTGAGTTTTGTCTCTTGCAGCTAGACAATAGGATCGCTGAATATCCTAGCTAGAAGGGACCTTGAAGATCCAACCCCTTTCTTTATAGAGGAGGAAACTCAAGCCTGGAACAAGTAAATGATTTGCCAAGGTCATACATCTTTTTGGTGGCAGCACAGCTACTAAAAGCTAGCTAGGTATCCTAGATCCCAATCAAACAATCAATAAGCATTTATTAAGCATCTACTATGTGCCTAGTATTGTGCTGGGGGGGGGCAGGAAACAAAGACAAAAATTAAATAGTCCCTACTTTCAAGGATATTTCATTCTAATGTATACATATAATTATATACAAAGTATATAAAATAAATATAAGGTAATTTGGGGGGGCACTGGCAGCTAGGGAGATCTGAAGAGCCCTCGTATGGTGGTGTTTGAGTTGAACTATAAATGAAACCAACAATTCAAGAAGAGGAAACTTAGGATGGACAGGATGGTGGGCATGAAGTACCATTATGGCAAGGCTTGGCTGCAGGAGTCTGCTATTCTTTCCCCTGTAACTGGTATTGTAAGCTCCCAGAGCAGAAACCCTGCTATATTCTTCTTTGTATAGTATCACTTCATGGAATATTTGTAGAATGAACATATGTATGGACACGTAAAGGATCATGAGGATAAGAAGATAAACATAAGGACATCTGAGGCATCTTTATTTACTCCTGAGACATCTTGTTCTACTTTACACACACACAGATATACACGCACGTGCACACACACACACATCTGAAGTTAAGGAGAAGAATGGGGCTCAGTATTTAAGAATTCTGCCCTTTTGACGGAGTCTGCACTGTGTATTTAATTGTTTTTTTTCTTCAAGCCAATCAACTACAATAAGTTGTTATTAAGTGGTCTGTGCAAGATACTGTAGATACAAAACATTTTTTTTATTGCCCTAAGGGGCAGCTAGGTGGCACAGTGGATAAAGCACTGGTCCTGGATTCAGGAGGACCTGAGTTCAAATCCAGCCTCAGACACTTGACACTTTCTAGCTGTGTGACCCTGGGCAAATCACTTAACCCTCCTTGCCCCACAAAACAAACAAACAAACAAAACTGCCCTCAAGGAATTTACATTCATTCTATTGGTGAAAAAACAACACATGGCTAGATAAAAATATACATGATGATAGGAAGAGGAGAGAGTACAACTATGCTTAATATTCCACCCAAATGGATATTGTCACCCTTTTTTTCTGAATATTTCAGAGTAACTATGGGTGTTTTGTTTTAGTTTGAATTATCTGAGTAACTACCTCCACTTTGTATTTGTAGATGCTGATAACGTATATATCTAGATACATCAACCTTACAAGGTGTTCTGATGTATATGTGATTCTGTTCTGAAATAAGGTCTAAGGAGGCCTGAAGATAACCCTTTTAGTTCAAAGGTGAATTCTTAAAGGTCAGAGAGGAGGAGAAAGAGGACCTTATAGAGGAATTTATAATCCTTTCTTGTAGAAAAGGCATGGAACACTAGTGGTTGAAAAAAACAACACAGATCTCTGATAACTTAGCTTTCTGAACCCATTACATATGCTCAACTTTACAATCCAGTTAATATAATAATAAAATAATTTCTTCTGAACTAAAGAGTAGGCACGCTCTCTAGTTAAGAAGAATGAACTGTTAATGAAACACGAAGAGATCAGAGGATCTGCATGATGAGGGAATAGTTATCTTCCAAAAATCTCGGCAACCCAAAAACTTCAGCAATAGAAATTATTGTCAGACATCATCTAACTAAAGTTGAACCCAAAAGATAAAATAGAGGGGGTGGAGCCAAGATGGCAGGGGAAAGGCAGTGAGCTCCCAAATTCATGACACGATTACTCCAAAAAACATCCAAATAACGCCATAGGAAAATGCCTGGAGCAGCAAAACTCACAGAAGAATGTGCTGAAATCATCTTCTAAACAAGAATGGCTTGGAAGGTCAGAAGGAGGGAGCTGCTGTGCTGATACAGGAGTCAGGCCCAACCCCACAGTCACCCTGACACAGATCCAGTCTCAGGAAGTCCTCACCAGAGAAGCAGACCCCCAGAGCCTCTGAATCAGCTGAAGTACCAGTGTTGTCTGGAACTAAGCTCACAATCTGTTGAGTGGGCTGAGCCCCAGGCAGGGAAGAGACTACAGGGGTCTACGCTGGTGCTAAGGCAGAACTTGGATTTTACATCCCTGCTGAGAACCAGGAGGTAGGCTCAAGTAGCAGTGGCCCAGGTGGGGGAGGGGCACAGACTCATTGGAGCTAACAACCACAACATACAAAGCTGGTTGATTAGAAAGTTAGTCTGGGGTCATCTAGGACCAGGAAATAGTCTGGGTGATGGAAGAACCTGATTCTCCTTAAATCATACCACCTAGGACTTCTTAAGCTTGGGATACAGTGCCCCCCATTTTAAGGAGCTAAAAGTCTAGTAAAAAAAGGCAAGATGAGCAGACAGACCAAGGTGAGGACCATAGAAAGTTTCTTCAGTAACAAGGAAGACCGAGGGGCACCCTCAAAGGAAGATATCAACATCAGGGCCCCTATATCTAAAGCTTCCAAGAAAAATACGAATTGGTCTCAGGCCATAGAGGTGCTCAAAAAGGACTTTGAAGATAAAGTTAGAGAGGTAGAGGAAAAAATGGAAAGAGAAGTGAAGGTGATGCAGGAAAGACATGAGAAAAATCCAACAGCTTGAAAAGTCAAATGGAAAAAGAGGTACAAAAGCTCTGTGATG